>NC_041385.1:63288675-63315499 GCF_002162155.2 Triticum dicoccoides
TCTCTCCTCACTCTGTTCTTGCATAAAGTAGATTTTTTTAGTAAATTAGTAAAAATTCAAACTAGCTAGGTTAACTAGGTTGGCTAGCTAGGTTAACTAGTTTAATTAGGTTAATTATCTAGGTTAACTAGCTAGGTTAACTAACTAGGTTATTTATAGTAAGTGCTTAATACAACTAGTTTATTTATATCAAGTGCTTAATACAACTAGTTTATTTATAGTAAGTGCTTAACAGAATTAGTTTATTTATAGTAAGTGCTTAATAGAATTAGTTTATTTATAGTAAGTGCTTAATAGAGTTAGTTTATTTATAGTAAGTGGTTAATATATTTTGTTTATATTTTGTTTATGCAGAAATCAAGTTTGCCCCTACCTCATCCCCGTAGTCATCCCCATCGTCGACCCCTTAAGACCTCTAGGTGAGAATAGCCAAATGATAATGTGTTGTAAATGTCGATGATGAAAATGCTGGTGCTATATAGTTGCCATGTCATTGATGTCGATGATGATGCATTCTGAATATAAAGGATGTCTTGGTGTTCTTGTTTGCAATGTGCCTCCGAGTGGCCTATGTTTTGCCGGAATGTTGATTTGTTTCCGTCCCGACAAATTTCAGGCGCTCGTTATGTCTTGTGTTTAGCAAAGGTCATGCCGAAATTTTTCATGAATTTTAGCATGACTTGTGCTACAATGTAGGGCATGTCGAGTGCTTGTGATTTGCCAGAACGGGAATTCAATGATCGAAACATAGGGCATTTTTTCTATGTCATTGCTTGATATATGGAACAGATTGACTTTAGGTCTATTTCGGCTCCTTGTGTGTCTTTTAGTGAGGGAGAGTGTCCACCATATATATATTTGAGAGAGGAAGAATGCCGATTGTTGTCGTGGGGGTCGCTTCTCCTTCTTCTCTTTGTGCTAGACCTTTGTTACGCACTAGAGGAAGAAGGAGTAGCGACCATCATCGACGGTCGAAATGGTGAGGGAGTGTCCACCATATATGAGAGAAGAAGAATGTCGACTGTTGTCGTGGTGGTCGCTTATCTTTCTTTTCCTTGTGCTAGATATTTTTAATGCACTAGGAAAAGTAAGAGTAGCGACCATCACCGACGGTCGCAATATCAGATAGGTAGTGCCCACCATATACGTGAGATGAGAGTTTAGGAAGGAAGACTCGACAGACCTAAAGTCGATAGGTAGTGCCCACCATATACGTGAGATGAGTAATAGTGATCTGTGTATTGAGTTTCCTGGTAGTTGCCTTATTTTTAATTAATGTTTTAACTATGAACATAGGAAATGTCTGACGATGAAAAGGAATTCGGTATGTGCGAATACTGCAAAGACGAGCGCGGCCTGTGCGATAGGCCTCGCCTAGTTGGTGGTAGGCGCTTCAGCATCAAGCTGGATGACACCTTCGAAGTGGATACAGTAAGTCACAATGACAAGTCCTTTTTTGTAATTAAGCATGACTTCTGCTTCTTTTGCTTCAACTTATAATTTTAATTTTTTACTATTCTACTAGTGTATCCCCTGCCATGCAAGAATGCATGTCTTGGATAAGGCTACTTTCAATATTATGGAAACTATGGAGGTAAAAAGAGTTAACTTGAGGACCGAGCGTGGTTATAGTTTTGCCGCAAAATTATACAATTCAGACACCTACACCCATTTTGAATGCAAACAATGGAGAGCACTATGCAAGGCTTATGCATTTGAGCCTGATAGGCTTATCACCTTTGATATTCGTCCAGAAGATGATATTGAGGATAATATCGACATCTGGGTTGATGTGCAGACGCCTCAGTTCTACCATTATGTGAGTTTCTCAACCATATTTATGTCTTGGATATTGTTTATTCAAAAATAGTTGACAACTAATTTCTATTGACAACTTATTTCCGTTCAAGCAAACATGTCCGATGCTTGGTAGACATGACCTACTACTGTCCTGGGGCTGAACTAAACTGTGAGAAGATAAGTCATTATGTTTCACGGATTGAGGATCTTCATACTGTCAAGACAAATTATTTTCCTGAACTTGAAAATCGTAGTACTCAAAATGTGCGGCCAATAGTGTTTGTACTGAACTACGGTCACATCTATTTAGGAAAGATGGTCAGATTTTTACTATTTGTCCTTAGTGCATCTTTTGTATACATTATTTTTTAAGCTAAACTTCATTGCTAAGTATGTTACTACGATGTTCTTCAACAGGGACTCCCAATGATAGTTGTGCCTCAGTGGATCGAGGCTAAAGGTCGCATGTCCATGGTTAGAATACGACAAAACATCCCACATTGCACATGAGTGCATTCAGGATTTCTAAAAGCGAGCAAGTCTTAATAGTCAAAGACTGGAACAAAATTGTGAAGGATCGCAGAGAAGTACTAGGGGGCAGCAATCAGAAGCGCAACCCACAATTAGGAGACATGTTCATCTACATTCTCCAATATGATGAATCAGGAGTGCTACACATGTTCTATGCTATTTTACCTGAGAGAGAGCAGCATGAGTGAGTGATTAGCTAGCTAGAATGAGTATTGGTGGTACGGTGATGACTATGATGATTATTATTAGCTTGTGTTGGTGATGATTAGCTATGACTATGATGATTAAATAGTGTTGGTGGTAATAATTATGATGATTATTAGCTAGTGTTGTTGGTGATGATATGATGCAAGAGTTTTTATATTAATATGATGATGATGATGATGATGATGATGAGTTATTATATCATTGGATGAAAGAACTGTGGATTAGTTTCAAGTGGATGGATCCTAAGTGATCAAGTCATGGATTATCACGATAATCCATGACTTGATCACTTAGGATCCATCCACTTGAAACTAATCTGCGGTTCTTTCACCTAGTGATTTAATAACTCGTTATAATGTAAAAACAATCTCTAAATTGCTACTATATGAAAACATGTATAAAGGTGTATGAATATGACCTAAAATTAAAAAGAAATAGAATACGGAATAATAGTAGTAGCGCGGGCAGAGAGAAGCGTTGTTTGTTGGGGAACGTAGCAGAAATTCAAAATTTCCTACGCATCACCAAGATCAATCTATGGAGATTCTAGCAACAAGAGAGAGAGGGAGTGCATCTTCATACCCTTGAAGATCTCTAAGCGGAAGCGTTACAAGAATGCAGTTGATGGAGTCGTACTCGCGGCGATTCAAATCGCGGAAGATCCGATCTAGCGCTGAACGGACGGCGCCTCCGTGTTTCAACACACGTACAGCCCGGAGACGTCTCCTCCTTCTTGATCCAGCAAGGGGAGAGGAGAAGTTGAGGGAGAACTCCGACATCACAATGGCGTGGTGATGGTGGAGCTCGTGGTTCTCCAGCAGGGCTTCGCCAAGCACTACGGAGGAGGAGGAGGTGTTGGAGGAGGGAGAGGGCTGCGCCAGGGGAAGGGTGCGGCTGCCCTCTCTCTCCCTCATTATATATAGGGGGAAGGGGGGTGGAGGAGGCGCCCTAGGGTTCCCTAGGGCATGGGTGGCGGCCATAGGGGAAACTCTAGATGGGTTTGGGTGCCCCCACCCCCTAGGAAACTTGCCCCCCAAGCCGGGAGGGGAGGCTGCCCTAGGGGTGGCGCCCCTACCTCTCCAGGTTACGTGAGATTGGGTGGGAGGGGCGCTCAGCCCCTTAGTGGGCTGATGTGCCCCCAACCCTTGGCCCATAAGGCCCCCCATCACTTGTCGGGGCCTTCAAAACCCCTTTCGAACACGCTGGTCATCACCTGGTACCCCCGGAACAATTCCGGCCTCCAATACCCTTCGTCCAATATACCGATCTTCACCACCGAACCATTCCGGAGCTCCTCGTCATGTCCGAGATCTCATACGGGACTCCGAACAATCTTCGGTGACCATATACTATTTCCCATAACAACTCTAGCGTCACCGAACCTTAAGTGTGTAGACCCTACGGGTTCGGGCACCATGCAGACATGACCGAGACATCTCTCCGGCCAATAACCAACAGCGGGATCTGGATACCCATGTTGGCTCCCACATGTTCTACGATGATCTCATCAGATGAACCACAATGTTGAGGATTCAAGCAATCCCGTATACAATTCACTTTGTCAATCGGTATGTTATTTGCCCGAGATTCAATCGTCGGTATCCCAATACCTCGTTCAATCTCGTTACCGGCAAATCACTTTACTCATTCCGTAATGCATGATCCCGTGACTAACTACTTAGTCACATTGAGCTCATTATGATGATGCATCACCGAGTGGGCCCAGAGATACATCTCCGTCAAATGGAGTGACAAATCCCAGTCTCGATTCGTGCCAACCCAACAGACACTTTCGGAGATACCTGTAGTGCACCTTTATAGCCACCCAGTTACGATGTGACGTTTGGTACACCCAAAGTTTTCCTACGGTATCGGGGAGTTGCACAATCTCATGGTCTAAGGAAATGATACTTGACATTAGAAAAGCTCTTAGCAAACGAACTACACGATCTTGTGCTATGCTTAGGATTGGGTCTTGTCCATCACATCATTCTCCTAATGATCTGATCCCGTTATCAATTACATCCAATGTCCATGGTCAGGAAACCATAACCATCTATTGATGAACGAGCTAGTCAACTAGAGACTCACTAGGGACATGTTGTGGTCTATGTATTCACACATGTATTACGGTTTCTAGTTAATACAATTATAGCATGAACAATAGAAAATTATCATGAACAAGGAAATACAATAATAACCATTTTATTATTGCCTCTAGGGCATATTCCCAACAGTCTCCCACTTGCACTAGAGTCAATAATGTAGTTCACATCACTATGTGATTGTAATGAATTCAACACCCATGGGGTTTGATCATATCTCGCTTGTGAGAGAGGTTATTAGTCAACGGGTCTGAACCTTTCAGATCCATGTGTGCTTTACAAATCTCTATGTCTAATTGTAGATGCAGCTACCACGCTCTATTTGGAGCTATTCCAAATAACTGTTCTACTATACGAATCCGGTTAACTACTCAGAATCATCCAGATTAGTGTCAAAGTTTGCATCGGCGTAACCCTTTACGACGAACTCTTTTACCACCTCCATAATCGAGAAAATTCCTTAGTCCACTAGTTACTAAGGATAACCTTGACCGATGTCCTATGGTCCATTCCTAGATCTCACTTGTACCCCTTGGCTAACGCATGGCAAGGCACACTTCAGGTGCAGTACACAACATAGCATACTGTAGAGCCTATGTCTAAAGCATAGGGGACAATCTTCGTCCTTTCTCTCTATTCTGCCGTGGTCAGGTCTTGAGTCTTACTCAATACTCACACCTTAATCACAGCCAAGAACTCCTTCTTTGCCGATCTATTTTGAACTCCTTCAAAATGTTGTCACGGTATGTGTTGGTTTGAAAGTACTATAAGAGATTTTGATCTATCCTTATAGATCTTGATGCTCAATGTTCAAGTAGCTTAATCCAGGTTTTCCATTGAAAAACACTTTTCAAATAACCTGCTTTCCAGAAACTCTACATCATTTCTGATCAACAATATGTCAACAACATATACTCATCAGAAATTATATAGTGCTCCCACGCACTACTTTGTAAATACAAGTTTCTCATAAACTTTGTATAAACCCAAAATCTTTGATCATCTCATCAAAGCGTATATTCCAACTCCGAGATGCTTACTCCAGTCCTTAGAAGGATTGCTGGAGCTTTGCATACTTTTTAGCATCTTTAAGGATTGTCAAAACTTTCTGGTTGTGTCACATACAAACTTTCCTCAAGAAAATCGTCGAGGAAACAATGTTTTGACATCCTATCTGCAAGATTTCATAAATAATGCAGTAACTGCTAATACAATTCCAACAGACTCTTAGCATCGCTACGAGTGAGAAAGTCTCATCGTAGTCAACTCCTTGAACTTGTCGAAAAATATCTTAGTGACAAGTCGAGCTTTCTTAATGGTGACACTTACCATCATTGTCCGTATTCCTTTTGAAATCCATCTGTACCCAACAGCCTTACGGCCATCAAGCAGTTCTTCCAAAGTCTACGCTTTGTTTTATACATGGATCCTCTCTCGGATTTTATGGCCTCGAGCCATTTGTCGGAATCTGGGCCCACCATCGCTTCTCCACAGCTCGTAGGTTCATTGTTGTCTAGCAACATGACCTCCAAGATAGGATTACATACCACTCTGAAGTAGTACGCATCCTTGTCGACCTACAAGGTTTGGTAGTGATTTGATCCAAAGTTTCATGATCACTATCATCAGCTTCCACTTCAATTGGTGTAGGTGCCACAGGAACAACTTCCTGTGTCCTGCTACACACTGGTTGAAGTGATGGTTCCATAACCTCATCAAGTCTCCACCATCCTCCCACTCAATTCTTTCGAGAGAAACTTTTCCTCGAGAAAGGACCTGTTTTAGAAACAATCACTTTTGCTTCCGGATCTGAAATATGAGGTATACCCAACTGTTTTGGGTGACTATGAAGATGCATTTATCCGTTTTGGGTTCGAGCTTACTAGGATGAAACTTTTTCACATAAGCGTCGCAGCCCCAAACTTTCAAGAAATGACAGCTTAGGTTTCTCTAAACCATAGTTCACACGGTGTCATCTCAACGGAATTACGTGGTGCCCTATTTAAAGTGAATGCGGTTGTATCTAATGCCTAACCCATGAACGATAGTGGTAATTCCATAAGAGACATCATGGTATGCCCCATATCCAATAGGGTGCATCTATGATGTTCGGACACACCATCACACTATGGTGTTCCAGGCGGTGTTAGTTGTGAAACAATTTCCACAATGTCTTAATTGTGTACCAAACTCGCAACTCAGATATTCATCTCTATGATCATATCATAGATATTTTATCCCCTTGTCACGAAGATCTTCAACTTCACTCTGAAATTACTTGAACCTTTCAATAATTCAGACTTGAGTTTGATCAAGTAAATATACTCAGCATCTACTCAAATCATCTGTGAAGTAAGAACATAACGATATCCACTGCGTGGCTCAGCACTCATTGGACTGCACACATCACAATGTATTACTTCCAACAAGTTGCTTTCTTGTTCCATCTTACTGAAAACGAGGCTTTTCAGTCATCTTGCCCATGTGGTATGATTTGCATGTCTCAAGTGATTCAAAATCAAGTGAGTCCAAACGATCCATCTGCATGGAGTTTCTTCATGCGTACATACCAATAGACATGGTTCGCATGTCTTCAAACTTTTCAAAAAAAACGAGTGAGTCCAAAGATCCATCAACATGGAGCTTCTTCATGCGTTTTATACCAATATGAATTACATGGCAGTGCCACAAGTAGGTGGTACTATCATTACTATCTTATATCTTTTGGCATGAACATGTGTATCACTACGATCGAGATTCAATAAACCATTCATTTTAGGTGCAAAACCATTGAAGGTATTATTCAAATAAACAGAGTAACCATTATTCTCCTGAAATGAAGAACCATATTGCGATAGACATAATCCAATCATGTCTATGCTCAACGCAAACACCAAATAACAATTATTTAGGTTTAACACCGATCCCGATGGTAGAGGGAGTGTGTGATGTTTTATCACATCAACCTTGGGAATACTTCCAACACATATCGTCACCTCGCCTTTAGCTAGTCTCCGTTTATTCCGTAGCCTTTTATTTCGAGTTACTAACACTTAGCAACCGAACAGGTATCTATTACCATGGTGCTACTAGGAGTACAAGTAGAGTACACATTAATATAATGTATATCCAATATACTTCTGTCGACCTTGCCTGCCTTCTTATCTACCAAGTATCTAGGGTAATTCTGCTCCAGTGACCGTTCCCCTTATTACAGAAGCACTTAGTCTCGGGTTTGGGTTCAACCTTGGGTTTCTTCACTAGAGCAGCAACTGTTTTGCCGTTTCATGACGTATCCCTTCTTGCCCTTACCCTTCTTGAAACTAGTGGTTTCACTAACCATCAACAATTGATGCTCCTTCTTGATTTCTACTTTCGCGGTGTCAAACATACCTAATAGCTGAAGGATCATCATATTGCTACGTCTTGAGCTAGCGTTGGTTTTCCCCGAAGAGGAGAGGGTGATGCAGCAAAGTGTAGCGTAAGTATTTCCGTCAGTTTTGAGAACCAAGGTATCAATCCAGTAGGAGGCTCCTTAAAAGTCCCACGCACCTACACAAACAAACTCAGAACTCGCAACCAATGCAATAAAGGGGTTGTCAATCCCTTCACGGTCACTTACGAAAGTGAGATCTGATAGAGAAAGTATGATAAGATAAATATATTTTTTGGTATTTTATAATATAGATGCAGAAAATAAAGATGGAAATAAAAGTAGATTGGAAGCAAATATGATAAGAGATAGACCCGAGGGCCACAGGTTTCACTAGAGGCTTCTCTCGAGAGCATAAGTATTACGGTGGGTGAACAAATTACTGTCGAGCAATTGATAGAAAAGCGAATAATTATGAGATTATCTAGGCATGATCATGTATATAGGCATCACGTCCATAACAAGTAGACCGTCTCCTGCCTACATCTACTACTATTACTCCACAAATCGACCGCTATCCAGCATGCATCTAAAGTATTAAGTTCATAAGAACAGAGCAACACATTAAGCATGATGACATGATGTAGAGTGTTAAACACATGCAATATGATATAAACCCCATCTTGTTATCCTCGATGGCAACAATACAATACGTGTCTTGCAACCCTTTCAGTCACTGGGTAAGATCACCGCAAGATTGAACCCAAAGCTAAACACTTCTCCCATGGCAAGAAAGATCAATCTAGTAGGCCAAACCAAACTAATAATTCGAAGAGACTTGTAAAGATAACTCAATCTTACATAAAAGAATTTAGAGAAGATTCCAATATTATTCATAGATAAACTTGATCATAAACCCACAATTCATCGGATCTCGACAAACACACCGCAAAAAGAGATTACATCGAATAGATCTCCACAAGAGAGGGGGAGAACATTGTATTGAGATCCAAAAAGAGAGAAGAAGCCATCTTGCTAATAACTATGGACCTGTAGGTCTGTGGTAAACTACTCACAACTCATCGGAGAGGCTATGGTGTTGATGTAGAAGCCCTCCGTGATCGATTCCCCCTCCGGTAGAGTGCCGGCGAAGGCTCCAAGATGGGATCTCGCGGATACAGAAGGTTACGGCGGTGGAAATTGTGTTTCATGGTGCTCCTGGATGTTTTCGGGGTTTGTGGACATATATAGGAGGAAGAAGTATGTCGGTGGACGCCCGAGGGGCCCACGAGATAGGGGGCGCGCCCTCCTATCTCGTGGGGCCCTCGAAGCTTTCTTGACTTGCACTCCAGGGCCTCCGGATCAGATTTGTTCCAAAAATAATGCTCCCGAAGGTTTCATTCCGTTTGGACTCCGTTTGATATTCCTTTTCTTCAAAATACTGAAATAGGCAAAAAAACAGCAATATGGGCTGGGCCTCCGGTTAGTAGGTTAGTCCCAAAAATGATATAAATGTGTAGAATAAAGCCCATAAACATCCAAAAGGGGTAATCTAATAGCATGGAACAATCAAAAATTATAGATAGGTTGGAGATGTATCAAGCATCCCCAAGCTTAATTCATGCTCGTCCTCGAGTAGGTAAATGACAAAAAGAGAATTTTTGATGTGGAATGCTACCTAGCATAATTCATAATGTAATTTTCTTTCATTGTGGCATGAATGTTCAGATCCAAATGATACAAAATAAAAGTTCATAGAGACATAAGAAATAGTAATACTTCAAGCATACTAATCAAGTAATCATGTCTTCTCAAAATAACATGTCCAAAGAAAGTTATCCCTACAAAATCATATAGTCTGGGTATTGCTCTATCTTCATCACACAAAATATTTAATCATGCACAACCCCGACGACGAGCCAAGCAATTGTTTCATACTTTAATAATCTCAAACTCTTTGAACTTTCACGCAATACATGAGCGTGAGCCATGGACATAGCACTATATGTGGAATAGAATGGTGGTTGTGGAGAAGACAAAAAGAAGAAGATAGTCTCACATCAACTAGGCGTATCAACGGACTATGAATATGCCCATTAATAGATATCAATGTGAGTGAGTAGGGATTGCCATGCAACGGATGCACTAGAGCTATAAATATATGAAAGCTCAACAAAAGAAACTAAGTGGGTGTGCATCCAACTCGCTTGCTCACGAAGACCTAGGGCACTTTTGAGGAAGCCCATCATCGGAATATACAAGCCAAGTTCTATAATGAAAAATTCCCACTAGTATATGAAAGTGACAACATATGAGACTCTCTATCATGAAGATCATGGTGCTATTTTGAAGCACAAGTGTGGAAAAGAGATAGTAGCATTGTCCCTTCTCTCTTTTTCTATCATTTTATTTTTATTTTCTTTTTCTTTTTCTCTTCTTTTTTTCTTTCTTTGGCCTTTTTCTTTTTTTTCTTTTTGGCCTTTCTCCCTTTTTTTCTTTTTCTCTTTTTTTTGTAAAGTCCGAAGTCTCATCCCGACTTGTGGGGGAATCATAGTCTTCATCATCCTTTCCTCACGAGGACAATGCTCTAATAATGAAGATCATCATACTTTTATGGATTTACAACTCAAAGATAGAACAGAATATGACTCTATATGAATGCCTCCGGCGGTGTACTAGGATATGCAATGACTCAAGAGTGACATGCATGAAAATTATGAAGGTGTCCTTGCCACAAATACGATGTCAACTACATGATCATGCAAAGGGCGATATGACAAAAGTAATGTGTGTCATATGAACGGAACGGTAGAAAGTTATATGGCAATATATCTCGGAATGGCTATGGTAATGCCATAATAGGTAGGTATGGTGGCTGTTTTGAGGAAGGAGTATGGTGGGTGTATGATACCGGCGAAAATTGTGCGGCACAAGAGAGGCTAGCAATGGTGGAAGGGTGAAAGGGTGCGTATAATCCATGGACTCAACATTAATCAAAAGAACTCATATACTTGTTGCAAAAATTTAGAAGTCATCAAAAATCAAAGCACTACGCGCATGCTCCTAGGGGGATAGATTGGTAGGAAAAGACCATCGCTCGTCCCCGACTGCCACTCATAAGGAAGACAATCAATAAATAAAATTGTGCTCCAACTTCATCACAAAGCGGTTCACCATACGTGCATGCTACCGGAATCACAAACTTCAACACAAGCATTCTTCATAATCACCCAACTAGCATGACTTTAATATTACTACCTCCTTATCTCAAAACAATTATCAAGTATAAAGTTGATCATAGCATCCAATTCACTTCCTATGATAGTTCTTATTATACTCAACATGGATGCTCATCATTCTAGGACCAACTTTGTAACAAAAGCAAATACCATGCTGTTCTAAAAGACTCTCAAAATGATATAAGTGAAGCATGAGAGACTAGCAATTTCTTCAAAATTAAGACACCACCCTCGTGCTCTAAAAGATATAAGTGAAGCACTAGAGCAAAAACTATGAAGCTCAAAAGATATAAGTGAAGCACATAGAGTATTCTAGCAAATTCTAATCAAATAGGCTTCTCCCAAAAGGTTTGTTACAGAAAGGATGATTGTGCTAAACTAAAAATCAAAGACTAATATAATACACGACGCTCCAAGCAAAACACATATCATGTGGCGAATAAAAATATAGCTCCAAGTAAAGTTACCAATGAACGAAGACGAAAGAGGGGATGCCTTCCCGGGGCATCCCCAAGCTTAGGCTTTTGGCTACTCTTGAATATCTTGGGGTGCCATGGGCATCCCCAAGCTTAGGCTCTTTCCACCCTTTATTCCATTAGTCCATAAAGGCTTTACCCAAAACTTGAAAACTTCACAACACAAAACTCAACAGGAAATCTTATAAGCTCCGTTAGTGAAAGAAAACAAAACTACCACATAAGGTACTGCAATGAACTCATTCTTTATTTATTTTGGTGTTAAACCTACTGTATTCCAACTTCCTTATGGTTTATAAACTAATTTATTAGCCATAGATGCATTGAAATAAGCAAACAACACACGAAAAACAGAATCTGTCAAAAACAGAACAATCTGTAGCAATCTGTAACTAACGCAAACTTCTGGAACTCTAAAAATCTTACCAAAATAGGACGTACTGGAAAATTTGTCTATTGATCAGCAGCAAAAGGAATCAATGCAAAAGCACGTTTCTGTGATTTATTGAATTTTTTCTCGTGAGAGCAAAGTTTCTGTTTTTCAGCAGAATCAAATCAACTATCATCGTAGTTTATCCTATAAGTTCTACTTTGCACAAACACTAATTAAAAGATAAAACACATCTAAACAGAGAGTAGATGCAAGATTTATTCCTAAACAGGAGCTAAAACAAAAAAACATAAAGAAAAATTGGGTTGCCTCCCAACTAGCGCTATCGTTTAACGCCCCTAGCTAGGCATAAAAGCAAGGATAGATCTAACGCGTGCCATAATAATAAGATAGATCTTGAAGGCTCATCTCATATTCTCTATGTTCGGAGGCAAGTTTTCTTTGAGGCAAGCAAAAGTAATCAACAGGGATAAATTTAGTGTGACAGATGTCCCCAAGATCAATCACAGGAGGAACGGGTTCCTCCTTTGGCCCTTCATAGTGCACAACTATTTCATCACTAAAAGCATTCTTTTGACAGAATCTTGTGAGCCTATACTCAAGGGAGTATCCTATCTCATTGTTTCGAAGAGCAAAATCATTATTAAGTTCATTAATGCAATCAACCAAGACATTGGTAGGAACCTTTTTTCTAAGGTTTCATTAAAAGCAACGTAGTCCAAAGATTGAAAACGCCTAAATTCCTCTTGATCATAGAGGATCGCCTCTATGGGAGGACGACCGGCGTCCACCCTATAGTGCGCAAAGATTTCTTTGGCCTCTCTTATGATAAATCTAAACTCGTGAGCCAAAAAGATAGTAACAGCGCGCTTAACAGAAGAATGCTCAATATTAGAGAATTCTAAGAAAATTCTTTGTATGCAAAGATGCATATGCACAAATTGTCTTTCAAGTTCAACTACAAGCATAGCGATAGCATCCGCAAGACTACTAGTTCTATGAAGAATAGAACATCTCAAGGAAGGTAAAGCACCGGCACAAGTAAAGAAATCTTGAATAACGCCTTTGCCAATGATGTTACCACTGCCGATTTGAAACTTTTTAGTATGCAAGATAGGGGGTTCATAGGTCGGAGCCTCGGGATTTTCCATGTTATCATTATTGTCCATATCGACAATAATCTCCCCAGTTTCAGACATAGCGGCAAACAAAAAGCAAGGCGGAAGAAAGCGAGTGAAAAAGAGAGGAGGAGATTGGGAAAGAGAAGGCGAATAAAACGGCAAGGGTGAAGTGGGGGGAGAGTAAAACGAGAGGCAAATAATGTAAATGCGAGGGAGATGGGTTTGTGATGGGTACTTGGTATGTCTTAACTTGAGCGAAGACCTCCCCGGCAATGGCGCCAGAAATCCTTCTTGCTATGTCTTGAGCTAGCGTTGGTATTCCCCGAAGAGGAGAGGGTGATGCAGCAAAGTGTAGCGTAAGTATTTCTCTCAGTTTTGAGAACCAAGGTATCAATCCAGTAGGAGGCTCCTCAAAAGTCCCATGCACCTACACAAACAAACTAAGAACTCGCAACCAACACAATAAAGGGGTTGTCAATCCCTTCACGGTCACTTACGAAAGTGAGATCTGGTAGAGAAAGTATGATAAGATAAATATTTTTTTTGGTATTTTATAATATAGATGCAGAAAATAAAGATGCAAATAAAAGTAGATTGAAAGCAAGTATGATAAGAGATAGACCCGGGGCCATAGGTTTCACTAGAGGCTTCTCTCGAGAGCATAAGTATTACGGTGGGTGAACAAATTACTGTCGAGCAATTGATAGAAAAGCGAATAATTATGAGATTATCTAGGAATGATCATGTATATAGGCATCACGTCCATAACAAGTAGACCGACTCCTGCCTGCATCTACTACTATTACTCCACACATCGACTGCTATGCAGCATGCATCTAGAGTATTAAGTTCATAAGAATAGAGCAACGCATTAAGCAAGATGACATGATGTTGAGGGATAAACACAAGCAATATGATATAAACCCCATCTTGTTATCCTCGATGGCAACAATACAATACATGTCTTGCAACCCTTTCTGTCACTGGGTAAGATCACCGCAAGATTGAACCCAAAGCTAAACACTTCTCCCATGGCAAGAAAGATCAATCTAGTAGGCCAAACCAAACTGATAATTCGAAGAGACTTGTAAAGATAACTCAATCTTACATAAAAGAATTTAGAGAAGATTCCTATATTATTCATAGATAAACTTGATCATAAACCCACAATTCATCGGATCTCGACAAACACACCGCAAAAAGAGATTACATCGAATAGATCTCCACAAGAGAGGGGGAGAACATTGTATTGAGATCGAAAAAGAGAGAAGAAGCCACCTAGCTAATAACTATGGACCCGTAGGTCTGTGGTAAACTACTCACAAATCATCGAAGAGGCTATGGTGTTGATGTAGAATCCCTCCATGATCGATTCCCACTCCGGCAGAGTGCCGGCGAAGGCTCCAAGATGGGATCTCACGGATACAGAAGGTTACAGCGGTGGAAATTGTGTTTCGTGGTGCTCCTGGATGTTTTCGGGGTCCATGGACATATATAGGAGGAAGAAGTACGTCGGTGGATGCCCGAGGTGCCCACGAGACAGGGGGACGCCCCCTACAGGGGGGGCGCACCCTCCTATCTCGTGGGGCCCTTGGAGCTTTCTTGACTTGCACTCCAGGCTCTCCGGATCAGATTTGTTCCAAAAATAACGCTCCCGAAGGTTTCATTCCGTTTGGACTTTGTTTGATATTCCTTTTCTTCGAAATACTGAAATAGGCAAAAAAAACAGCAATATGGGCTGGGCCTCCGGTTAGTAGGTTAGTCCCAAAAATGATATAAATGTGTAGAATAAATCCCATAAACATCCAAAAGGGGTAATATAATAGCATGGAACAATCAAAAATTATAGATACGTTGGAGACGTATCACATATCTATCATTGATATGTTATAGTTCATCGCGAAGCTCTAGTAGCTTGGTGGGAGTGACTTTGGAGAAACATCACTATCTCATCTGGAAGATTAACTCCCACCCGATTCAAGTGATTGTAGTACCCAGACAATCTGAGCACATGCTCAACGATTGAGCTTTTCTCCCTTAGTTTGTAGGCTAAGAAACTCATCAGAGGTCTTATACCTCTTGACATGGGCACGAGTCTGAAATCCCAATTTAAGCCCTTGGAACATCTCATATGTTCTGCGACGTTTCAAAAACGTCTTTGGCGCCACAATTCTAAACCGTTTAACATTACTGAACTATCATGTAGTCATCAAAACGTGTATGTCAGATGTTCGCAACATCCACAGACGACGTTCGAGGTTCAGCACACCGAGTGGTGCATTAAGGACACAAGCCTTCTGCGTAGCAATGAGGATAATCCTTAGTTTACGGACCCAGTCCGTATAATTGCTACTATCAACTTTCAACTATATTTTCTCTAGGAACATATCTAAACAGTAGAACTAAAGCGTATGCAATGACATAATTTTCAAAGACCTTTTGACTATGTTCATGATAATTAAGTTCATCTAATCAAATTATTAAATGAACTCCCACTTAGATAGACATCCCTCTAGTCATCTAAGTGATACATGATCCGAGTCAACTAGGCCGTGTCCGATCATCACGTGAGACGGACTAGTCATCATCGGTGAACATCTTCATGTTGATCGTATCTTCTATATGACCCATGTTCCACCTTTCGCTCTCTTGTGTTCCGAGGCCATGTCTGTACATGCTAGGCTCGTCAAGTCAACCTAAGTGTTTTGCATGTTTAAATCTGGCTTACACCCGTTGTATGTGAACGTTAGAATCTATCACACCCGATCATCACGTGGTGCTTCGAAACAACGAACTTTCGCAACGGCGCATAGTTAGGGGGAACACTTTCTTGAAATTATTATGAGGGATAATCTTATTTACTATCGTTGTTCTAAGCAAATAAGATGCAAAAATATGATAAACATCACATGCAATCAAATAGTGACATGATATGGCCAATATCATTTTGCTCCTTTTGATCTCCATCTTCGGGGCGCCATGATCATCATCGTCACCGGCATGACACCATGATCTCCATCATCATGATCTCCATCATCGTGTCTCCATGAAGTTGTCTCGCCAACTATTACTTCTACTACTATGGCTAACAGTTTAGCAATGAAGTAAAGTAATTATATGGCGTTATTCAGTGACACGCAGGTCATACAATAAATAAAGACAACTCCTATGGCTCCTGCTGGTTGTCATACTCATCGACATGCAAGTCGTGGTTCCTATTAAGAGAATATGATCAATCTCATACATCACATATATTTCATTCATCACATCCTTCTTGGCCATATCACATCACACGGCATATGCTGCAAAAACAAGTTAGACGTCCTCTAATTGTTGTTCCAAGTTTTGTTTTTACGTGGCTGCTATAGGTTTCTAGCAGGAATGTTTCTTACCTACACCAAAACCACAACGTGATATGCCAATTGCTATTTACCCTTCATAAGGACCCTTTTCATTGAATCCGATCCGACTAAAGTGGGAGAGACTGGCACCCGCTAGCCACCTTATGCAACAGGTGCATGTCAGTCGGTGGAACCTGTCTCACGTAAGTGTACGTGTAAGGTCGGTCCGGGCCGCTTCATCCCACAATACCGTTGAAACAAGATAGGACTAGTAAACGTAAGCATATTGAACAAAATCAATGCCCACAACAACTTGTGTTCTACTCGTGCATAGAATCTACGCAATAGACCTAGCTCATGATGCCACTGTTGGGGAACGTAGCAGAAATTCAAAATTTTCTACGCATCACCAAGATCAATCTATGGAGATTCTAGCAACAATAGAGAGAGGGAGTGCATCTTCATACCCTTGAAGATTGCTAAGCGGAAGCGTTACAAGAACGCGGTTGATGGAGTCGTACTCGCGGCGATTCAAATTGCGGAAGATCCGATCTAGCGCCGAACGGACAGCACCTCCGCGTTTCAACACATGTACAACCCGGGGACGTCTCCTCCTTCTTGATCCAGCAAGGGGAGAGGATAAGTTGAGGGAGAACTCCGACAGCACGACAGCATGGTGATGGTGGAGCTCGTGGTTCTCCAGCAGGGCTTCGCCAAGCACTACGGAGGAGGAGGAGGTGTTGGAGGAGGGAGAGGGCTACGCTAGGGGTAGGGTGCGGCTGCCCTCTCTCTCACTCACTATATATAGGGGGAAGGGGGTGGAGGAGGCGCCCTAGGGTTCCCTAGGGGATGGGTGGCGGCCACAGGGGAAACCCTAGATGGGTTAGGGCGCCCCCACCCCCTAGGAAACTTGCCCCCCAAGCCGGGAGGGGAGGCTGCCCTAGGGTGGCACCCCTACCTCTCCAGGTCACGTGAGATTGGGTGGGAGGGGCGCTCAGCCCCTTAGTGGGCTGATGTGCCCCCTCCCCTTGGCCCATAAGGCCCCCCAACACTTGCCGGGGCCTCCGAAACCCCTTTGAGACACGCTGGTCATCACCTGGTACCCTCGGAACAATTTCGGACTCCAATACCCTTCGTCCAATATACCGATCTTCACCTCCGGAACATTCCGGAGCTCCCCGTCATGTCCGGGATCTCATCCGGGACTCCAAACAACCTTTGGTAACCACATATTATTTCCCATAACAACTCTAGCATCACCGAACCTTAAGTGTCTAGACCTTACGGGTTCGGGAACCATGCAGACATGACCGAGACATCTCTCCGGCCAATAACCAACAGCGGGGTCTGGATACCCATGTTGGCTCCCACATGTTCCATGATGATCTCATCGGATGAACCACAATGTCGAGGATTCAAGCAATCCCTTATACAATTCCCTTTGTCAATAGGTATGTTATTTGCCCGAGATTCGATCGTCGGTATCCCAATACCTCGTTCAATCTCGTTACCGGCAAGTAACTTTACTCGTTCTGTAATGCATGATCCCGTGACTAACTACTTAGTCACATTGAGCTCATTATAATGATGCATCACCAAGTGGCCCAGAGATACCTCTCCGTCATACGGAGTGACAAATCCCAGTCTCGATTCGTGCCAACCCAACTGACACTTTTGGAGATACCTGTAGTGCACCTTTATAGCCACCCAGTTACGTTGTGACGTTTGGTACACCCAAAGCATTCCTACGGTATCCGGGAGTTGCACAATCTCATGGTCTAAGGAAATGATATTGGACATTAGAAAAGCTCTTAGCAAACGAACTACACGATCTTGTGCTATGCTTAGAATTGGGTCTTGTCCATCACATCATTCTCCTAATGATGTGATCCCGTTATGAATGACATCCAATGTCCATGGTCAGGAAACCATAACCATCTATTGATCAACGAGCTAGTCAAATAGAGGCTCACTAGGGACATGTTGTGGTCTATGTATTCACACATGTATTACGGTTTCCATTTAATACAATTATAGCATGAACAATAGACAATTATCATGAACAAGGAAATATAGTAATAACCATTTTATTATTGCCTCTAGGGCATATTTCCAACAAGCGCTACTAGTAATTACCAGTGGCGGATATTGCAGCACGCGCTACTACTAAGTAGATACCTTTTCCCTAGTAGTGTGAGGGCGTTGGGTCCTCGGTATTCTCGGCCATGGGCAGAAGCGGGGTGGGCTTCTTTTAAGAATGCAAATACAGTACTAAATATATATTTTCTCACACAAATAAACATACGGTAGTAATACAGTACTGAATATATATTTTGTCTCACACAAATAAATAATAAAAGAACTTCAGAAGATTGTTATAATAGAAGTCTTAAAAAAATAGTCTCAAACACATATATTATTTCATCTCACACAAAAGACCTATAGTCGAACTTCAACAAGTTGTCTCAAAGCCTTCAACGAAAGTCTCACACATACTCCGGAATGACGCATCATAATCACATGCAAATTGGAAACTGGTTAAACAGTAATGCAAGTGCTTCCGGAATGACACATGTAACTCTCTATCTTGTTTCGATGAATGAAGTTGCATCTCTAAGCCATATTCCTACATAACAAGATATAAACAACTTGTGAGAAAAAAAGATCGTAAAGGCAGACAACAAAAATGTAAAACTTACTTTTTATTCAGTTTGCATGTTTGCCGTCTATGACCTGGATTACGACATAGGCCACACAAAGGACCACGTTTCTTCTCGGCAAAAGATTTTGGTCTACCAATTTTTGTAATTTCTGGATGATTTTTTGACCACCCTATCTTACTCTGCTTAGGTGCACACTTTGTCGAAACTTTCACCAGATCACGTATAACATTGGCACCACGTTCGGGCTCACGTGCATCCTCATGAACATACCTTCTACGCCCAACCGCTTCATCATCACGGACCTTTTTGTTAGATATTATATTCTATAGAAACTGCATCAACTCATCCTCATGAACACGAATGGATCATTTGCCGCAACATGGAAAGCTTCCGCACCTGTTATGCTGAGTTGACTATACCGAGCTCGATCCTCTATTCCTGACCAATCCCAGCCAAACATATCACTCTTGCGTTGTGCAGGGAGCCCACGTCTCTCATTTTTTGGTAACCTCTTCAGGATACAACACTTAGGAATTTCAGATAATTTCAGATGATTCAGTACATATAGAATGTGTTTGCAAGGCAGCCCTTTCCAAACCATCCGTTGACAACTTCATGCTATCGTCTCCTCCGAGTTTCCTGGTCGATACTGAACGCTAAACTGGAAGTTGTGGTTATTCCTCCATGTCAAGATAAAGGTGTGGCAGTCAACTCCCAGCAGCGTCTCAAAAATCTGCAGCTCTCCCATCTTCTTCAAATCTTCTTGAAGAATATAGAAATTGGCATGAGTGAATACAATGGCAGCATGCCTCTCAATGTCCTTATACTCAGATGGTGGTAATGTTTGTGAAGAATTGCAGTCGTCTCGCACCTCGTTCTCACGGAGTCGAACTATGCAGTTCTCATAGTGCATTACTAAATCAACTATTGTCATACCATAGTCGAGGTGAAGATGAAGACAAGAGTTTAGGCTTTCACTTCTCTGATTACTATGCATACCAAGGAAAAATCCATCTGAAAGAAATGAAGCTGCCCAAAGACTCCTCTTCTTATACATCCTATTCAGCCAATCTTTTGTTTTGTCCGTCTTCCATTTACCGACAAAAGCGAGCCATATCTCCCTAAAGTTAGCAGGAGAGGTGGAGTAGTACAACAGTGACCTGAACTCATTCAGTGACTTATAACTAAGGTGCTTCTGCATATTTTTCTCCACATGCCAAGAACAAAGACGATGAAACACATCTGGAAGGACATTCCGAATCGCTCGGATCATTGCAGCATCTCCGTCTGTGATGACTGACTTTGGCTTCTTTTGACAATTTGCTTTCCTGAATGCCTGGAGCAGCCACACGTATGTACCTTCAGTCTCGTTAGACACAATGGCGCAACCAAACACGGTGGTGCAACGGTGATTATTAACACCGACAAAGGGGATGAACGGCATACATTATCTGTTCGTCTTGTATGTGTTGTCAAACACGATCACATCTCCGTATAGCTGATAGTCCCGCCGTGATTGTGCATCGCACCAGAACATGTTATTTAACTGCCCTTCCTTATCAAGAACGTACTCAAAGAAGAAGTTTTGGTCCTTCGCCTTTCTACTCCTCATAATGCCAATCGCCGTGTCAATATCACCCTTTGCAATCATTTTTATTTTCTCTCTGCAACACAGGTTGTAGACATCTTGCCTCACAAGGCCGCACTTATCATACGAACCATACCTACTGATGAAGTTATCGAGGATGATATGCTTTCTAATCCCAGATCCTTCCACCGCTAAGATCTCATCTCTCTGTAAATCTTGTATCCGTCTATGTGACCGCAGGAATGCGACCTCATCCGGTCTAGCCAACACATGGTTGTGATCGTCCAAGAATGCCGCAACGAACCAAATTCCATGGGCTCTGTCTAACTTCACCACCAACTGCGCACCACACTCGCACCGAGTCTCAGGTCTTTGCCTGCGTGTGCGGCCCTTCGGGTTTAAGAATTTGCTCTGTTGTTTTCCTGCCCTGGAGCAAACGTACCGCCTGAACCATATAATTCCTGGAAGACGTTTCCCTCATTTCACCTTCTCTTTCCTGATGCTGAATCCACGCTCTCTAGCGTGCTTATTATAGAACGTGTACGCCTCCCATTGTGATCCAAAAGTCATAGCCATAACCTTCCAATGTGTCTGCAATGCCTGTTGCTGGATTTCAGCCTGCTCAATGTCCATGTCAGCTTCATCATCATCGTCATGGCCATCATCACTACTATGATCATCCACATCATCCTATAAAATTACACATAAGCACATGTAAGTTGTCATCATTTACTTCATAAGATTGTGTGACATACAAAATGTTTGAACGAACCTGGCTCAAATTATCAGCGAAAGATTCCTCAAGAACATGTTGCTCATTCTGGACATAGACATCTTCCTATAGATAAAAAACAACACACACGTATAAGTAGCCATGTGGTTGTTTATCAGGCGAAATCGATGTACACGTCACTTATGTTTTCACTGCAAGCACCATCCTCATTATTTTGAAAATCCTCGTCGGGGAAATTATTGTATGACGACCAAGATTCATTGTCGCTGCTATAATCATCTTCGTTACTACAATCCTTATAGGTATGACTGACATCATCATCACCATACTCATCACCCGTATATCCAGTTTCTTCCTCCATTGAATAACTGAACTACCAACACTGCACGACATCAAAAGAGAAATCATATCTCAGTTTTAAATCGAACAAGATGTACTGGGGTCATAACAGCATAAAAATCGTTCCAAATTATTATTTGCAGCAACTAAATCATTTCAGTGCGAACTACATGGTATACATGACAAACATAGGGGCAACGGGGGTCGATGTCACGCGGCTAGGCCGTGAGGTAGGCAGACTCTGGCGTGATTGCGGACGATAGCGAGGAGGATGGAGGCCAGATCACAACGCAATTGTGGATGGCGACAATGTGGACGGAGGCCACATCACGGCGTGGAATGCAGACGGCGACGACTTCGACATCGAGGATGGAGCCAGATCACGGTGTGGAATGCAACCGGTGGCGATGTCGATGACGAGGATGGGGACCAGATCAGGCACGGAGCCACGGAAATGTCTGACGTGGTCCGGGTGCGGTCAGATGTGTCATGGGCCAGGGGATGGCGACCGATGTCTGTAACCAGTAGCAGCAACGTTCGTACTCTAGGGCGGGCAAGACTGGCGATCGGCCGGCCGCGGCGACGCTGGATCAAGGCACATGATTGTTGGGCGGGCGGCTAAGTCATGTGCGTGTGGGTTGGGGGGGGAGGGGGGAGGAGGATGGACGCGATAGGCGCCAGGCGGCCGTATCGGCTTGGGTCGGCGGCTCGGTTGTACGTGTCTGCCAACTATTGTATACGGAGGTGAGTATATAATATGGATGTATGACCAAATTGCCCTTATATGTTATGGGGGTGTACCGAAGCAAGCCTCATAAGATGGATGGTACTTCCTTTGATTCTTTTTATTCCGCATCTAAGTTGTTTTATTTTCCCCTTTTAGTCTCCACGCTAGCGTTTTACCCGAATTCTTCCAAAATTGCCCTTGCTTTTTGAACGTGCATGCAGATGCATTAAGTGCTTATAGCGCGCATGCGAGGGCGTGGGGAACGAGGAGGAAGGAGGCCAGCCAATGAACTTATCTGCAGTTACAACAGTGAATAATATCGTGCATGCAGATCACACGCCAGATCATGGCTTTCCTTGGTATACATGCTTGTTCTTAGACGCAGACTAAATAGAAACAGAGGAAGTACATATTTTCCTTTCTACCACTATGCTTTTATCCGACTTGAGAGATTGCATGTAGTCTGCTGAGAGCCTGAAACAGCGGATTTTCAGCGCTTTTCCAAAGCGGATGTTAATACATCTGTAGGTAACATATAAAGGTCGAACACATCTAGATGTGCCCTAGTTATTATACATCTACGTGACTCAATCAAACTAGAAAGAAAAAGGAAAAAGACAAAAGAAAATGCTTGGATGAATCTTAGCGTAAAATCAATGACATAGGACTTAGATATGCAATACTTAAAACACAGCTAGATGTGCTTTAGCAAAATTGATAAAATAAAGCATTGATTAAACTGTGCATGGTTGTCATCATGTTATTTGCTCATCCGGTACATGGATGACTTTTGCAAAATGGTCTAGATGGTGGTGATGTGTAGCTGCAAATGGCTTTGTTTTGCCTGAGTCCAGTCATGATAAGCTATCGTAATGTTATTGTTTAGAACAAAATATGTTGGTGAAAACAATGGTTTTGGCTTCATTGGTGCCATGTCATGTATGACTTCATGGAACATGAAGTCGGGTAATGTTGTTTTTGCCTTGCCCCAGCCTCATCGGCGTTGGGCATGGGACTGCCGTAGGAAAAAAAGTTAGATGAAACGACCCCTTTTTTTATCTTGTTAGTACCCAGTCACAATATTGATGTTATTGCTCATCAGTATCTGTCTATGTGGCTGATTTAGGAATTTGGATGAAAGGGATCTTTTGCCCGTCAATACCTTTTTTTTTTTTGTGGGGTTTGCCCGTCAATACCTGCCACTCCAAGGAAAATTACTCGCCATGGAACTAATGTAGGAATTTTTTATTTTATTGATGGAAAGACCCTCTACTCATAAGTACTCGGCCACAGTAGATGGTACTAATGTAAAATTTTGTTTTGTGACGGCCTTGCTGCCTATGAGTTATGAGCAGATCATACTCCCTCGCAAGGGGCACGATTAGCTTGTCTGCGTCCTGTTTCAATTACCGTACGTACGAAACCATAGATTAGGACAGAAATTCATCTTTTAATGAGAATCTTGTGAGACTACCTATAGTGAGAGTAATATAGGAGTGACATAGATGACACCCAAAGAAAAAGATGATGTGGCAGCCAATTAATAATAAGAGAGACAAATTAAGTAATATACAGCTAGTTACTCATACTATCGATAACATCACACATACCAAGATAAGATGAGTCTAACAACCTACTCTCTCCGCCTCATAATATAAGACATTTTTTGACACTAATATTATGTCAAAAACGTCTTATATTATGTGACGGATGGAGTAATAAATAAAGTATTGCAAGATAACACACATATGTTATTTTTATTATAGAGATAGTAACACAGACTAGCAATATATGCAGATGGTTTTTCTTTGAGTGCAGACTAGTAACTAGTCTAACTTACCGTCGAAGCAGATGGTTCTTCTACGCCTTGCGCCTCTTGCGTCTCCTGCGCGATCGCTGTGCGCTGGCGTGTGTCCCCCTTTTGGCCTTTTTATAGGCGACGGCCGGCCGTGCCTCGAGTCATTGGAAAACGCCTAACTTTAAACTAGTTTATCCCGTTCAATCTGATGTGCGTGACGCCAGCCGTGTGTTCAGCCGGCAGCCGTAAACGTCAGAGGAATTTGTCTCCGTGAAAACTGAAGGAAGGGTAGATTGGATCGGCGCACCTCATACGATGGCCTAAGAGGGTTTATATATACGTGTGCTAGGGCACAACAGCATAGCCGGATATACATGAGTTGTTACAGGAGATATATAGATACTAACTACTTCCCAGATCACAACTACATGTTTAACATCTCCTCTCAATCTTAACTTCGTACTAGAAGATTAAGATTGCATCTATTTGATACAAAAGGAGCCTCAGTCAGTGGCTTAGTAAATATATCTGCAACCTGTTCTTTAGACGAGATGAATCAAACATCAAGAGCCTTTGCCGCAACTCTCTCTTGAACAAAGTGGAAATTCACTTCTATGTGTTTTGTTCTCGCATGAAACACCGGATTCGCCGACAGGTAGGTAACATCCAGATTATCACACCATAAAACTGGAGGCCGAGACATAAATACTCCAAGCTCTCCAAGAACATACTGTCTCCATATTACCTCCGTTGTTCCATTTGCCAAGGCCTTGTATTCAGATTCAGTACTTGATCGTGAGACGATGGCTTGCTTCCTTGAACTCCAAGAAACCAGGTTGGGTCCAAGAAACACAGCAAAGCCTCCTGTGGACTTGCGATCGTCACTGCATCCTGCCCAGTCTGCATCTGAGAAACAACTCAGCAACATGGATGGTGACTTCCGTATAGACAGTCCCATGCCTCGTGTATACTTCAAATACCGCAGAATGCATTTGGCTGCTGAAAAATATACCATGGTTGGTGCATGCAAGAATTGCCAGACTCGATTTACCGCAAAGGAGATGTCTGGCCTCGTGAGTGTTAGATACTGAAGAGCTCCAACCAAACTGCGATAATTTGTGCTGTCATTCTGTCCAAAAGGTGTGTCACTCTCCTTGCTGATTTTCTCACTTGAGGACATAGGCATGGTGGATCTTGAAATTATCCATGTTCGCCCGGTGAAGGATATTACCAATGTATTTCTGTTGGGACAGAACAAGCCCCTTTGGCGATGACGTCACCTCAACTCCAAGAAAATAATGCAACGGACCAAGATCTTTAAGAACGAACGAAGCCTGAAGATCACCAAGCAGCACTATAAAAAAAAGACACATCCGTGACATTTTGGGCCGAACAAAAAAAATTTATGTCATACATATGACACTTCTATGACGATAATTGTGACAAAACCCGGTATCATCATAGATGTGGTGGGCTCCTACTTCTATGATAAAAAAGCATGACAGAAAATGGGCTTTTCGTCCTGGGCGGGCCGGAGACGCAGCTGCATGACATTCTTTGGCCCGTCCATGACGGGAAAAACCGTGGTAGAAGCGAGGGGGAGGAAAATTTTGAGGAGTTGCCGGTTACGGTGGGAGGTCGGGGGCGGAGCGATGCGTGTTTCTCTCATACGTACACGCGTGTGTGCGAGGCGTTGGCTCTAACTAAAGTCGAGCGAGGCGTTGGGCTCTAACTGAACCCGAGCGATTTCACTACAAGCTACGCGTTACTGACCCAAGCGATCGATCGATGGCTGTTAACTGAATCTGATGGAGCGATTCCTTCGCTACTGCTGCTAACTGAAGCCGATAGATGCTGCCTCTGGGATGAATAGTGAGCGTTGCCGGGGGGGTTGGATGAACAGTGAGCAGTGGCGTTGCCTCTGGATGAACAGGAACCCGTGGTGTGGAGGGCTGGATCAACAGTAGACGGCGGAGGGGTGGCCGTGGAGGGGTGGTTGAACAGGACCCCGTGGTGTGGAGGGCTGGAAGAACAGTAGACGGTGGAGGGGTGCCCTGGAGGGGTGGTTGAACAGTAGCCGATGGAGTAGCGTGCGGTGGAGGCTGGATGAACAAGAGCCCATGGAGGCTGGAGGAGGTCGACAGTAGCCCGTTGAGGCTGGAGGAGGTTGACGGTGGAGATGAACAGTATCTCATGGAGTCCCGTTTTGCGGTACGCCACACCCCTTCCGATGAACAGGACCCCCGTTTCGACCGTAGGAGGTCCGTTTTATCCGTTTTGCGGTACGCCACACCCCTCCCGATGAACAGGACCCCCGTTTCGACCGTAGGAGGTCCGTTTTATCCGTTTTGCGGTACGCCACACCCCTCCCGATCAACAGGACCCCCGTTTC
>NC_041385.1:63315868-63319024 GCF_002162155.2 Triticum dicoccoides
CCGTTTTGCGGTACGCCACACCCCTTCCGATGAACAGGACCCCCGTTTCGACCGTAGGAGGTCCGTTTTATCCGTTTTGCGGTACGCCACACCCCTCCCGATCAACAGGACCCCCGTTTCGACCGTAGGAGGTCCGTTTCCTCCGTTTTGCGGTACGCCACACCCCTCCCGATCAACAGGACCCCCGTTTTGACCTAAGGAGGTCCGTTTCCTCCGTTTTGCGGTAAGCCGGGCCCCTCCCGATCAACAGGACCCCGTTTTGAATGTGACCGGTCGAACACAAGGCCGTTTCCTCCGTTGTGCGGTACGCCAGGCCTCGTTTCCATCACCTGTTCCGTCCAAGCCCTCCCGATGAACACGACCATGCATTCCGTTCCGACCCAGCCGGTTGGCTCCCCATGAACACGACGACGACGATGTTTCTCCGTTCTGACCCAGCCATGTACGTATGCACGAGTAGGCGTTCGAGACCCTGCCAGTATGTACGTGCATGGCCGTATTTTCTTTCTTGCACCCTCGCCGCTGTACGTACGTGTACATGCTACGTGCGCGCCTCTACTACGACACGTGCGCACCTCTACATCTACGACACGTGCGCGCCTCTACATCGACCAGTATGTACATACACGTTCGCAACCAGAATGACAACGCTACGTACGCTTCGACCAGGTAGGTCCCGACTGTCAGGCACTTCCTTGCGTGCGAAGATGTAGCTGGTGGGTCCCAGCAGTTAGGGGGGCGAATCGTTTTTTTTTTGCCCGGACGCACTTCCTTGCGTGCGAAGGTGTAACTGGTGGGTCCCAGCAGTCAGGGGGGGAACGTTTTTTCGTGAAATATGGTGGCCCGTCCGGTGGGTCCCCGCTGTCAGGTGGAGGAATAATTATTTTGCGCGTAATAAGAAGGCACTTCCTTGTTGCGGTCGTGGACCCAGCTGTCAGCCTCTCCACGTACAGTCCACGTCCGATGGAAGCCGTTCCTTGACCACGTTGACCATGCCGCGCCGAGAGCACCAGGGCGGTGGACGACGGCGAGGCCTAGGAAGGGGACGACGCGGAGCCGGGTTAGACGCGGCAGTGGATGCCCACGCGTAGAGGAGTACGAGGGTTCACTGGTTCGCTGCGGTGTGAGGCTGCCATCGCCGCAGAATAACAGGGCGTGTGGTTGAGTAGAGGGATGGCCTGGCCAGCGGTGGGAGTAGTAAGGGCCGGTGAGGCCTCCGCCGCATCGTAGCCGGCCACGGGAGGTAGGAGCACAAGGCACGACCGGCGCTGGTTTGGGCGGCTGGATCAAGAAGACCAGAGGTTGAAGAAGCACTACGGCTGTTGGATGGACATGGTACGGTCACTGGAGCTAGAATCGTGCATATTGACTAAGTTGACAAAGCCCTCCGTCCCCGTCAACTTAGTAGGCCCACAAGTCAGCCTGCCACTATACTGGGTCCCAGCTAACAGGGGGAGTATTTATTTTCTTTTGTGCATAATAAGGAGGCACTTCCTTGTGTGCAAAGATATAGCTGGTGGGTCCGAGCTGTCAGCGGCAGAAACGTTTTTTTCGTGAATACTGAGGCCCATTCGGTGGATCCCCGATGTCAGGTAGACGAATCATTATTTTGCGGGTAATAAGGAGGCATTTCGTTGCGGGCGGCCGTGGACCCAGCTGTCGGCCTCTCCGCGTACAGTCCACTTCAGATGCATGTTGGTCATTGACCACGTTGACCAGGCCGCGCCGAGAGCACCAGGGCGGTGGACGACGGCGAGGCCTAGGAAGGGAACGACATGGAGGCAGGGAAGACTCAGCAGTTGTTTTCCACGCGGTGGGGAGTATGACTGAACGAGGGTTTACTGGTTCGTCCGCTGTCGACGGAGAATAACAGCAGGTGTGGGTGAGTAGATGGATGGCTAGGCTAGCGATAGGAGTACGGTGGGGCGGTGAGGCCTGCGCGGCAGCACAGCCGGTCGCGGGGAGGAGGGAGCAGGCAGTCCCGCCGGCGCTTGTTTGAGCGGCTGGAGCAGGAAGAGCAGAGGTTGAAGAAGCACGACGGCCGTTGGATGGCTATCCAACAGTCACTGCTTGTGCGTCAACCTTTTTTTAGGTAAGCGTCAAATCTGTGGAAAACAGCATACAGCCCATCTGCCATTATTTCTAATAATTTACAGACCATTTGCTAATTCTTAAGGTTTTTTTTGAAGCTCATATTCTTTTTGTTAGCATTACAACCCATATTGTGTCCACGGTTAAAAAATTATACGAAATTTTATATATTTTGGTGCGGTCCGAACTGTTTTTAATCCCGAAATTTTGACTCACATTCAAACTGATTTTAAAAATAAATGTATATCAATATAAAATCCAACAAATTCTCCACACATAAAAATTAAGTTAATTTAAAATCTTGAAATGAAAACAAAATATTTGAAACTAATTGCCGGTTTGATGTGTTTTAAAAATGTACAGCCCATTTCTCACTACTGATAGGCCATTTTCTCGGCCAGCTGAATGAAGCTCTCCTCGTCTTAAGATTTGCAGCCCAACAGGCCTGACAAAGCGACTTACTTGGCAAATCACAAAAAAACTGGGATGTGGCCTTGGACCCAGCTGTCAGCCTCTCCACGTACAGTACTCTTCCGATGGAAGTCGGTCGTTGACCACATTGACCACGCCGCGCCGAGAGCACCAAGGAGGTGGACGACGGTGAGGCCTAGGAAGGGGACGACGAGGAGCCGGGGAAGACGCGGCAGTGGATGCCCACGCGGAGAGGAGTACGAGGGTTCACTAGTTCGGCTGCAGCGTGAGGCTGCTGTCGACGTAGAATAACAGGTGGTATGGGTGAGTAGAGGGATACCCTGGGCCAGCGGTGGGAGTAGTAGGGGGCGGTGAGGCCTCCGTGGCATCACAGCCGGCCACGAGAGGTAGGAGCACACGACACGACCGGCGCTGGTTTGGGCGGCTGGAGCAAGAAGACCAGAGGTTGAAGAAGCACTATGGCCGTTGGATGGACATCGTACGATCACTGGAGCTAGAATCGTTCATATTGACTAAGTTGACAAAGCCCTCCGTCCTCGTCAACTTAGTAGACCCACAAGTCAGCCACCCACTATGGTGGGTCCCAGCTAGTAGGCGGTATTCATTTTTTGGTGCGTAATAAGGAGGCACTTC
>NC_041385.1:63319407-63340753 GCF_002162155.2 Triticum dicoccoides
TTCGCGAAATATAGAAGCCCTTCCCACGTACAGTGCACTTACAGTGCGTAATAAGGAGGAACTTTCCTTGCCTGCGACCATGGACCTCGTGGGTCCCAGCCGTCAGGCTCTCCACGTACAGTCCTCCTCCGATGACTCTCGTATGTTGACCACGCCGCGCCGTGCGCACCGATGCGGTGGACGACGGCAAGGCCCCAGACTGGAATGACCCGGAGATGGGGAAGACGCGGCAGTGGAGTCGCAGACGGAGAGGAGTGAGAAACTTGACTGGTTCGGGTGCGGGGTGGGCCTACACTCGGCAGAGAATAACAGGAGGTGCGGAGTGGAGGGATGGCCTGGCCGTCGGCGGGGTAGTGTTTCGCTGAGGAGCGCAAAACAACGTCGCTGGACGTCGAAGGCGTAGGCGGTTCCAGCAGCGCTGGGGGAAGAAGACGAGAGATTGAAGAAGAATGTCGGCCCTTGGATGTAAATCCAACGCCTTCTTAGGCATCGACCTAATGGCCCACATGTCAGCCAGTCCATTTGTTTTTTTAGTCCATTTGGTGGGCTGTGTGAAACAATGATATAGCATCTATGCAGCCCATTTAAATCCCATTCGCATTTTTCTCGAAATCCGCAGATTTGCTGGGCTGAGTGAAAATATCATGTTGGGCTAGACGGAGAAATGTTATAAAAACATAAACACATGATTGCACATCAGCAAAATCTTTGCAAGCTTATGTACGCAATCACTAGGAGTTAACTTGGCAAGTTATATATAAACAATTATTATTATTATTTTGTAAGAACTTTCAACTTACGAAATAAAATATCATTTTAATTTGATGAGTTAATAGTACGTGGGGTATTATTATTTTTTAGGCTAGACGAGGGACAGTTGAGTTGGTTCTAGGGGAAAGTAGTGGGAGAAAACTCAGTTTACATCGAAAAAGAAAGTGGGAGAAAATTCAGAGACCTGCTGGGTCCACCTGAGGAGAGGAATATGTTGGGAGGAAGGAGATTCAAAGCATGGCAGCCGAGTGAACTAGTTTTTTTACGGACAAGTGAACTAGTTTACATACATTAGCAAATAGCCACTAAAAAAGCAATCAGGTTAATGGGTTCTTGAAAGAAATATTTCGGACAAAACTGATAATTACGACACATAGGCTAATGCATGAAACACTCAGATGATAAAGGTGCTTATAAATAGATAGAGTATAACATCTAGACCTTCCTGGCACATTTGATCATGACGCTGCGGCTGTCTGTGTACTCGTCGGTTACGGGAAGCAGACACGCCCTCATGTCCAAGATCCGCCTGTACATGCCTTAGCATGCGTATGCGTCCTTGGACGCGTAGGTTATGTATGCTAGATTCAGAGGTACCTCCCACGTGTTCAGGTCGTCTTCTTTCATGTTGGCGTATCAGGGGTCGATGATGGTCTCAGCGAGGTCAACCATGAAGTCCTTCTCCTGCCCGTTGCTGATGATCTTGTATTGCTTCTGGATGTCAACAAGCTTGTTGCACCAGATGGCCGAATCGTCACGTTCTTCCTTCTCTCCACCGTAGCGAAGGTGCAGTCGGTGCTGCCGATGAAACGGGCGAATGCTCCAGAACCTGGTGCAGCCATAGGACTAAGGCGAGGCAGAGCTTCACCGAGTCCATATCGTTGGTGTACATCACATTCAACTTGGTGCAGGCATAGGACTGAACGGCGAACTAACTCCTTGCTGAAGTCCATATCCAGCAGGCTCACCCCTCGGATCGCCATTGGAGTCTCTTCGAGTGAACGAGTGTGTAGGCGGCGGCGGCAGTTCGTTTTTCAGCTCTTGGGGAACTGGATTCAACAGTAAGCTCGGTGTGTACAAGCGACAACAGTTACTACCCCTCCCTCGTCCGCTGCACGCCCGGCAGAAGATGCACCCTCGACGCATTCAAACACCTCCATTAAGAAACCTACTCCGGCCACACGTCGGTTCACGAGCAGGTCTGTATTGGTACTGTAATAACAGGAGTTAGAGGTCACTTTACTTAAATTTAATTAGCTTTAATAGAAATTTATAATTAAAACAAGCAATGCTTTGGCTCGTTCTATCAGTGCCACGGGATCAACATGCACAACAATTAGAATTATTATTCTCAGGACGCACACGATCAGCAATTTATCGCACTTTCACAAAGATAATACTACCAAGTTTGAACTGTTTGTTATGGTTGCTGTCCTCTGCATCATCATGACGTGTTTCCCAGCTTGCAAGATTCAGAACCAACAAATAAGATCCAAATAATAAGTACAACAAAGATGCCTACACATCTCATTAATTCCCAGCTTGCAAGATTCAGAACCAACAAATAAGATCCAAATAATAAGTACAACAAAGATGCCTACACATCTCATTGATTCCAAGCTTGCAAGATTCAGAACCAACAAATAAGATCCAAATAATAAGTACAACAAAGATGCCTACACATATCATTGATTCCCAGCTTGCAAGATTCAGAACCAACAAATAAGATTCAAATAATAAGTACAACAAAGATGCCTACACATCTCATTGATTCCCAGCTTGCAAGATTCAGAACCAATCCATTAGATCCTTTTGATAAAGTGAATATCGGGATTAAATCCATCTTGGCTAGCCATGTCATACAATCGAAGAACTTGGTGAATGCTCTTGACCGTCACAACATCTGTAGTTGAGTATTCCCATTTGCGCAGCATGTTTGCACAGCACAAACAAGGCGACAAGAAAGCATGATTTCACTTTAATAGCGGCCTCCTTGAACTCAACCTCCAGGTCCACTAGGATGAGGTCTGCCTGGAGTTCCATGATTCAATTCATGCGCCTTTTTCTGCGGTTCACCTGAAATGAAGCAAAGATTGCATCATTCAGCTAGCAAGAAGTACTTGCTCTTGTGAGATGGCAGGTTCTTCTTTAGTAGTTGCACTAAATTGAGGAACATTAAGGTTGGCTGTCCGGCTCATGTAAGTTGCAACTATAATTTTTTTATCCTTTTGTGCAGTTCCACTAAAATAAAGTGCCATTGTGGCGAGAGTGATGGCTCCATCTTGCAAAGGCTAATAAAATGTTGCACGAGATTACCCGCAGAACTTGACGGAGATTTTGGAAACTCCAATCACCATTTTGTGCAGTTCCACCAAAATTGAGAGATGTTGCCCACGTGACATTTTAGTTGAACTGCACAAGACACTCATTCCAAAAAAAGTGTTTTGTGCAGTTCACCAAAAGGTCACAATAGCAACAAGGTGAAATGGATATCCCTATCTGCACAAAATGATAGAAAGTAAACAGTTGCTAGTCAATAAGAATATGCGAAACATATACAAAATGAAAAGAAGCATCTTAATTATGTTCATGGCAATCACGCAAGGACAGTAGAAATTTTAAAACGTTAGCAATGCTTCATGTTACCAGAAGCATTACGATCAACAATGAGATTCCTCAGATATGGGATTACTTTAATGGTGGCATTGCTTGTTTACCAGACACAGTAAATCAACAGCAGCTAAAGAGTTGGTTTAAGGTCATGGGACTGTGGGGACACCAGGACACTCAGCAGCGTAAAGGAGCAACTTACTTATCATACTGGGGAAAACAGCAGGAGTGCCATTTGTAACACAGTTTAATTGCATCTTATCACTGGAGGCATTAGATTAACAGTAACACTGGTTAGACATGTCCCTAAGGTAACAGTGTGATCGCTTCATTTTACATGCGCCCTTACAGCAAAAGGTTGGTTTACCCGCAAAAAAACAACAAAAGGTTGGTATAAGGACATGCGACAGTGGACGCATCAGCACAATGTACCTACAAGGAGGCATAAAGTGGTTATGCCGAGCTTGTTCATGCTATGTGAGGGCAGCAAACCTAATCCTGGAGACCTTTTACTATGTGAGGGCAGCAAATCTAATCCTGGAGGCCTTTTACTATGTGAGGGCAGCAAATCTAATCCTGAGACCTTTTACTATGTGAGGGCAGCAAATCTAATCCTGAGACCTTTTACTATGTGAGGGCAGCAAACCTAATCCTGAGACCTTTTACTATGTGAGGGCAGCAAATCTAATCCCGGAGACCTTTTACTATGTGATGGCAGCAAATCTAATCCTGGACATACTCTGTTGACTTGTCCACCAGCCGCCACTTTCTATCCTTTTTTCAACCAATAATAGATCTGTTCCTTATCCAGTTTGTACTGTGTTTTCCCATTATTTCCCTTTTCAACCAAGAGACAGGTTGGGTATCCGGTCTCTACTACTTTCACCACATTATTTCCTCTTTGAATAAAGTCCTAGATTCATGCTACAACTTTCCCCCCTTTCTTCGTTGTTTGAACAAAGCCCTAGATTCGAATGCATGAAGTAGCTTTACCTTTAATAATACTAAAAATTTAGGTGGCTTGGGAAGAGATGATGGGAGTAGAAAAAGATGCACATGCAGACACATGGGGAGCTGGGGCAGTAGAGCAAGGCTGCTTTCGAAGAACTTATACCTAAGGGTCGCCGGGATGTTGGCGGTGGCAGGTCGGATCTGCGGATAATACGGCAGGGAGGAAGAAGGGTCGGAGGACCTCCTGAGTCGGCGCTGTGTCGGAGAGAACGGCACGGGCAGAGGATCGGGCCCCTCCGGCAGCTGTGGGTTTCCTCCCTCGGCGGTGATGACCGCGTGAACGATGCACCTTTTAGTCCTCTACACACACCGGCCGAAGGGATCCGGCCGGATCTGTGACCAGCGGTGAGCAGAGAGAAAATGTCGCTACCGCTATCTTGTTTATATCTGGAGAGGATGAGAGAATGAAGAGGGCAACCCTAGTAAAGCGAGCGCTCAGGCCCCTGCGTCCATATATAGTGGAGTGATTATCTTTTTTTTCTCCACAACAAGCGTTTCAATTTGTGTACGTGGCATTAAAGAAAAGAAACTCTCTATTTAAGGTGACTACTCTACGACTCCTACTTACTACTACTACAGTACTACCTCCGTCCTGGTTTATAGGTCCCTTTTATAGTTTGTGCCAAATTTTGACTAAAGATTTAACTAACAAAATGTTAATGCATGTCAAGAAAAAATATTTCATTGGATTCATATTTGAACATAGTTTTGAAAAATATAATGTTTGGTGACATGCGTGAACATTTTCTTAGTTTAATCTATGGTCAAAATTTGGCACGAAATACAATGGGGACCAATAAACCCGGACAGAGGTAGTATTGTTCACTTGTGCTCCCTGCCCCTCCATTCATTGAACAACCACACGGGTGAATAAACATACAGTAAGTACTGTATTTATATAGAATGAACAAGCTCGAACTATTTTCGCGTAGTTAAAAGTTGAGGGTGGGGCTTTTCCCGGGCAGTACGCGCGGCAGTTTTCGGGTAGGCGGTTTGACAGAGAGGCGAGGAGGGTGAGTGAGTGGGGCTGTGCGATTTGATGGCGCGTTACTGCTGGAAAGACTTGTGATATGACCACTCACTATAGTCATGAATTACTGGCGCTCCGACCGGGGTGATGCCCCCCTTCCGTTCCGCGCTCTAATTTGGTGCATGACACGTCGACCCGGATGCTAGCTCTCCCACATGTCGGAGTAGTAAGAAGGAGCAAAGAATGATGCGGTATATACTAGTACTATACTACTCCCTCCGTTCCTAAATATAAGTCTTTGGAGAGATTTCACTATGGACCACATACGGAGAAAAATGAGTGAATCTACACATAAAATGCATCTATATACATCCGTATGTGGTCCACGGTGAAATATCTACGAAGACTTATATTTAGGAATGGAGGGAGTACTACTCAGGTCGGAGGAGTGCGAACCACGGCAGCCCAGTGAACCAGCCGTGCGAACCACGGTAGCCCAGTGAACCAGCAGTAGAAAACAATAATGTGGTGATATGGCCATAAAAAACAATGTGCTATGGTCCACACTATAGCATGTATAGTAACACTCCTCTTTGTTTGGATCCCTGAGTTAGAGCTAGTTTGGGTTGAAATAGCCTCAAATTAACGAAACAAGAGGGGTTAGTTTGAGCTAGTTTGCTCTAATCCAGCTAAAAAAACTAGCCCGGTGGAGAGGTTCTAATTGGGTTAGTTATCCTAGGTCCACTAAAATAGAACTAAAAAATCTCACCTGCCTGCACCAGATCGCTCCCCTAAAAAAATCTCACCTGCCCGCACCAGATCGCTCCCCCCCTCTCGCACGACTCCTCTCTGTTCCCCATAGGGCCTCCCGCCCAAGCGCCGCTCGCCCTCTCTCTCCTCCAGCCGCCCTCTCCTTCCGGCCTCCATCGCCCTACTCCGGCCGCCCTCTCCCTCCGACCTTCGAAGGTTGCCCCGCTCCCCCTTCACCAGTCGTTTTTCTCCCTCTGTCGTGCGCGGCAGCGGCGCAACTACCAGGGAGGTCGTGAGGGGTGAGTTTGTTCGTGCCTTATCTGTATCACGGCCATATCATTGATCTTGCTTGCTCTAGCGCTAATTCTGATTTGGAAAAGTAGATCCTGATCAAACTTGCTATAGATTTGTGGTGCACGCATGGAATTGTTTGATGCTGCTTGAGGAGGTAATAAATCTTTCTAGAGGCCCAAAGGTTCAGGTCACCTTTCTAGGTATTTCAGTTTCAGGCTTGCATTATTTGTAGAGGCCCAAAGATTCAGTTCACCTTTCTTGGTATTTCAATTTCAGGCTTGCATTGTTTCTAGAGGCCCAAAGATTCAGTTCACCTTTCTAGGTATTTGAGTTTCAGGCTTGCATTATTTCTAGAGGCCCAAAGATTCAGTTCACCTTTCTAGGTATTTCAGGTTCAGGCTTGCATTATTTCTAGAGGCCCAAAGATTCAGTTCACCTTTCTAGGTATTTTAGTTACAGGCTTGCATTATTTATAGAGGCCCAAAGATTAAGTTCCCAGTCGGCGGCAAGTGGCCCTGCTACCCATGCCGGTGTCGACCTCAACTCGCAAGGGCCAGCGTCGGAGGGGTTCCCGGGGCTTGGGCTCTACAGAGCCTTCCTCCAGAGCGACGATGGCGAGCTCCTCTCCCTGGGTGCGTGAGGGGCTCCGGGCTCCCTCCCTATCATGAACAACTTCCGTGATGAGTTAGCTCATTCTTTCTTTCATTAAATGTTTTTTATTTTGTGAAGCTTGATTGACCACTTTTATGTTTAAGTGGGATATCTCATTTGTATGGACAAAGTAAAAATTATCATGTTTTGCATGCTTGATTGTATAGATGGTTCATTTATGTCAATTGTGAGCGGGAGGAGGCCACAGAAGAGCCAGCCACACCAAGAGGGTGCTTGGATCCAAGGGACTTATTTTAGTCTGACTAAAAATAGGGTCCAAAGTAGTCAAATGATTGAGATAGAGCATTTATTGTCAATCTAACCCTGCCATCCATACACCTCTTTGGTTTAGAGTTAGTTCAGGGTTAGAATCTAACTCTAACCTCTAACTAAGTTAGAGTTCTCCTCATCTCGGTTCATCGCCATCATACTTTCCCCATTCCTGTGTTTTCAGTATCCTGCGAATCAAAGAGGCCCTTTTTTCGGGAAAAATAAAAGAGGCCCTTAGACTGGTTTAGGTCCGGTCATTTTTTATAAACGTGTTATGTCCAAAATTTAATGAACGTGCTCCAGTTTCCACGAAAATAATCCGGTTTCATGTAGTAATTCATTGATTTATTTATTCTTCTGCGGGGGGTTTGCATGTAATTCGTGAGGTCTGAAATGTAAAGTACCCCGGCATATGCTCTGAGTCGTGCATGCACTACGACCCAGATGCTCTATGTCCCACATGTCGGCGAATGGGAGCACGTGGAAATAGCCTAGGAGTACATATATGAGGATAAATGCGTGAAAAATATGTACTGTGAAGCATAGCCGCGGTTCGAAAAGTAGACCTAAAGTGATGACAGCTATAGGTCGCACGCACCCAACTAGTGGTACTAGACATACGACTAATTTTTCCCTAAAAAAAGAGGCACAAGTGCTCAGTACTCCTATTCTATAAACACGAGTCCAATCTGACAACAGCGTCCGTGCTACAGCTAGCCCTCCTCCCTCGTTTCTCTCTTCGACTCTCTAAGAGCATGGTTAATAATATAGCCAGCTGCTGGCTATATGATGTTGCCATGTCACATATAGTCAAGTTTATAGCCAACAAGTACAATAGCTAGATATAAATATGCACATATAGCCAGAATTCGTCGACCTGTATTTATTTACTTGCTGGAATCTTTAGAACGACTTATATTTGGGAACGGAGGGAGTACTATACTAATAAAACATTAAGGCCACGAGGCGATGCAGTGCTGGTTACAGGAGGCAAGAACAAGAGATGCATCCATCAACGATGTCCACCTCCTCGACTCAGGGCGCCGGCCCACCGATCGACGCCTAAGTAGCAGCGGCTTTCGTGGCCAGGTCGACGTGCTTCTGAACAATGGCGTCCAAAGATTCCAGCCACTGGAAGATGGCCAACGTCTTTCTGTCCTCGCTTGCCTTGTAGTGGCCTATGTAGATGATTTCCTCATAGACGTGGATGTGCAGGTCGATGGTTTCTTGCATGGCGAGGCGCTGCACGGCGAGCGCAGACTCGAGGTGCACATTCTTCGTCGCGACCTCCGGCACCTGCAGGGCCACCAGAGCTTGAAAGAGTTCGTCACCATCTAGGCCGATGAGGGTGGCAGGCAATGAGGAGCCTGGGCGTGCGGGCTGGAGCAGTACGGCAAGGTCGTCCGCGTGCTTCTTGACGGCGGTGAACTTGTAGATGGAGTTGACCATCATGTCGTCCATGTGAGAGGCGAAGCCGGCGTCGGCGAGGGCTACGATGCCTGCGGTCGCCAGCACCGTCTGGAAACGCTGCGCGGTGCGGCCGCAGGCCGGCGCCTTGGATGATTTGGCACAGCCGACTGCCGCTCGCGTCCATCGCCTCCATAGGTGCTTGTGGCTTTTGGTCACTTGGTCTTGGATTGGAGTGAGCAGTGTTGCACAGAGACTTGGGAGTATATGGATTGGAGTGGTGGGGCGCCTTTATTATATGAGAGTCCAAACTCTGTTGCATTCACATCGTACTGGCTCTAGTCTGCTTCTCCAATTAATTCCATCTACATGTAATTGAGGATGCATCATTGACCGTTCAACGTCTCGGGAACCGCTACCCTCTTCCTCCTTGGCATTATAGCACCTATGGACCCGTCGACGACGAGGTGCCTATGGTGACTTCATAAATTTCAAGATGATACTTAGTGTCGTGCGTGTGTGTGTTCATAGGGGTGAGTGTATGCGCGTGTATATGAGCGCTTGCGTCTGTACTGTGTCAAAAAAAACAACGTAAATGCGTGTCAAAAAGAGACTAGTCAGTATACTCAATATTGTGCACCTCAGAGAGGAAAACAACAGAACTAGTATGTATTTATTTACGGTGCAGATTCACTCATTTTGCTCCATATGTACTCTGTCTCGGTGTAGTCTAGTCACTTGTTGAAATCTCTAGAAGGGCAAATACTCCTTTCTGGTTTACAGGACTATACTAGCAAGTAGTTGTACGTACTAATACAATAGTGGCCTCACATAGCAATTTTGTCTCATGCAAGAGCCTAGCTATATGTGTGCTCCAATGTTCGCAACTGCAACGGTCGGTTTGCGCTTGGCTCTTCGCCTCTTTGAGAAGACGAACAATGATGTTACTACTACTGCTTCTACAGTGTCGAATCCACTACTGCATGTCCGTCCACCGCGAGCGGGACGGATAGCTTGTTGTAGAAGTACTACTAAACAAAAGCCTGTCCTCATTTGCGAGCAACAGCGCGCATGGGCGAGGGAGAAGGCGTGTAGTAAAATCAAGCTTCTCCTCGTTCTACGAGTTGACGCGACACATCATAGCACTGGCCCCACATGCTTGCCTCTAAACTTGGCTGAAAGACCCGCAGTGTACAATATATTTGCTGCAACCTCTAAAATTTACCCACCACAAATTAAAATATATGTGGACGTATGAATCATTCTGATGCAGAGGCCGGGGAGTCCCCCCTTTTCGAAAAAAACAAATTAAAATATTTATATTCCTGTCTTGACCAGATGAGCGTGCAAACTACAATCACCAGGGTGACAGGTAGGGCCAGAAGACTATTTTAATTTAAAAAAAACTTTGAGACAGCCACATAGCATGGAGCCAACCCCAACGATTTTAAGCTTACAGGCACGGTATACACTATCTAGACTACTCTACACATGAAACTGCCACGCGAGCGTCCGGGCTGCGCTTGGCTCTTCACCTCTTCGAGAAGTCGAGAAATGATGGTGTACTACTGCACTGGAGGAGTACTACAATACGCTTCTGGCCATCTGACACCGATTGAACTGCTGCATGTCCACCGCGTGCGGGAGGGAGAGCGTGTAGCGAAAGCTTCTCTAGTCTTGCCAGCCACCACGCTCATGGGCGAGGGAGGGACGCTCCTGTCTTTGCGTGTATGATAGGTGGGCCCGACAGGTGTGTGGCCAACCTGTCATATAGCCAAAGGCTGGTGCAGTTAAGTCCGCGAGCGAGAGGATAATCAAACTTCTCGTTGATGTACGAGTTGACGCGACACATCAAAGCACTGCACTCGGTATATTTCAATAATTTAGGGTTGCCGATGCATTAGTTACAATGCATGCATGCATGCCGTGACTCTCCTTTTGATACTTGCATGTGTTGATTTAATGCACCTTGAAGTAGTACTCCCTCCGATTCCTTTTACTTTGCATATAGCTTTTTCTTGTTTTGCTCAGATTAGTCTACGCGTCCGCGTTGGTTTCCATCTGTGCCCCCGCTCGATTAGTTCTGCCCCCATTAATCGCGCCAGTTTCCAATTGAGAAAATGGCTACAGGAAAACGCGTGCAGCGCTGGATGCGGCTTTTCCGCCTGGGGAAGCCAACTCAAGCGAAAAGGAAGGAGGACCAGCCAACCATTGCATGCGAATTTACTGTCGATATTTATGCAGCTTACTCATGCGCAGGGGCAAATTTGTCCAGAAAACTCAAACTACTGCCTTCCTTGGTATGCAGGAGGACAGTTATGCGCAGAGTATAAAATATGTGACGGTAAAGCTTTATAATGCCCCGGCCCAAGCGAGAGATGGTTGTGCACGAGGAGGGCGAGATCATGCAGACGGAGCAGGAACCGACGAGGGAGCTCACTAAGGTCTCGATGGACCTCACCGTGCTCCACTGCCCCTTGTGCCTCCGCCCCTTGACGCCTCCAGTGTATGGGGTTCGAGTACACCACGTCCATTCGACTGATTGAGCAAGGTGCAGGTTTCTTGATTGATGTGTTGTTCGATTGATTTCTACAGTGCAAGGGAGGGCACCTGGCCTGTGCGGACTGCCGCGTCGAGCGCCCGAGAACCAGCGGCAGTGCCAGAAGTGCGAGCGTAGTGGTGGCTTCGACGTGCAGAACACGGCGGTGGACGCCGTCGTTTCGTCGTTGAGGGTGGAGTGCCCGCACGAAGGCTGTGGGCTCTACGTCACTTACCACAAGCTCGCCGATCACCAGAGCGTGTGTCCGCTCGTGCCCTGCAAATGCCCCATGCCCGTCTGCGGCTACGAAGGCCCGCCGCCGGCGCTCTACCACCACATCAGCAACGCGCATCCCATGTCAGTGCACAGGATCTAGTACGGCAAGGTGCTCCAGCTGCAAGTGCCACTGTCGGAGCCACGGCTCTTGCTGTTCGCGGAGGAGGACTGTCGCACATTTTCTTGGTCGGCAGCGTGCTCGACATCGGCGCGCCTATCGCCGTGTCAGTCATCTGCATCAGAGCAGGGGTGTCCCCACTGCCGCACTGCTGGGCCAAGCTATGGGCGAACGGCCCGCCGGGGGAGCCCAAAGGCACGACCGACGCTGTCGAGGTAGAAATGGAGGTGACAAGCAGCAAGGATCCCGGTGACATCGACGTGCAGGAGCTGACCTTCTTGACAGTTCCGCCCAAGTTGCTGGCCGGGGCTAAGCTTGTGTCCCTCGACATTCAGATTGACAAGCTCACGTCCTAAATGTTTCGACAGTGCCTTCTGTTTATCTTAGTAATATGCTAATATAGGGATTACCTTGGTCTACTTTAGCTGATAGAGTCGCAGATGTCTCGATCTTTTGATGAGATGATAACTACCGATTTGGTGGAGACGACTTTGACGATCCGACTACAAACGTGCACGAGTTGCGCCTTAGCAATCGCTAAACCAACTCTGAGAGGTTATTGACCATGCCGAAGCACAATCAACCTGACCACGAAGGTCTATTCCTGCAAGCAATCGAAGAACAAGCAAGAATATGATAAAGCAATCTGAATATTGCGAATATATATGAAGTATTTATAAAGGTGGGGATCCGTAAGCGGTCTTGGTCTGGTCATTGGACACAAACGAAGTACACGAAGTTGCAATGGCTAACTTTTAACTAAACAAATCCCAAGGAAAAAGCTACCAGATGGATCTACTTATATAGAAGGAAGGGGTGGCGGCCAAGGAGGTGGGAGTACGTCCCAAGGCATCCTAAAACCAACCCTAGGTCATATAAGGCTCATGGGCCCAAGTGGAGGTGATGCAACACCTTTGGACTTGTTGTTTGACTCGGATTCTGCTGCAACGTCTGATTGTTTCGTCGATATCACAAAGCTCCAGACGAATTTGAAGGTGAATCCAATTGGGCTGGAAAGATCACAAAATCTAGATTCCAACAAAAAAAGAATCACCCAATTCTGAGTCCGTATGAAAAAGTTGTTGCTGTTTTGAGTCAGGTATGTCTGTGCAGTCCGAATCTAAATCCAGAATGTGAGAGACTTGGACTCTATCTTCTCTTGGCCAAAAGTAACGTGAGAGAACTTTTTGAACAGTAAGTAAACATCTCTTTCTCCCTTATCTTCATGTGTGAATTGTACAAATGTCCCATACACCTGCAATTAGACAAAACACAAAAATGTGTGAAGTATTTTTGTTCTGGATAACATAAATAGATTATTGAATAGTTTGCACTAGAAATCACCTGACAAATATGCGTGTATGCAATATTTTTGGTCGTATCCAAGGTAGTCATGTCCTCATCATCATCCCCTTTTTGAAAACAAAGCCGTCCTCGACGTTGCTTAATATGAAATGTGGCTAACAAAAAAGACAAGGTATACATGTTGTATATGAATATGTCATCCATTTCTACTTCCCTTGATTTTTGCACATGTGACACATGTATACGTGAGTAAATTTCATAGATCATAAAATGTAAAGCCAAAATATTATCATAAGTAGAAGGCATGAAAATATTGCAACTCAGTTTGCACATATAAGTGAAGCTCTTATTCCTATCAAAAGATTGATAATATTCATCATTAAACCATCCCAACATTGGTGAATAAACCTTACTTGCATCAAATTTACATGCTACAACATGCTTAAATAAGCAAACATGCAGTAAGTCATTGGACACAGAATCATCACCAAGATTAGAGGTCATATCAAAATGATTAAGCATTGGTTCTTTTGCATCAATAGTTAATTCAATGGGTGCACTCAAAATTGTTGGTATTTCAGTTGTTTGATCACATGATGCATTCATGATAGTAACATGATTCCCTAAATAGATGGCGTGCTCAAATCAACAGGTAACTCAACACATGATGTATTTAAGTTAATTAGGGATGCATCATTCTCATGTGAAGTTATATCATCAATACCTTTACTGTTACCTTGTCGCAAAGACGTAGCTGATGTCGGTATGGACAATGACAATGTACCATACACTTGAGATGATGTCGCACTCACAATCTGAGTTGTGGCTGCTCTAGTAGGTGCAGCGGTGGAGGAATCAACCGATGGTAGTGAGCATGAATTGGAATAGTAGTTGTTGTAGTCACCCAATGCATCCTCCTGTAACTGTCTCTCAAAGGTACAAGCACGAACATACATACCAGTAATGCAACGAGGAATATACATAAATCTTGCCTGAATATCAAGGTTCAAACCACCAAAAAATCTATTCATTGTATCATCCTTAGATTCTTCTATGTCACAATGATGCATATAAGATTTGAACTCTTGGTAGTAAGCATGAACAGTGTTATTGCCTTGTTTAAATTGTTCAAATTTGCGAAGCAATTCACGACGATAATAAGGAGGGAAAATTGTTGTCTCATTATATGTTTTAAATCTTTCCAAGTTGTGGGTTGGTTATCAATATTTTTCTTACAATGCACACTCCACCAAACAGAAGCAAAACCAGTAAATGCTCTAGTGGCAGCTCGCACTCGCTCAAGTTCAGAAAAGTCATGGTAACTAAAAACTTGTTCTACTTCAAGCTCCCAATCTAGATAAATCGCAGGATTAAATCTACCCTCAAATGATGGTAAAGAGATAACCTGACCATGTGCTTGTGTGTGTTGTCTCAACTCTCGTGATGGTGAAGATGTGTTCGTCATCCAAGAATTTCTTTCTCCGGAACCTGTCATGATTAGTAGAAACAAGAAACAAAATTTGAGAATAATGTTCCTATGAATAACTAGGATGCGGTTGTAACGTGCTCACAGTAAAGCAAATATCAATATCTTACAAGTTCTTACCATGCGACAGGTGGTGACAGGCAACCAGCGGTGTCAAATAACTCCGAAGATTGGGTAAAGCGATTGCCAAGGGAACGTACGTATACACGGTGTAGAAATATGTGGAGCTGGGTTGGCTATATATGGTGGCAAAAGATTAGCAATAATCAATTCAAAGATGCAATGTTGAATAAAAAGCTCAACGACGGTACTGTGCTGGTCCTAGGCTAGACCGGACTAGAGACGCGAGCCTAGAACACTAATAAGGTCACGACATAGCACAACTAGCATCAATGAAGGATAAGTAGCTCTGGACATCAAGATATAAGTGAAGATCACAACGGCAGTAAAGATAATAATGTATAACAACTGCCAAGCAGGATATATAACAACTCTCTCTCCAACTTTCCTCTTGAAAAGTTTGCCACTAACTCAAGCTTTCCAATGCAAAAAGAATCACTCAATTCCGAATTGATATGAGGAGTCAAATAATTCTAAAACTGGCCTGAAAAACTGGAACAAACTGTATGCACGAACTTCGGAGGGCAAAAAGACCTATTTAGAAGCTGATTTGGAGACGCCAAATATTGAGTTAGCTTTTGCAACTATTCAGATGCGTCTAGTCGTTAGCTTTAATTTGAGTACTTGTGGAGCCAAAACGGAGTTCGTATGAGGAAGTTATGTCTTTTTTACCGAACAGTGCACAAAACAGATTTCAGTCCGAATTCAACTACGAGATTGAGTCTAGATTGATCCGAATTTTGTTTTTTTTTTCTCTTCTCTTTTTTTCTCACACTCTTTTTTTTCTTTCTCTTTTTTCTGACTTTTTTTTTAGTTTTTTTCTCTCTTTTTTTCCGTCTTTTTTTTGTCTCTCTCTCTTTTCAAAATAGACTAGATCGGATGCAGATTGGATCAAGCGAAGATGTGAACGATCTCAACTATGATTATGAAAATGAACGGTGGGTAACACATGGTGAAAATTGATGGATGGGATGGTGGACAGTGGAAGGGATAACGATGTACCGGCAGCGTAACTAATGTGAACAGAACTCGAAACTCTAAACGAACTAGACACTAAGACCAGCAACTCGACATGACGATGCAACCGATAATTCAATAATGCAAACAATGAAAAGAAAATTGCATAGGCTCAGACTGGCTTGGACAAAGGATGAATATATCTAACTTTTTTTATGGTTTTTTCTTGGACAATAGGTAAGAAAATAAATCTAATCTAGGGAAAAGTGGAAATTCTCACCTAGCAACCTGAAAACTGATACCACTTGATAGAGGCGGAGGTGTCCCGATCTTTCGATGATATGAGAACTATCGATTTGGCGAAGATGACTTTGACAATCCGACTACAAACGTGCACGACGTTGCGCCTTAGCAATCGCTAAACCAACTCCGAGAGGTTATTGCCCACGCCGGAGCACAATCAACCTGACCACGAAGGTCTATTCCTGCAAGCAATCAAAGAACAAGCAAGAGTATGATAAAAGCAATCTGAATATTGCGAATATATATGAAGTATTTATAAAGGTTTGGATCCGTAAGCGGTCTTGGTCTGGTCGTTGGACACAAACGAAGTACACGAAGTTGCAATGGCTAACTTTTAACTAAACAAATCCCAAGGGAAAAGCTACTAGATGGATCTACTTATATAGGAGGAAGGGGTGGCGGCCAAGGAGGTGGGAGAATGTTCCAAGGCATCCTAAAACAAACCCTAGGTCGTACAAGGCTCATGGGCCCAGGTGGAGGTGATGCAACACCTTTGGAGTTGTTGTTTGACTCGGATTCTGCTGCAACGTCTGATTGTTCCATCGATATCTCAATGCTCCAGATGAATTTGAAGGTGAATCCAATTGGGCTAGAAAGAGGACAAAATCTAGATTCCAACAAAAAAAAAGAATCACCCAATTCGGAGTCCGTATGAAAAAGTTGTTGGCATTTTGAGTCAGGTGTGTCTGTGCAGTCCGAATCTTAATCCAGAACGTGAGAGACTTGGACTCTATCTTCACTTGGCCCAAAAGTGACGTGAGAGAACTTTTTGAACAGCAAGTAAACATCTCTTTCTCCCTTATCTTCATATGTGAATTGTACAAATGTCTCAGACACCTGCAATTAGACAAAACAAAAAAATGTGTGAAGTATTTTTGTTCTGGATAACATAAATAGATTATTGAATAGTTTGCACTAGAAATCACCTGACAAATATGCATGCATGCAATATTTTTGGTCGTATCCAAGGTAGTCATGTCCTCATCATTAGCTTAAGAAATGGTGGGTTTTGGTGGCGATGCAGCAATTACTTCGACATCAAATTAGTAATTTACAACAGTCGAACGGATATTTTGTGTCTGTTGGATATAAAGTTCATTTGGGTAAGCAGTACTACTTATCATCAAAATGGATAAAAGGAGATGTATGTAGACGTATTTCAGTTCTAGATACGTCCCTTTTATCCATTTTGATGACAAGCACTCCCTCCGTTTCACAATACATGCCTTCCATTTTTCAAAATATAGATGTATCTAGACATGTTTTAGTATTTAGGTACATCCATGATAGAGCCAATAGGATGGTTGAGAACACTACAATTCGTATCTACAGATGCGTGTGTGACTCCCAGATGCAGAGGCCGGGGGTCATCATCCTCCTTTTCAAGAAAAAACAGACGCGTGTGTGAGAGGACGAGTGCATGTGTGCACCTCTTCTCTTCCTGTATAACGTACTACTAAACTCATAGTACAAGTTTTTGTGGGTGGCACGATGGTGCGTGCGAGAAGTCCCGAGAGATAGGTTTAATGCATCTGAAAAAAGGACTAGCCTAGAGCTCGCCACGCGGGTATTTATAAATTTTGAGCTTGCATCTCGTCACATTCCAAATTACTCCACGCTATATTGCAGACCTGTTCACACCGATCACAACCTAAACGGTTTCCCACTTAGGAGCGTATTAGTACCATGCTATATTGAATTCCAAACCTGTTCACACCGATCACAACCTAAACGGTTTCCCACTTAGGAGCATATTAGTACTCGGTTATAAATACTGGTATGCCAAGATGACTGCACATTCCTCCTCAACTCCTCATCCACAAAAACAAACAAGTCATTCAGCATCCTTCCCTTGCGTCTGCCATGGCCAGCATGAGTTCTGGGTCGAGAGATTGCCAGCAGGGAGAGGCGTGCATGGAAGCGGAAGAACGAGAGATGTCCCGCCTCGCTGCGAGAGCAGCCGACATGTCCCGCCGCATGGAAGTAGCAGCACAGAGGTCCCGCCGCGCCGCTGAAGCAGCACAGAGGTCCTGCCGCGCTGTCGATGCAGCAGACTGGTCCGGCCGCGCCGCGGAAGCAGCAGAGATGTCCCGCCGTGCCACGAATGCAGCAGAGATGTCCCGCCGCGCCGTGGCGGCCTGGGAAAATTTCTCGCGGGCAGGCGACGACTGTTACAGGCGCATGCATGCGATCGTCCATAGCCAGATGGATCAGATCTCCTGCTTGGCGAGGTTGTAGGACGACGTGAAAGCCTCGTTTGAATAGGCTACCGGCGTCATCCGGCAACTAAGGGAGGGAAATGAGAGGCTCCGAGCCGAGCGCGACCTGCTGTGGGAGAAGATCGTCCGAAGTGCAGACCAGCAGGAGGTGACTAGTGCCTTGTTGAAGAGGACCGGTGTCATCGTCAAGAAACTTATGGACGAGAATGACATGCTCCGCAACGAGCGCCAAAGGCTGGTGGAGGAATCCGTGGATGTTCTCAAGCAGCATCTTGAGGACACGAAAGAGCTCATCGCCGCTCGCCGCGGAGACTAGTTCCCGCGGCCTGCAGCAACGCATCAAGAAAGTAGATATCAGTGAGCCAGATCCTTGTCTTCCTTCTTCTTTTGCCCTTGTGTATTTCGGGCGTAACCGCATGTGTCTTTTTTAATTATCTTTCTAATTATGTAAGACAATTAATCGTCCTTATCTTTCTGTGGAAGATCAATGTTGCAAGGCTAGAATGAAGAAAACTCTTGCTGTGGCGACCCTGGCGTTGCTGTTCTTCTAGTTGTTGTTGGGCTTCCTTCAGTTTCCTGGTTTATTTTGATGTAATAATCGGTTTTGGATGTGGATTGTGTCGTCGGTTGTGAAATGTTGGGTTCTAGCGCGGATGTTTGGCCTTTGTTGGCCTCTTGGGATGTTGCGATTTCAATCTGGTACTCCCTCCATCTCATAATGTAAGACGTTTTTTGACACTATACTAGTGTCAAAAAGCGTCTTATATTATGGGACGGAGGGAGTAGCTTTTAGTCCTTCGTGTTAGGCTGGAGTTGTGTTGAACTTCTTGTGAATTATGGTGGTTTTCAGTAAGGAAAATCGGAAGGGGCAAGCCCTTCTTTGATAAAAAAAATCATCCTTATATATTCATCAGTCTTGCTATAAGTCGCAGTGGATGCTATCACTAGTGCAGAACCGGCCTTTAGTGCCGGTTCGTAACGGGCTTTTGTGTCGGTTCGCCAACCGGCACTAAAGAGTGGGGACTAAAGGTCCCCGGCCTTTAGTACCGGTTCGTGACGAGCCGGTGCTAAAGTGCCACCACGTGGCACGAGCCAGGCCCGTTTGCGTGGAGGGCATTAGTACCGGTTGGTAACACCAACCGGTACTAAATGTTTGGGTGTTTTTTTAATTTTTCTTTAATTTTGTCTTTTCAATTTAATTTAGTGATTGTTTTACATTATAATGAGTTGTTAAATCATTAGGCGAAAGTACCACGGATTAGTTTCGACTGGATGCATTATTGGATATCTCTATATATAGCTAGCTAGCTAGAGTATATGCCATATCCATATTATACTTGATCAACTATATAATATATACGGATATGTCATATACTTGATCACTTAGCTAGGTAGGATTCATCCAGTTGAAACTAATCTGCGGTTTCTTTCATTAAATGATCTAATAATTAACTAGCTATCTAATCACCACCAGCACTGCTAGCTTAACGAAGAAACATTCACTTGTACCAGAAGCAAAAATATTATCGATCGAGTTCAACATGATTTTCATGATATTATAAGCGTTCATATATAACACCACAAAAGCAAATCACTTAAGTTCAGAACCAAGAACACGGACATGAAAGGACAAGTACTAATTAAGAGCAGCATGAAGAACTAGCTAAATCACTCCTGCTAGCTACTCTCTCTCTGGTAAAATAGCATAGAACATGTATAGCTCTCCTGATTGATCATACTGGAGCATGCCGATGAACCTGTCTAATAATCGTGGGCTGCGCTTCTCATTGTTGCCCCCTAGTACTTCTCTGCGATCATTAACAATTTTCCTCCAATCTTTCACTATTAAGCATTCATCGCTTCTAGAAATCCTGAATGCATTCATGTGCAATGCAGGATATCTTGGCCGTAAGCTAACAATTGACATCTGACCTTTAGTCTCGATCCTGGGGCACAACTGTCATCGGGAGTCCCTGTTGAAGAACATTGTATAGTACTTAATTAATATACTTAGCAATGAAAGTTTAGCAAAAAAATTATATATGCAAAATATGCACTGAGGACAAATAGTAAATATCTTACCATCATTCCTAAATAGATGTGACCGTAGTTCAATACCATCACTATTGGTTGCACGTTTTGAGTACTAACATTTCTAAGTGCAGGAAGAAAATTTGTCTTGACAGTATGAAGATCCTCAAGCCATGAAACATAATGACTTATCTCCTCGCAGTTTAGTTCAGCTCCGGGACAGTAGTAGGTCCTGTCTACCAAGCGTCGGACATGTTTGGTTGAATGGAGATAAGCTGTCAATAGAAATTAGTTGTCAGTTATTTTTAAATAAGCAATATCAAAGACAAAAATATAGTTGAGAAGAACTCACATAATGGTAGAACTGGAGGCGTCTGCACATCGACCCATATGTCTCTATTACCTTCAATATCATCTTCCGGACGAATATCAAAGGTGATAACCATACCAGGCTCAAATGCATAAGCCTTGCATAGTGCTTGCCAAGTTTTGCAATCAAAATATGTGTACGAGTGTGTATTGTATACTTTGACGTTGAAAGTATAACCATCATGCTTAGTTTTCAGGTAAGCTCTCTTTACCTCCATAGTTTCCATATCTTTGAAACCTATCTTATCCAAGACAAAAATTCTTGCATGGCACGGGATGCGCTAGTAGAATTGTGAAAATTAAAAATTATAAGTCAGGCAAATGAAGCATATATAAGTCATGCTTAATTACGAAAACAGACTTGTCGTTGTGACTTACTGTATCGAATTCGAAAGTCTCATCCAGCTTGATGCTGAATCGCCTGCCATCAACAAGGAAATTTCTGTCGCACTGGTCGCGCTGGTCTTCACAGTATTCGCGCATAATGAAATTTTTTCCGTCGTCGGACGACATTTCCTATGTTCATATTAGGCGAAACATTAATCACTTACTAATTCAATTAATTCAACTACTCTACTAATTCAACTAGGCATTTACTAAAATAAACTAGTTATATTAATTCAATTAGTTTAAAGCATTTATTAAAAATAAACTAGTTTTATATATATATTAATTCAACTAGTTCAACTAAACATTTACTAAAAATAAACTAGTTATATTAATTCAACTAGTTCAAACTAAGAATATACTAAAAATAAACTAGTTCTATATATTAATTCAACTAGTTCAACTAAGCATTTACTAAAAATAAACTAGTTCTATATATATATATATATATATTAATTCAACTAGTTCAACTAAACATTTACTAAAAATAAACTAGTTATAT
>NC_041385.1:63341993-63342849 GCF_002162155.2 Triticum dicoccoides
ACGACGGGCGGCGGGGGCGCATGGCGACGCCGACGGGTGGCGGGGGCGCGCGGCGACGATGACGACGGGCGGCGGGGGCGGCGAGGGCGACGGATGGGCCTTTAGTATCGGTGGGTGGCTCCAACCGGTACTAAAGGCCAATTTTGGAAAGCCCAAGCGGCGGGAAACGTGGGTCTTTAGTACCGGTTGGTGGCTCCGACCGGTACTAAAGGGCAACACATTAGTACCGGTTGGAGCCCCCAACCGGTACTAATGCCCGTGCGCTGCCACCCTGTAGTGCGCTACGTTTAGTCCCACCTCGCCGAGCGAAGGGCAGTCACACTGGTTTATAAACCCAGCAGTGGATGCCCTTTCGAACTCCTCTATATAGCAGGCTTCTGGGCCTAATTAGGGCGTGCTGCCCTGTGAGCCTGCTGGCCCTAATGGGCATGTATTTGCACACCCAAGGTCTGGCAAGCCCACCGAGCAGCGCCCCAACATGTTTTTTATTAAAAAAAATCTTCGTGAATTATTTTTTTAGTATATGCTTTGTTTTTCTTCGTGAAGAAGAGGCCCACAGGTCTGAATTATATAGTTATTTATTTTCTGCTTTATTTTTTTCTTCTATTTATTTCTGAATAGTTTTTTTTGCTGTATTTAGTTTCTTCGTGAATTTTTTGCTTTATATAATTTTTTTTCTTTTCTGCATTATTTATTTTCTTCTATTTATTTTTGAGTAATCTTTTTATATAGTTATTCCTTTTCTGCTTTATTTTTTTCTTCTATTTATGTCTGAATAGTATTTATTTTCTTCTATTTATTTTTGAGTAATTCGTTTATATAGTTATTCCTTTTCTGCTTTATTTTTTTCTTCTAT
>NC_041385.1:63343341-63348936 GCF_002162155.2 Triticum dicoccoides
CTCCTCCTCCTCCTCCTCTTCTTCTTCTTCTTTAAATTATGCATCTGAACGCAGAAAAAATACATTGATCAGTACCGCCTTTCAGCCAAAACACGCGCTACTGCTACACAGAAGTACATATAAAAAATACATTGATCATCAACGATCTTTTTGTATAGAATCTAAATCGTCAATAGGAATCTACAACCGATTTAAGAACCGGTGAAGACTCCTATTGCAGCCATAGATCCTACACATAGAGTTCAATGAAGACCAAATGCTTGGGATGGTTTGAGAAGTAACATACTTAAGGTGGTCAAATTGTTGTTAGGGGAGCGAGGTGGGACTAAAAATAGCGCCTGCCACAACCTATTTAGTACCGGTTCGTGCCACGAACCGGTACTAAAGGTGCTGGCATCTGTAGTACCGATTCGTGGCACGAACCGGTACTAAAGATTCCCAAAGAAGCAGTACTAAAGGTCACCTCCCGCCAAGTCATTTGAACCGGCACTAATGGGAGCATTAGTGCCGGCTCATATGCCAACCGGTACTAATGTTTCACATATTAGATCCTTTTTCTACTAGTGTATATAGGTCCGTCGGATCTTACATCAAGATCCATGCTATCAGATTTTCTTTTTTCTCTCTTAAATCTCAGTCGAGTGAGACATAGCCACGACATTAAACAGAGGCTCGGGCGCCATTAATGGAGACCTTGGGAGAGAGGTGGACGGCAGATGGAGGTTAAAGGGCTCTCCTCCGGATAAGCACGCGCAAGGGTCTGATTGCACGCCTCTCGTACTCAAATAGCTACCCTGCATGACGCCTCCTAGCTAATAAAAAATGGGGACGCGTGGTGGCATGTAAATGGTACTAGTAAGTACAACGCCCATGGTTTCAATAATACTTGTGTTTCCGATTGTAACGTGACAGCACTTGTTCCAAAATGACTTTGTTGATTGTTAATGTGTGCGCCTTCGCAAATCGGACTGCAAATTTACGACAGCATGTTGGTGCCATGTCATGGCACCAAGCCAAGTTTCATTATTTTCATGCGTGTTTTGCATTTATAGGAATTAAAAAACTAAGTTTCTCAATGTTTCCAACCCAGCCACGATGCCCGAAATTTGGAATTTCATTCCCATTTCTTGCATGGAACCTAGAAATTTACCCGAGGACACACATGTGATTTTTCAACCAACTTTGGTGCACTGGAACGTGTGCTTGTATTTCAAATTTGAATTATGCACACAAAGGTGACACGTTCCCTCCCAGAACCACGAGCCTTCTTGAGAGAAGCTCCGATTTGCAAGAATCTTATACCAAAATTTGTTCCTATTCGGCCAAAAAATTTTACCACGGCATGGTACTACCATGACATGACACCATGCCAAGTTTCATGATTTTAAAACCAAGTTTCTCAATGTTCTTGACCGAGCCACGATGCCCAGATGTTTGAATCTTATTCTCATTTTTTGCATGGGAGTAGAAATTCACCCGAGGACACAAATGTGATTTTCAACCAACTTTGGTGCACAGGAGCACGTGCTTGTAGTTCAAATTTGAATTATGCACATTAAATGACCAAAAACTCAATTAATGTGTGAATAAGGCCAAACAAAGCCGGAATAATTCCAAAATTTAACAGGGCACTCATGTAGTTCTATGTTGCCTTTGTAAATAAACTCAAGGGGGACAACGTATATCGTTTCGCACTCAAAGGTGACACGTTCCCTCTCAGAACCACGAGCCTTCTTGAGAGAAGCTTCGGTTTCAAAGAAGCTTATACCAAAATATGTTCCTATTCGGCCATTTTTTTTACCACAACATGGTAGTACCATGACATGACATCCATGCCAAGTTTCATGATTTTCATACGTGTTTTGAATTTACAAGAATTTTAAAACCAAGTTTCTCAATGTTCTCGGCCGAGCCATGATGCCCAGATGTTCTAATTTTATTCTCATTTCTTGCATGGGACCTAGAAATTCACCCGAGGACACAAATGTGATTTTTCAACCAACTTTGGTGCACGAGAGCATGTGCTTGTAGTTCAAATTTGACTTATGCACATTAAATGACCAGAAACTCAATTAATGTATAAAAAACGACAAATGAACCCGGAATAATTCCAAAATTTAACATGGCACTAATGTAGTTCTATGTTGCCTTTGTTAAGAAACTCAAGGGCGGGGGGTGGCACGTTCCCTCTTAGAACCACGAGCTTCCAAATCGGCCCAATTTTTTACCACAACATGTTAGTGCCATGACATGACACCATGCCAAGTTTCATTACATGAATTTAAAATCTAAGTTTCTCGATGTTTTTGGCAGAGTCATGATGCCCAGATGTTTGAATTTCATTCTCATTTCTTCCATGGGACCTAGAAATTCAACCAAGGACACACATGTGATTTTTCAACCCACTTTGGTGCACCGGAGCATGTGCATGCAATTCATATTTAGATTATGCACATTAAAAGTCCAGAAACTCAATTAATGTATAAAAAGGCCAAATGAACCCGAAAAAATTCCAAAATTTAATAGGGCACTCATATAGTTCTATGCTGCCTCTATAAATAAAATCAGGGGGAGGCAGCGTATATCATTTCGCACACAAAGGTGACACGTTCCCTCTCGGAACCACGAGGCTTGTTGAGAGAATCTCCGGTTTTGCAAGAGGCTTATACCAAAACTTGTCCCAATTCAGCCAAAAATTATACGTATGAAAACAGGGTTTAGATTATCCCGAACATCTCGCTACCTAGACCAATAATGTACAATGGTTTGAATTCAACATAAAATGGATACAGATATTTGAATTGGAAAGCGTATGGTACATGTAGTTCATAGTGAAATATGATTACTGCTATATGCATGTCTTTTTGTTATCAAGATAATATTTAAATTATTGTATAACTTGACAACAATCGTCTTCATATAAGGAAAATTGATTCAAATTTAGTCCATATGGTACACGACAATATATATGTTCACATGGTGGAGTAAAATGTTCATATATGATGGAAGAACAAAATGTATGACTACATCAATTATAAACCGCAAGGTCACCTAATGATATATTCGAATTCAACATAACATGGATTCAAAAATTGAAATTCGAGATCATGGCATCTGTAATCATATAAAACGAGATATTACTCTTTCTTTGGTGGGAATTGATTTGTTTTTTGTTGTTGTTGAGGGAAATGCGAATCGATTTGGTATGGTGCAGGGTAATCATGTTCTCCCGATTTTTTTTACATTTTTCTTCTAGTTTTTTCATTGGCATCTATAGCAATATAGTAAAAGGGGACATGACTCTCTTGTGTCTTGTATGATTTTTTTTACACGTTAAGTTTGTTCTGCCGAACAAGGAATCTGCACCTTGTTATCCCGAAATTTTCAAGCTCGAGTATCTTTTGTCTCACCTACTTTGAAACTCCCGCTTCTTCAACCCGCGCCGTGCCTTGTTATCCCGAAATTTGGACATGCGCGGGAACTCCCTCCTCATTCGAAATCGCTCCCGCAGCCCAGACACGCGAAATCCCCCTTCTACCCCTCAGCCGGAAATGAAGCTCCACGTCACGGTGTCAAAACCGGTGGGGTGCGCTGGTAACTTACCCTACATTTCGGACAAGCGCGTCCCTAACTTGGCTCCCCCCTCCCCCCCCCCCCATTCGTACACCGAGGCCGCCAAAAACCCGCGAAACCCCACGCTCCTCCGTCGGCCTCTCGACTGCCACCCAGCCGGAGACTCTTCCCCGACTACGTCCTCCACCGCAACAGCTCGCTGTCCCTCATCCACCGCACCGGATGAGGATCCGTTGTCGATCTCGTTGTCCCGCCGGATCAACCGCCCCGTCCTCCACCTCCAAGGAGCTGCCCCAATGTTCGCCCCATCTATCGCGCCACCTAAATCCCCACAGCGCCGTCTTGACCTGCCCCACCGGAACCGCAGCACCCTCACCAATTCCTGCGATGAAGCCGAGGCCAACTCGGCGTCACCAAGGAGGTTATGCACTCACCGCTGCATTTTATCTTTTATTCGATCTCATGGGGTTGCCGGTGCTTGATACCGAGCAGACATGGCGTCTCCATCGACAGCGCCGTCGCCGGCCACATGATTCACGGCGTCTCTCCCCCATGTTGTTGCTTCCTCAGCGCGACTTCCACAACGGCACTAGCTGCAGCTGCTCTGGCTCTCGCTCGCGTTGTGGCTCTATTCTTGATGTTGGTCGCGCTGCTGCACTGCTCGTACTTTCGTTTATGCTGCTGCTCTACTCTTGCTCTCGCTTGCGCTGCTGCTGCTGCACGACCTCCGGCAGCTACAGGAGTTGCTGCTTTAGCACTCGCGCGCGGTGCTACTGCACGACTTGCTCTCTGCTAGTGCGTTCCCTACTCGAGCGTCTGCTAATTTAGATCACTGCTTCTCTGCTACTAGTGCTCGAACGCCCTAAACATCTATTGCAATGCTCTGTTACTAGTTCAATCAGTTTCGACAGTAAAATTCAGTTTCAACTGTGAAGTTCATTTTCTTGAGTTAAGTTCAGAGTGAACAGTACTTACAACATCTGTTGGAGCGGCCGTGGCGCGGCTGATGCGTTTTACATATAGCACTTTTTGGTGATGTATTTTACATCATCTATTGCAGATGATATTAGGGTCCCACTTCAGATTAAAGTAGTCTGTCTTGTCATGCTTCAGCCTCGCCGCTGTACACCTTAGCGGAGCTGCTCCAACGACGGAACCGTCCATCACAGCGGAGCAGTACCCTCGGCGCCATTTCCAGAGGCCTCAGATCTTCTTCCCCGCCTCCGACAGTCACACCAGCATCATCACCATTCTCCATGTCCAACCCAATGATGCTGAGGTCCACAAGGCTATGCCAAAGAGGTTGTACACTCGTCGCATCACTTTGTTTCTCCATTCCTTTGTTCTTCCAATTCATGTGAGCCGAACACCCAGGTTGACTGAAATCCTATGTTTCCAAATGCTCTATTTTGCACGTGCATTCCTGCATTTCCAGATTGTATTCCAGATGAAGATAACTGTTCAGATGGAGATTCAGAAGGAGCCGACCATGCCTGTTTACCACCTGAGGTGTTTGCTCTAACCTAGCATGCTGATGTTGGTCATATCATGCATATGGCGCCTTGCATTGCTTACATTATACATCTTATATGTCATCAGCTTAGTTTAGATTTGCTTTGTGTGAATGCCACCTGTTTGGTTTCTATATCATACTCCCACCATTCCTAAATATTTGTCTTTTTAGAGATTTCAACAAGTGACTACATATGGAACAAAATGAGTGGATCTACACTCTAAAATATGTCTATATACATCCGTATGTGGTAGTCCAGTTGAAATCTCTAAAAAGACAAATATTTAGGAACGGAGGGAGTATATGGGAATTATGCAATGCCATCTTCTTTAGCCAGGCATCATATACGTGAATCATGCAATGCCATCCTGTTTAGCCAGTCATCGTATATGTGAATTGTATCGTGCCATATTTTTTTCCATAATGTGTTCCATTTGTCAGCAATGTTTATACATTCATCTACTCTTCCTGTGCATCAGCCATTTGAGTCGGTCATGGGAAAATCTGGA
>NC_041385.1:63349167-63397169 GCF_002162155.2 Triticum dicoccoides
TTGTATTGCCATGCCATCTGCTTAGATTAGACATGCTTTGTGTGAATGCCTCCTGTTTGCTTTCTATATCAGATATGTGAATTATGCAATGCCATGTTTTTCAGCCAGTTATCATATATGTGAATTATGCACCGCCATGGAGCCAGGCATCATATATGTGAATTATCTCATGCCATCTTTTTTTTTCATTACGTATTCCATTTGTTGACAATCTGTGTATATTGAACTACTCTTCATGTGTATCAGCCATTTGAGCCGGTTATGGAAAAATCTAGAGTGAAAACAAGGTCTTCAGAGCAGGCAATGGTACCTGTTAAAGCATATATCTCGATGGTTACAGGGAGCTCCTCAGAGGAGGATTCAGAGACAGATGACCAGTCCTATATCCCACCTGAGGTGTATGCTCTAAGTTGCAATGTTTATATTTCTCATATGATGCATATGGTGTCTTGCATTGCTTAGTTTAGACATCATATGCACAATATTGAATTCTCTCTGCTTAGTTTAGAGATCATACATGCGAGTGCCAGCTGCTTAGTATATGAATCAATTATGTCAATTATATCATGCCATTTTGTATACTTAGACAACATGTATGTGAATTATTTCATCCCAACCTATTTTAGAAAGACATCATATGGTTTTGTCATGTCATCTTGTTTAGGTACTCATCATATGTTGAATTATGCCATTATATCCTGTTAAGTTATCCATCATATATCTGAAACTATGCCATGCTATCTTGTTTAGTTAGGCATCATATATGTGAAATTGTGTCATGCTATCCTGTTTGGTTAGACAACATATATGTGAATTACCACATCTGTCTATCATACAATGTCTGTACGTTCAATTTCGTTTCTTGTTTATCAGCCATTTGAATTGGAGGGGGTGATGGCAGTATCTAAGGGAGCAAAAACCCGTTCTTCACAAAAGATAGTACTACCCGTCGATGCAGATAGAACCATGGTTGTACTGGCCCACAAACTAGCCCCACCACACATAATCGAGACTCTTCCAGATTGCACACTTACACCGTGGGGCAGAGAACCAGCTACAACCCATCTAACCGCAACCCCAGGGGATAGTAACCCACTTATAGTTGACAAAGCACCATGTCCACCACAGAGTACCCCCACACGAGCAGTTTGTAAAGCTACTGCAGTGCCCAAAGCACGAAGACCACGACAGCTAACCCAAACTCCATGTTTAAAGCAGAAGAGCAACTGTTCTCAGGTCAGATCCCGTAGCTATGGTCCATACTCCTTTGTTGTTGCATCACTGTATTTACTCATACCAACTACTTTCGAATTTGAAGGATCCAATTGAAACTCCAATGGCGCAACAGGTATGTTTTAAGCCTATTTCTTTAACTGGATTGTTGTTCTAACTTCTTGCTCTATGTTGATTTCAGTTTAAGTTGTATAAACAGTTATGTTCTCATGTGATGCACATTACAAGTCCTGCCAATGCTGTGTAGTTTCTCACACTTATATTTTGTCTATGCTGTTGTGTCTTAAAAATATATGAGTTGAACTGTGTCTCTATCTTGATTAGGGAACATAAACTAGAATGATATGGACAATACAGTGACCATAGTACATAGATATATGTTTGTTTCATGCTGTTATCCTGCCCACCTTACTACTGAACCGGTTTACCAAAATGAGTTCGGTATACTACAAGCTAAACCTGTGATGTGTCTGCTTGTTTCTCTTGTAGTATGCAAACATAATATTGGAGAAGAGCACCCCACTATGCAATGGTAGAGAAAGTAATGCAGATAAGGTTCAAGATAGTGAGACAACCCTGTTGGTCTCCAAGAAAGGTGATAAAAACAATCTTGTAGACAGTGAGAAAACCCCACAGTCCTGCGTTGATGTAGTGTTCGAATTACTGGCCAATACCGCTGGCACAAGCTCTTTGAACTCGCTGCCTGAATCACTTCGGCTTCTTCAGTCTCAGCTACAAGCTGAAAGGCATCAGTCATCTGTGATGCGGCAAGAAGCCGAAGGATTGAGGAAGTCCCTGCAGAATTCAGATGCGCACTTTCTTGTGCAACAGCAAGCGCTGGAGGATTTAAGCGCCAAACAAGAGAAAGTTAATAAGCTTGCTAAGCATCTTGCCAGCATTCTGGGTACCCAGGATATTGTTTCTTGAACTCTTCTGAAGTGGTTTCAGTTCTGGACTTGTTTTGCTGCGGCGTTTATATGCTGTTGTGTTCCCTATATTTGCACTGGTGGTGAACTTTGATGCCCAGTGGATGTAATATGTGTAATAGCCGTGATAGTTTAGCATAAGTTGCTTGCTTATTTATTTCCTTGTTGTCTTGTTTATTTGTTTGCTTGTAGTCAGTGCAGTTCTTTTTCCGCGGTTTGCTAGTGGCTGCAATAACCTATTTTTTAAAACTAGGCCACAATAACCATCGGCTAATATTTACTGTAGTGACACTGGGCCTCCTACGGGCCGTAGAAACAGTGGGCCTTCTACGGGCCATAGAAACAGTAGGCCTTCTACGGGCCGTAGAAACATTGGGCCTTCTACGGGCCATAGAAACAATGGGCCTTCTACAGGCCCTATCATCAATGGGCCTTCTACGGGCCGTATGATCGATTGGCCAAACATGGGCCAATAACAAGCCACATTATGCTCGTGAATGGGCTAGAGTTGGAATCGTCCGTTCATGGGCCGACCATAACGGGCCATCGTTAATAGGCTGTATTTGATGATGCTATGAAAACGGCCCAATGTATTAAGGGACCACAGACGGGCCGACTGTAACCACGGGCTGAATTTGGCCCACAAGCAGAAAATTACAGTAACGGGCCGTAAGTAAACGAATGCTCGAAATGAGCCCAAGAATAAATGGGCTTTGAGAAGGCCGAAAGATAACATGTGCTGGAAACGGCCCAACTGAATAACGGGCCATTAATGGGTATAAAGTGATACACTATTCATTACGGGCCAGTTTCACCATGGGCCGTTAATGGGTCTAAAGTGATACACTGTTCATCGCGGGCCAGTTTCACCATGGGCCGTTAATAGGCCAAGAGTTACATAGGGTCTCATATGGGCTGAAAGACGTCATGGGCCATACATGGGCCAGAAGTGAAAATGGGCTAGAATCATATTGGATGGCCCAGATGACGCTACTGGGCCTAATTCGGGTAGGGCGTAACGGGCCTTGGGTTAGCGGGCTGTAAATGGGCTATATGCGAACAGGCCGTTAACAGGCTTTCCATGGGTCAGGCCGTCACCTTTTGACCAAGTCAAACGGGCCGGCCACAGGAATGGGCCTCTGTTGGGCCGGGCCACGTGTCGACGTATCATAGGCGCCTTCTGTCCAATGAGTGGATGACATCTGTCCCAACAATGAGCCGACACGTGTTCCCTCCAGCCAATGACGATTTTACACGTGGAAAATCCCCATTGGTCGGGGCTGTTAACGGGTTATCGGATCCAAAACCCGACTCGATAGCTTAACGGCGTTCCGTTACGGTGGATGCCACGTGTCGGTCACCCTTGACGAAAGCACTTTTGTGATGCGCGATTTATCTTCATGGAAGTGGACACTTCCGTGATGATAATTTTGGTAATGTCATGGAACACTTCTACAACAGCACAGGTATGACTATCTTGATTCTGTCATAAATTTGTCATGGATGTACATGCATGACAAAAAAAGCGACCTACTGTGACAAACACGTATCATCACGGAAGTGTATTTTTTTTGTAGTGCAGCTTGGTGGTAGTGGTGGGAGAGGAACTGGCCACAACGATATCATCAACGTATACGAGCATAAACATGGTGACCCCTCTTCGATTGAAGATAAAGATGGATGTGTCAGCCTTGGATGGCAGAAAACCAAGTTCTTAAAGACGAGAGCTAAACCGAGAGTACCAAGCCCGAGGAGCTTATTTAAGACCATAGAGGGCTTTCTGAAGCTTGCATAGGTACCGAGGAGCAGAAGGATCTTCAAAACCAGGAGGTTGACGCATGTACACCTTCTCTTGCAGAATGCCATGAAGGAAATCATTTTGGACGTCTAACTGCCGCAAGCACCACCCACGTGAAACTGCAATAGAAAGCACCAGACGCACAGTAACAGGTTTGACGAGCGGACTGAACGTGTCATCATAGTCCAGACCATGATGTTGCTTGAACCCCTTCGCAACAAGACGAGCATTGAGGCGATCAACCGAGCCATCTGCTTTGTGCTTGACCTTAAAAACCCATTTGCAGTCAATGATGTTGACATTGAGTGGTGGAGCAACAAGGGTCCAAGTGCCATTTTGGCGAAGAGCATCAAGTTCAGCTTGCATGGCTTGGTACCAGCCTGGGGACCGGAGCGCCTCACGGTAATTAGCAGGCTCACGTACAGTCAGGAAGGCACGCTTGGACGGGTCGTAGACGATGGTGCCATCGGTGTGTTACTTGACATGGCGCGTGTGGTCGCGGGTCCGGGTGACCATGGCATGTCCCAACTGAGCAGAGGAGCCGGAAGCCGCAAAAGATCCAGCGGGCGCAGCAACAGGCGGATCCACCTGGGATCCCATGAGCTGTGCGGTAGGCAGATCAACCTAGGATCCCGCGAGCGGTACGGCATGGGAGGATTTCGCGTCTGCGACCGGGGACGGCCCCACACCAGGTCCTATCGCAGCAGGCACGGGCGCCACGCGGACGGCTAATGCAAGCATGTCGGGTCCGGCGAGAACCGGCCCGGTGGTGGGCCCCACTGAGGGTGGCGACGAGCGCCGCACAGGGGTAGGTGGGGCAGGCGACCCACCCGCACCGGGCACCTGGTCCAATGGAGAGGCGGGCGCGTCGCTGTTGCGTGTTGAGGGAGAGGACGCTCCTCTGTCGTCTGCGGACACGAGATCTGAGAACGGATCAGGTTCGGGATCAGCGCCAGATTCTGTTGGGGAACGTTGCAGAAAATAAAAAAAATCTACGCTTCACCAAGATCAATCTATGGAGTCATCTAGCAACGAGAGAGAGGAGTGCATCTACATACCCTTGTAGATCGCGAGCGGAAGCGTTCAAGAGAACGGGGTTGAGGGAGTCGTACTCGTCGTGATCCGAATCACCGGAGATTCTAGCGCCGAACGGACGGCACCTTCGCGTTCAACACATGTACGGTTGGGAAGACGTCTCCTCCTTCTTGATCCAGCAAGGGTGAGGGAGAGGTTGATGGAGATCCAGCAGCACAACGGCGTGGTGGTGGAATTAGCGGTGATCTCGGCAGGGCTTCGCCAAGCTCAGCGAGAGGGAGAGGTGGTGCAGAGGGAGAGGGAGGCGCCAGGAGCAGGGGTGCGCAGCCCTCCCTCCCCCTCTTTATATAGGGGCCCTGGGGGAGCGCCGGCCTCCTAGAGATTGGATCTCAAGGGGGGCGGCGGCCAAGGGGGTGGCTTGCCCCCCAAGCCAAGTGGGGCGCCCCCACCCCTAGGGTTTCCAACCCTAGGCACAGGCGGAGGCCCAAGGGGGGAGCACCAGCCCACCAGGGGCTGGTTCCCTTCCCCACTTCAGCCCATGGGGCCCTCGGGATAGGTGGCCCCACCTGGTGGACCCCCGGGAACCTTCCGGTTGTCCCGGTACAATACCGGTGACCCCCGAAACTTTCCCGATGGCCGAAACTGGACTTCCTATATACAATTCTTTACCTCCGGACCATTCCGGAACTCCTCGTGACGTCCGGTATCTCATCCGGGACTCCGAACAACTTTCGGGTTACCGCATACTAATATCTCTACAACCCTAGCGTCACTGAACCTTAAGTGTGTAGACCCTACGGGTTCGGGAGACAGGCAGACATGACCGAGACGACTCTCTGGTCAATAACCAACAGCGGGATCTGGATACCCATGTTGGCTCCCACATGCTCCTCGATGATCTCATCGGATGAACCACAATGTCGAGGATTCAAGTAATCCCGTATACAATTCCCTTTGTCAATCGGTACGTTACTTGCCCGAGATTTGATCGTCGGTATCCCAATACCTCGTTCAATCTTGTTACCGGCAAGTCACTTTACTCGTACCATAATGCATGATCCCGTGACCAAACACTTGGTCACATTGAGCTCATTATGATGATGCATTACCGAGTGGGCCCAGAGATACCTCTCCGTCATACGGAGTGACAAATCCCAGTCTCAATCCGTGTCAACCCAATAGATACTTTCGGGGATACCCGTAGTATACCTTTATAGTCACCCAGTTACGTTGTGATGTTTGGTACACCCAAAGAACTCCTACGGTATCCGGGAGTTACACAATCCCATGGTCTAAGGAAAAGATACTTGACATTGGAAAAGCTCTAGCAAACGAACTACACGATCTTGTGCTATGCTTAGGATTGGGTCTTGTCCATCACATCATTCTCCTAATGATGTGATCCCATTATCAATGACATCCAATGTCCATAGTCAGGAAACCATGACTATCTGTTGATCAATGAGCTAGTCAACTAGAGGCTCACTAGGGACATGTTTGTGGTCTATGTATTCACACATGTATTACGATTTCCGGATAACACAATTATAGCATGAATAATAGACAATCATCATGAACAAGGAAATATAATAATCATTTTATTATTTCCTCTAGGGCATATTTCCAACAGAATCTGCATGGGATCCTGGGGCATCTGCTCCTGGGATCGTGTGTGGCACATGGATCCTGCTGTTGGAAATATGCCCTAGAGGCAATAATAAATTAGTTACTATTATTATATTTCCTTGTTCATGATAATCGTTTATTATCCATGCTATAATTGTATTGATAGGAAACTCAGATACATGTGTGGGTACATAGACAACAGCATGTCCCTAGTAAGCCTCTAGTTGACTAGCTCGTTGATCAATAGATGGTTACGGTTTCCTGACCATGGACATTGGATGTCGTTGATAACGGGATCACATCATTAGGAGAATGATGTGATGGACAAGACCCAATCCTAAGCCTAACACAAAGATCGTAGTTCGTATGCTAAAGCTTTTCTAATGTCAAGTATCTTTTCCTTAGACCATGAGATTGTGCAACTCCCGGATACCGTAGGAATGCTTTGGGTGCACCAAACGTCACAATGTAACTGGGTGGCTATAAAGGTGCACTACGGGTATCTCCGAAAGTGTCTGTTGGGTTGGCACGAATCGAGACTGGGATTTGTCACTCCGATTGACGGAGAGCTATCTCTGGGACCACTCGGTAGGACATCATCATAATGTGCACAATGTGACCAAGGGGTTGATCATGGGATGATGTGTTACGGAACGAGTAAAGAGACTTGCCGGTAACGAGATTGAACAAGGTATCGGCATACCGACAATGGAATCTCGGGCAAGTATAATACCGCTAGACAAAGGGAATTGTATACGGGATTGATCGAATCCTCGACATCGTGGTTCATCCGATGAGATCATCGTGGAACATGTGGGAGCCAACATGGGTATCCAGATCCCGCTGTTGGTTATTGACCGGAGAACGTCTCGGTCATGTCTGCATGGTTCCCGAACCCGTAGGGTCTACACACTTAAGGTTCAATGACGCTAGGGTTATAAAGGAAGTTTTTATGTGGTTACCGAATGTTGTTCGGAGTCCCAGATGAGATCCTTGATGTCACGAGGAGTTCCGAAATGGTCCAGAGGTAAAGATTTATATATGGGAAGTCTTGTTTTGGTCACCGGAAAAGTTTCGGGTTTTATCAGTAACGTACCGGGACCACCGGGAGGGTCCTGGGGGTCCACCAAGTGGGTCCACCATCCCCGGAGGGCTGCATGGGCCAAGTGTTGGAGGGGACCAGCCCCAGGTGGCCTGGTGCGGCCCCCACAAGGGCCCAAGGCGCCTAGGGTTTAGGGAGGGGGCGCGCCCACCTTTCTTGGGGGGCAAGTTTCCCCTCTCCCCCGCTTGGCCGCCCCCCTTGATGGGATCTAGAGCTGGCCGCCGCCTCTAGGGGTGGAACCCTTGGTGGGGGAGCAGCCCCCCTCCCCCTATATATAGTGGAGGCAAAGGGGCAGCCCAACACACGAAGTTCTTCTCCTGTTGGCGCAGCCCTACCTCTCTTACTCCTCCTCTCCCGCGGTGCTTGGCGAAGCCCTGCAGGGTTGCCATGCTCCACCACCACCACCACGCCATTGTGCTGCTGCTGGACGGAGTCTTCCCCAACCTATCCCTCTCTCCTTGCTGGATCAAGGCATGGGAGACATCACCGGGCTGCACGTGTGTTGAACGCGGAGGTGCCGTCCGTTCGGCACTAGGATCTCCGGTGATTTGGATCATGACGAGTACGACTCCTTCAACCCCGTTCTCTTGAACGCTTCCGCTTAGCGATCTACAAGGGTATGTAGATGCACTCTCCTTCCCCTCGTTGCTGGTTTCTCCATAGATAGATCTTGGTGACTCGTAGGAATATTTTGAATTTCTGCTATGTTCCCCAAAAGTGGCATCATGAGCTAGGTCTATTGCGTAGACTCTTTGCACGAGTAGAACACAAAGTAGTTGTGGGCGTTGATTTTGTTCAATATGCTTACCGTTACTAGTCCAATCTTGATTCGGCGGCATTGTGGGATGAAGCGGCCCGGACCGACCTTACACGTACACTTACGTGAGACAGGTTCCACCGACAGACATGCACTTGTTGCATAAGGTGGCTAGTGGGTGCCAGTCTCTCCCACTTTAGTCGGATCGGATTCGATGAAAAGGGTCCTTATGAAGGGTAAATAGCAATTGGCATATCACGTTGTGGCTTTTGCGTAGGTAAGAAACGTTCTTGCTAGAAACCCATAGCAGGCACGTAAAACATGCAAACAACAATTAGAGGACATCTAACTTGTTTTTGCAGGGTATGCTATGTGATGTGATATGGCCAAGAAGAATGTGATGAATGATATGTGATGTATGAGATTGATCATGTTCTTGTAATATGAATCACGACTTGCATGTCGATGAGTATGACAACCGGCAGGAGCCATAGTAGTTGTCTTAATTTATTGTATGACCTGCGTGTCATTGAACAACGCCATGTAATTACTTTACTTTATTGCTAACCGGTAGCCATAGTAGGAGAAGTAATAAGTTGGCGAGACAACTTCATGAAGACACGATGATGGAGATCATGATGATGGAGATCATGGTGTTATGCCGGTGACGATGATGATCATGGAGCCTCGAAGATGGAGATCAAAACGAGCAAAATGATATTGGCCATATCATGTCACTATTTGATTGCATGTGATGTTTATCATGTTTATCCATCTTATTTGCTTAGAATGACGGTAATAAATAAGATGATCCCTCATTAAAATTTCAAGACAGTGTTCCCCCTAACTATGCACCGTTGCGAAAGTTTGTCATTTCGAAGCACCACGTGATGATCGGGTGTGATAGATTCTAACGTTCACATACAACGGGTGTAAGCCAGATTTACACACGCGAAACACTTAGGTTAACTTGACGAGCCTAGCATGTACAGACATGGCCTCGGAACACAAGAGACCGAAAGGTCGAGCATGAGTCGTATGGTGGATACGATCAACACGAAGATGTTCACGGATGATGACTAGTCCGTCTCACGTGATGATCGGACACGGCCTAGTTGATTCGCAACATGTAATCACTTAGATGACTAGAGGGATGTCTATCTAAGTGGGAGTTCATAAGATGAACTTAATTATCCTGAACATAGTCAAAAGCCCTTTGCAAATTATGTCATAGCTCGCGCTTTAGTTCTACTGTTTTAGATATGTTCCTAGAGAAAATATAGTTGAAAGTTGACAGTAGCAATTATGCGGACAGTAGAAGGCTTATGTCCTTAATGCAGCGCTCGGTGTGCTGGACCTCGAACGTGGTCTCTGGATGTTGCGAACATCTGACATACATGTTTTGATGACTACATAATAGTTCGGTAATGTTAAGTGGTTTAGAATTGAGGCACCAAAGACATTTTTGAAATGTCACAGAGCATATGAGATGTTCGAAGAGCTGAAATTGGGATTTCAGGCTCGTGCCCACGTCAAGAGGTATGAGACCTCCGACGAGTTTTCTAGCCTACAAACTAAGGGAGAAGATCTCAATCGTTGAGCTTGTACTCAGATTGTCTGGGTACAACAATCACTTGAATCGAGTGGGAGTTAATCTTCCAGATGAGATAGTGATGTTTCTCCAAAGACATTGCCACCAAGCTACTAGAGGTTCGTGATGAACTATAACATAACAGGGATAGATATGATGATCCTTGAGCTATTCGCGATGTTTGACACCACGAATGTAGAAATCAAGAAGGAGCATCAATTGTTGATGGTTAGTAAAACCACTAGTTTCAAGAAGGGCGAGGGCAAGAAGGGGTACTTCATGAAATGGCAAATCAGTTGCTGCTCCAGTGAAGAAACCCAAGGTTGAACCCAAACCCGAGACTACGTGCTTCTGTAATGAGAGGAACGGACACTGAAGCAGAACCACCCTAGATACTTGGTCGATGAGAAGGCTGGCAAGGTCGATAGAAGTATATTGGATATACATTGAATTAGATGTGTACTTTACTAGTACTCCTAGTAGCACCAGGGTATTAGATACCGGTTCGGTTGCTAAGTGTTAGTAACTCGAAATAAAAGCTACGGAATAAACGGAGACTAGCTAAAGGTGAGATGACGATATGTGTTGGAAGTGTTTCCAAGGTTGATGTGATCAAGCATCGCACGCTCCCTCTACCATCAAGATTGGTCTTAAACCTAAATAATTGTTATTTGGTGTTTGCATTGAGCATAGACATGATTGGATTATGTCTATCGCAATATGGTTATTAATTTAAGGAGAATAATGGTTACTTTGTTTATTTGAATAATACCTTCAATGGTCTTGCACCTAAAAGGAATGGTTTATTAAATCTCGATCATAGTGATACACATTTTCATGCCAAAAGATATAAGATAGTAATGATAGTACCACTTACGTGTGGCACTGCCATGTAAGTCATATTGGTATAAAATGCATGAAGAAGCTCCATGTTGATGGATCTTTGGACTCACTCGTTTTTGAAAAGTTTGAGACATGCGAACCATGTCTATTGGTGTATATGCATGATGAAACTCCATGCAGATGGATCGTTTGGACTCACTTGATTTTGAATCACTTGAGATATTCAAATCGTACCACATGGGCAAGATTACTGAAAAGCCTCGTTTTCAGTAAGATGGAACAAGATAGCAACTTGTTGGAAGTAACACATTTTTGATGTGTGCAGTCCAATGAGTGCTGAGGCATGCAGTGAATATCGTTATGTTCTTACTTCACAGATGATTCGAGTAGATGTTGAGTATATTTACTTGGTGAAACACAAGTCTGAATTATTGAATGGTTCAAGTAATTTCAGAGTGAAGTTGAAGATCATCGTGACAAGAGGATAAAATGTCTATGATATGATCATAGAGATGAGTATCTGAGTTACGAGCTTTGGCACGCAATAAGACACTATGGAAATTGTTTCACAATTAATATCGCCTGGAACACCATAGTGTGATGGTGTGTCCGAACATCATAGTTGCACCCTATTGGATATGGTGCGTACCATGATGTCTCTTATCGAATTACCACTATCGTTCATGGGTTAGGCATTAGAGACAACCACACTCACTTTAATAGGGCACCACGTAATTCCGTTGAGACGACACCATTTGAACTATGGTTTGGAGAAACCTGAGTTGTCGTTTCTTAAAAGTTTGGGGCTGCGACGCTTATGTGAAAAGGTTTCAGGTTGATAAGCTTGAACCCAAAGCGGATAAAATGCATCTTCATATGTCAGGACCCCGACTCGATGTCACATCGATCTAGCCTGTAACACCTCATATCACTTTGCGGCCTCACGCACGGTATCCCCACGGGTGTCGCCTTACCTTTGCCCAGGACCGTTTGCGCCTTTTGGCTCACGTGTATGATAGTGTCGCTAGCATCCATATGATAAGGAGCCCGGGCTGACATGACTAGTCGTAAACCTAAAGTGGCACAGACTTACAGGGACAGGCATCCATGACCCAGCTTCGAACGTGTCGGTCATCAGCAAGTGGGTCCGGGCTGTAGCACTGGGCTAGCAGGACTCCGGTAAACCGGGCTATAGCGGGCTAACAGGACTTCGATACTCAATGCGTGACATTTCCCCGAAGGGACAGACACAGGAACGAAGAAGGACACATGCCGGCCAGCCTAAGTGTTCCAGAGCAGTAGCAAGCTACCATGGCTCAGTGGTAACACTAGGAGACATTTCCCGGTAAGAGAGGCTACTAAAGATAAACAACTAGATAGTCAGATCCCACACATACCAAGCATTTCAATCATACACACAATATGCTCGATATGTGCAAATACAACAAGGCATCACAACATGACTCTATGACACAAGTACTTTATTTAAGGCTCAGAGAGCCATACATAACATACACATAGATACGGGTCACACGACCCAGCATTCAAGTCATACAGTCATACAAACCAGCAGCGGAAGTAGCTTGTCTGAGTACAGACAACTAGTAAAATAAAAGAGGCTTGGAAAGCCTAGCTATACTATGTGGTTCTTCACAAGGTCAGGATCACAACCTGGGCCTTAGCCTACTCATTGATGTCAACGTCTACGAAAAACCCATCAGAAGGGGTTGCAGCGTCTTCTGTAAAAATGTAATTATAGCAACATGAGTACAAAGGTACTCAGCAAGACTTACATCAGATCCTACATACATGCACATTATCAAGAAGGGTTGGTGGAGTTATTGCAGCAAGCCAGCTTTGACTCTTGGCTAGACTATCCTACGAGACTCCAACTTGAAATGGTTTTGCGCACACGAGTCCACTACTCACCACTTCAATACACGACCGAGCATCCACCTCCGTCTTCCTACGGAAGAGCCATCCTCGGCACTCACACTTATCTTGAGGCTTTTAGCAGTTTCCATTTACTTGTCTATGAACTGTATAGGCAACCAACTAGTCCTTTACCGCGGACGCGGCTATTCGAATAGATCATGTTAACCCTGCAGGGGTGTACTTCTTCATACACGCTCTCACCACTTACCGTCGTTTACACGACATGTACTCGGCAACCTTCAAGCGGAAGCCCAACGTGGGTGTCGGCCACGACCAACCTAATCACCTAAGTCTCCAATCCAGGTTTATCGCCTATCCAGGTTCCATCCGCAGGGAGTCCGGCCGAGGTTTCCCATACGGCCCCGAACGATGTGTACAGGGGTCCGTGACACCTAACGGGTGCCCGGTATTCCCGGCCACGTACCTACCGCATCACAGCCCACCCCTACGGTCAGCGTTGTCCACGGCCTCCAGTAGACTACAAACACCAGAAACTACTTGCAACTCCTGGACGGAGAACTAGGGTGAATAAGAAGCCGAGAGGGTCCATTGGTTTCGGGCCCAATGCATGGTAGTAGCTGATTCTTAAATCACACATACAGATCTCAGTGCTTAAGGTCGGTTTCAATGAAACAACCCACCATGTACTCCTACATGGCCTCTCATCGATACCTTTACCAAATCGTGTTCACCACACCACTCTCATTACCGACATGATCATTTCACTCTAGCCCATCACCCAGATGAACCAGACCTGACACGACTCTAAGCATAGCAGGCATAGCAAGGTAGGAACAACACATACATATGGCTCAAACAACTCCTACACATGCTAGTGGGTTTCATCTAGTTACTGTGGCAATGACAGGTCATGCAGAGGAAGTGGGTTCAACTACCATAGCACACAGCAGTTTGAAACGCGTTGTCTTAATGCAGTAAAAGAGAGCAGGAGCGAGAACATGGGATTGTATCGATATGATCAAATGGTTGGTTGCTTGCCTGATGGTTCGATGCACTGATACGGTTCTTCGTTAGGGTAATCACGGTACTCCTCGGAGGCAGAACCTGCCGCAAAGAACACCGATACATAACCATCACCAAACAATGTGCAACAATATGATGCATGCATGAAACATGGCAATATGAGTGTGTTGGGCTAATGCAACTAAGACCAGAAGGGTTTGAACCAATTTGAATCAAAGATTCAAATTTCAAACTCATACATGGCCCTTTAAAGTGTGTTTCCTTGTTCTGCACTAAACATCAAGCTAACTTGTTTAATCATGCATGAAAATAGTACAGATGGATAGACTGGATTTTTCTGATCATTTTTCATATATAACTTGTCTGATTTGGAGTTACAGATTAAAAGTTATGAATTTTTGAAGTTTAAACTATATTCTGGAATTTCCTATATTAGATTAAATCCAGAAAATCAATTACTGCGTCAGCCTGACGTCAGTGTGACATCAGCAGGTCAACAGGACACGGTCCGGGTCAAACCTAACAGTGGGTCCCGCGTGTCAGTGTGATTAGTTAAACTAAAATTAATTTAAACTAATCCTAAATAGTTAACAGGGCTGGGCCCCACCTGTCATTGACTCAGGGGAGTCAACCAGGGCCCACCCGTGGTCAAACCCAGGTCGGCTGCACCAGCGTTTAGCCGCCGGCGAGCCCGACGCGGCGGCGGAAGTGGTTTTGGCCGTTCTGGCCACCAAATGGGTCGCGGAGGCCATCGGAGTGGAGCTGAGGACGAGCCGCAGCTCTTGGTGGAGTCCGTTGGGGTCGGGGTCGCCGGAGTTGGCGCCGGCGACGACTTTGGCGGCCACCGGGAGTTCGGCCGAAGACGAACTTGATGTTAGAGGGGTCGGTGAGGTGCGGGGAGTAGCTGGTTAGGTGCTACGTGATATGGTGAACATGATGGACACCAGTTTGTGGCCGGAGGGTGACCGGGAGCACGTCGGCGACGAGCTCCGTGGTGGTGGGTGCGGTTGAGCTCCGGGTGGTCACTACACAGCTCGGGAGCAAGAAAGGAAGGGAGGGGAAGATGGCTAAGCTCACGGGGAGTTCGACGAAGCACTTGGTGCGGCCGGGGACGGGCCGGAGCGACGTCGGCGTTGAAGGGGATCTCCGGCGACGGCGGTTCGGTCGAGGTCGATGCGGTGGGCTCGGGCCTTGCGAGCGCTCGGGGCTCGGCTTGCTCGAAGGAGAGGAGGGTAGCGAAGCTCCTGGACACGGCGGCATGGCGTGGGGTTGACAGAGGGCGTGGCTATGGCGAGGGGGTGGCGGCGATGGCGCGGGCCATGGCGGGGAGCGCGAGAGAGAGGGGTTGGGGGAGAATGGAGGTGTCCTGGAGGTTCACGGCGCGGCGTGGAGCTCATCCATCCAGCCCCAAGGCGAGGAGGTGAAGCAGGGCGACGGCCAGCTGCGTGGCGCGCGCTGCGGTCGCCGTCGGGCACCTGCCTGCCTGCCTAGCCGGCAAGCAGCTCGCTGGAGCGGCGCTGGGCTGGGCCGGCAGGTGGGCCGGGTGCTGGGCGCCAGGTAGATTTTTTGCTATTCTCCTGTTTTCTGTTTTTTTAATACTTCTGCAACTTTGTTGAATTATTAAAAATACTTAGGCAACTCCTAAAATCACCAAACTACTCCTGGTCCATAGTTGGATTATTTCCAACATGAAACATTTTAGTTTGGAGATATTTGAGCATCTGAATATTTTATATAATTTTAAATGCCCAAATTCAAATATCTATGATTTAATTCAAAGACCCTAAGATGACCTAGGAAAATGTGCATCACTTTTGGCAGAGGTTCTGAACCAAGACAAAAATGATGGGCATTTTAGAAGGGCATTTCAGGTTCATTGAAAAAGTTTTTAGTAAACCCTAGTTGGTTTCAGAGGGGGATGGGGGTTCTGTCATCCCCATTTCAGGTTTCTGATGAAAGAATAAACATGATGCAACACTCTAATGCATGAACTAGCTAGGGTGTGACAACTCACCCCCACTCAAAAGAATCTCGTCCCGAGATTTGGGTTCTTCCGGAAAGAGGGCGGGATACTCGAGTCGAAGACGATCCTCCCTTTCCCAAGTTGCTTCATCCTCAGAATGGTGCGACCATTGAACTTTGAGAAACTTGATATTATGACGTCGAGTGGTACGCTCGGCCTGATCGAGGATACGAATGGGGTACTCTCGATATGTGAGATTATCTTGGAGATCAAGCGTTTCGTGGTCCACTCCACGGATAGGATCCGAGAAGCAACGCCTGAGTTGAGAAACGTGGAAGACATCGTGGACTCTGGAGAGATGCGGAGGTAGTTCCAACTGGTAGGCAACTTCTCCTCGTTTAGCGAGAATACGGAAAGGTCCAATGTAACGAGGAGCCAATTTGCCTTTGATACCGAAACGATGGGTTCCCTTCAGAGGAGTAACCCGAAGGTAAGCCTTCTCGTCAACCTCGAAAGTCATAGCCTTATGTTTTCGGTCATACTGACTCTTTTGACGAGATTGGGCTGTTTTCAACTTTTCACGAACGATGCGAACTTGCTCTTCTGCTTCCTGAATCATATCCGGGCCAAAGAATTGTCTTTCCCAGATTTCTGACCAGTTAAGGGGTGTTCGACACCGTCGTCCATAGAGAACTTCAAAAGGGGCTTTACCCAAGCTAGATTGATAGCTGTTGTTGTAAGCAAATTCGGCAAATGGAAGGCATTTCTCCCACTCCATTCCGAATGAGATAACAGAGGCTCGAAGCATGTCTTCTAGAATCTGGTTGACGCGTTCTACTTGACCACTCGATTGAGGGTGGAAAGCGGTGCTAAAAGAAAGGCGAGTTCCCATAGCATTTTGGAAACTTTCCCAAAATCAAGAGGTGAAAAGACTTCCTCGATCCAAGTTAATTTCCAAAGGAACACCATGGAGAGACACTATTCGGGAGATGTATAAGTCTGCCAATTGACTAGCAGTTATACTCTCATGAACAGGTAAGAAATGGGCTACTTTGGAAAGACGATCAATAATGACGAAGATAGCATTATTCCCTCTCTTGGTCCTGGGAAAACCGGTAATGAAATCCATACCAATTTTATCCCATTTCCATTCAGGAATAGCTAGGGGTTAAAGGGTGCCAGCAGGCCGTTGATGCTCTGCTTTTACACGACGGCAGACGTCGCAATTAGCAATATATTGAGCAATTTCTCTCTTCATCCTAGTCCACCAGAACCTCTGGCGTAGGTCCTGATACATCTTAGTACTACCGGGATGAATGGTGAGAGGAGATTCATGAGCTTCCTTAAGGATCAATCGTCTCAGGTTTCGCACCTTGGGAACCACTAGTCGATTCCCGAAGTATACGACCCCTTGATCATCAATGGAGAAACAATTCGCAACTCCTTTCTTGATGTTTCTCTTGATGCGAGAAATTCCCGGATCTACCTTCTGTGCTTTGATGATCTGATCCGTAAGGGTAGGTTTCGCCACCAAGGTGGAAAGAAAACCTTGAGGAACAATGTGAAGGTTAAGCTTCCTAAATTCCTCATGGAGAAGCGGTTGACTTTGTTGTAACATCAGGTTGTTACAATAAGATTTACGACTTAGCGCATCAGCCATGACGTTGGCTTTCCCTGGGGTGTAAGTTATTCCTAAGTCGAAATCTGTGATCAACTCGACCCAACGTCTTTGCCGGAGATTCAAATCCGGTTGGGTGAAGATGTACTTCAGACTTTCGTGATCAGTGAATATTTCGCAATGATTACCAAGAAGGTAATGTCGCCAGGTTTTAAGTGCATAGACTACGACTGCAAGCTCTAGATCATGAGTAGGATAATTCTCCTCATGTGGGTGCAATTGCCGTGAAGCGTAAGCAATTACGTGTCGATCTTGCATGAGAATGCAACCTAGTCCTTGTCGCGAGGCGTCGCAGTAGATAACGAAGTCCTTGGAGAAGTCTGGCGGTACCAGTACGGGAGCAGAAGTCAGGTGTCTTTTCAGTTCCTGAAAGCTGTGCTCACATTGTGGAGTCCATTCGAACTTTTTATCTTTCTTGAGGAGTTTGGTTAGAGGTTTTGCAACTTTGGAGAAGTTTTCGACAAAGCGACGGCAATAGCTCGCTAAGCCCAGAAAACTCCGAACTTGCTTGACCGATTCAGGTGGAGTCCAATTAAGGACGGCTTGAACTCGCTCAGGGTTAACAGCAATGCCTTTACCAGATATTACATGACCCAGATAGGTCACTTCTGACAACCAAAATTCACATTTAGAGAATTTGGCATAAAGACGATGCTCTCGAAGTTTCTTCAACACTAGCCTTAGATGTTCGGCATGTTCTTCCTCGTTCTTGGAGTAGATGAGTATGTCATCGAGATAAACTACGACGAATTTATCCAAATACTCCATGAAGATTGAGTTCATCAACCGAGAAAAAGTGGCTGGAGCGTTGGTTAAACCGAAGGACATGACGGTGTACTCGTATTGGCCATAACGAGTAACAAAGGCCGTTTTAGGAATGTCCCCGTTCCTGATTTTGATTTGATGGTAGCCCAACCTCAAATCCATTTTGGAGAAGACTGAGGATCCAGCGAGCTGATCATACAGGTCGTTGATCCTGGGGAGCGCATATTTGTTTTTCATTGTGACCAAATTGACAGGTCGATAATCTACAACCATCCGGTCCGTACCATCCTTCTTCTTGACGAAGAGGACGGGGCAAGCCCATGGAGATGAACTAGGTCAGATGAAACCCTTTTTCAAGGACTCATCGAGTTGTTTCTTAAGCTCGGCTAGTTCTAGTGGTGCCATCTTATAGGGTCTTCTAGCAATCGGGACGGTTCCTGGAATGAGGTCTATTACGAACTCAACATCCCTGTCAGGTGGAACACCTGGCAATTCCTCTCGGAAGACATCCGGAAAGTCACGGACTACCGGGACGTCCTCAAGGTCTGGCAAAGGGCTGGCGTTAAGAGAATATAACTGTCGCTTGGCTAATCGGGTCAAGACATTGACTATCTTCCCCGAAGGATGGGTGAGTTGAATAGTCCTAGAGAAGCAATCAATGTTGGCATGATGGGCTGACATCCAGTCCATACCCAAAATGATATTAATATCTGAAGATTTAAGAGCTATCAAAGATGCAAGGAAAACAAGTATGTCGACTTGGATTTAATTTCCATGACTTACCCTGGAGGTTTGCCATCTAGAACCGGGAGTAGAAATTTCCATAGTGGATGGCATGTCACAGAATGCGGTGTTATGCAAACGAGCATAATTTTCGAATATAAATGAATGAGAGGCTCCTGTATCGAAAAGAACAGATGCCGGGTGGCAATTAACAAGGAGCGTACCGAGAACGACGTTGGGATCCTCTTGAGCTTCTTCGGCAGAGATACAGTTGACATGGCCACGTGCAGCGGTGGCCGGCTTGGCGTGGAACACTTTCCCTGTCGGCTTGCCATGGCCAACAACTTTAGCAGATTGGTTGGGGTTGGTCTGGGGACACTCGCGCATATAGTGGCCAGATTCCCCACACTTAAAGCAAGTCACGGAACTGGTACGTGGAGGAGCATTGTTGGTTGGACCACCATAGGGCTTGGCTGGTGCAAACTGTTGAACGGGGCAAGGCGCCTGGAAGGATGGCCTCGGTGTGAACCTGGGTGGCAGGGCAGTGTTGGGCACCCACACGCGGCGCTTCTGAGGGCCAGCACCGGATGAGGAACCCACGTCACGGCCATGCTTGCGTGTTGCGTCATAATCAGTCTGACCAGTCTTAGCACTGATGGCCTTGTTAACAAGCTTCTGAAAAGATGTGCACTCATGCAGACGGAGGTCGCGGCGAAGCTCAGGACTAAGTCCCTTACGGAACCTTGCTTGCTTCTTGGCATCAGTAGAAACTTCCTCAGTTGCATATCGTGCGAGGTTACCGAACTCCTTGCTGTAAGCATCCACAGAGAGTCGGCCTTGAGTGAAACTGCAAAATTCCTCACGTTTAGGGTCCATGAGACCCTCCGGAATGTGATGTTCACGGAAAGCCTCGCTGAATTCAGCCCAAGTAGTGACATGGCCCGCTGGGCACATAGCTCCATAATTCTCCCACCATAGACTGGCGGGGCCTTCAAGATGATATGCAGCAAAGGTGACCTTGTCAGCCTCAGCTACTAGCGCGGAACGCAGTTTGTGAGAAATACTGCGAAGCCAGTCATCAGCGTCGAGAGGCTCGACGGAGTGGTGGAACGTGGGTGGATGTAACTTGATGAAATCACTGAGTGACACCAAGTTATTTCTCTGATGGTGTGCTGTGTTCTGTTCAATACGCTCCAACAAACGGTTGGTCTCCCGCTTGTTTCTCTCGGCTTCCATCATAACCTCGGCTAGGGAAGGAGGATGAGGCAGATTTGCATTCCTGACTTCACTGCCTTCGGCCTGCTCTTGAGGAGCAGGGTTATTGCGCGTGTTGACCATCCTAGGTAAACAAGACAATGATTTAGTCAGAATGATAAGATTCCGACATAGGATACAGAATGTAAGGAATAACTCGGAATGCAAGATGATCATCCGTATGACATGGTAGATACAGAAACTGCTTCTTTATTCCATCGTCATACACACCATACAAGGTTTAGTACAAGACTAAACAAGGTACTATTACGGTGAAAAGAGGATTACATCTCATCGGAGGCATCCCAAGCTCCTATACATTATTTTTCTACACCTCCGGAAGGCGATACAAACTAGGTCATATCCCACGAGTCACGCAGGACGATAGACGACACAGCTAGTACGAACTAGTGATACTACCACTAACTCAGACCGATCCGTAGTAGTCCTCGTAGAAATCACCTCCATAGCCTGGAAGCTCAACATGATCATCCGGAAACAGACGATCTCGCGGAGCTTGTGGACCATAGGGGCTAGGATGAGGTCTTGGACCAACAGACGATGGCCTGCCGGGACCGCGAGGTGGGGTGATGCCTCCTACATCACGCCAACCCATCACGTCTGGCAGAGCAGATCTCACAGGATAGAGATCGCGCATATCCGAATATCCAGCTTGCACCGCCGGTGCAAACCGAGTCAAAGTGGCCCAATGGTCAGCACGGGTATTGAAAAGCTCTAGCCTCAAGGCCCGATTTTCACGGTCCTTATCCTCGAGCATCTCAGCAGTGGTGCGAGTCCGTGAATCCTCCTGAGTGGGGTCAGCATAGATAGCCTGGAGATACCCTTGTGCTCCCGGAAGTGATCCTGGCATATACCGGAAATCAGAGTCCCGAAATAGGCCAGACCTGACTCGCATGATGGTCATCATAGAATAGGCGGCATCCTGCACGGCCATCTCAATAGTAACCCCTAGTCCATAGGAGCAGTGAAGGGGCTCGGTGGATCCAGGATAAGATGGAAACATCCTGACAGTGCAGAGATACTGGCTTTGATTAAAGTCTCGAAATTGCTCTTCGACCGTGTACTCAGGATACCAACGGTATCCAGCCTCAGTCATTACCCTGACCAACATGGCGGTATGGCCGGGTACATCTAGGCATCGAGTCAGGCGAACCACTTGATTGAGGTCGCGAGTCGCCATCTGAAAGCACAACCATAATGCAAGGCATTAGAATTTCTAGCAAAATTTCGGCAGCATAACAGCTGTAAATGCTCAAAAAGGATTTTGAGACATTTGACAAAGGATTTCACACACACTCAACAACATCATATCAAGTTCTGAGTCCATCCTAGCAACATAATGTGGTAGTAGAACTGAACTAGGCTTGTATCCATCAAACCTATAAGGTACTACTGATTAGTAACACGTGAACCTGATAGAGAGAAAAGATCCTAATTCCTTAACCCCCGGTGGAAGAATAGACTGACTCAGATCAGAATGTCATAAGATAAAGGAGTAAAAAGAGCCTTATGTTCCAACCCACAAACAATTCCCCTACATATAACTAAAGAATTTCTAGACTCAACATCGACCAGTTTGGCTTGGAGAACCTACAGGCAGTCCGGCTCTGATGCCAACGCTGTCAGGACCCCGACTCGATGTCACATCGATCTAGCCTATAACACCTCATATCACTTTGCGGCCTCACGCACGGTATCCCCACGGGTGTCGCCTTACCTTTGCCCGGGACCGTTTGCGCCTTTTGGCTCATGTATATGATAGTGTCGCTAGCATCCATATGATAAGGAGCCCGGGCTGACATGACTAGTCGTAAACCTAAAGTGGCACAGACTTACAGGGATAGCCATCCATGACCCAGCTTCGAACGTGTCGGTCATCAGCAAGTGGGTCCGGGCTGTAGCACTGGGCTAGCAGGACTCCGGTAAACCGGGCTGTAGCGGGCTAACAGGACTCCGATACTCAATGCGTGACATTTCCCCGAAGGGACAGACACAGGAACGAAGAAGGACACATGCCGGCCAGCCTAAGTGTTCCAGAGCAGTAGCAAGCTACCATGGCTCAGTGGTAACACTAGGAGACATTTCCCGGTAAGAGAGGCTACCAAAGATAAACAACTAGATAGTCAGATCCCACACATACCAAGCATTTCAATCATACACACAATATGCTCGATATGTGCAAATACAACAAGGCATCACAACATGACTCTATGACACAAGTACTTTATTTAAGGCTCAGAGAGCCATACATAACATACACATAGATACGGGTCACACGACCCAGCATTCAAGTCATACAGTCATACAAACCAGCAGCGGAAGTAACTTGTCTGAGTACAGACAACTAGTAAAATAAAAGAGGCTTGGAAAGCCTAGCTATACTACGTGGTCCTTCACAAGCTCAGGATCACCACCTAGGCCTTAGCCTACTCATTGATGTCAACGTCTACGAAAAACCCATCAGAAGGGGTTGCAGCGTCTTCTGTAAAAATGTAATTATAGCAACATGAGTACAAAGGTACTCAGCAAGACTTACATCAGATCCTACATACATGCACATTATCAAGAAGGGTTGGTGGAGTTATTGCAGCAAGCCAGCTTTGACTCTTGGCTAGACTATCCTACGAGACTCCAACTTGAAATGGTTTTGCGCACACGAGTCCACTACTCACCACTTCAATACACTACCGAGGATCCACCTCCGTCTTCCTACGGAAGAGCCATCCTCGGCACTCACACTTATCTTGAGGCTTTTAGCAGTTTCCATTTACTTGTCTATGAACTGTATAGGCAACCAAGTAGTCCTTACCGCGGACGCGGCTATTCGAATAGATCATGTTAACCCTGCAAGGGTGTACTTCTTCATACACGCTCTCACCACTTATCGTCGTTTACACGACATGTACTCGGCAACCTTCAAGCGGAAGCCCAACGTGGGTGTCGGCCACGACCTACCTAATCACCTAAGTCTCCAATCCAGGTTTATCGCCTATCCAGGTTCCATCCGCAGGGAGTCCGGCCGAGGTTTCCCATACGGCCCCGAACGATGTGTACAGGGGTCCGTGACACCTAACGGGTGCAAGGTATTCCCGGCCACGTACCTACCGCATCACAGCCCACCCCTACGGTCAGCGCTGTCCACGGCCTCCAGTAGACTACAAACACCAGAAACTACTTGCAACTCCTGGACGGAGAACTAGGGTGAATAAGAAGCCGAGAGGGTCCATTGGTTTCGGGCCCAATGCATGGTAGTAGCTGATTCTTAAATCACACATACAGATCTCAGTGCTTAAGGTCGGCTTCAATGAAACAACCCACCATGTACTCCTACATGGCCTCTCATCGATACCTTTACCAAATCGTGTTCACCACACCACTCTCATTACCGACATGATCATTTCACTCTAGCCCATCACCCAGATGAACCAAACCTGACACGACTCTAAGCATAGCAGGCATAGCAAGGTAGGAACAACACATACATATGGCTCAAACAACTCCTACACATGCTAGTGGGTTTCATCTAGTTACTGTGGCAATGACAGGTCATGCAGAGGAAGTGGGTTCAACTACCATAGCACACAGCAGTTTGAAACGCGTTGTCTTAATGCAGTAAAAGAGAGCAGGAGCGAGAACATGGGATTGTATCGATATGATCAAATGGTTGGTTGCTTGCCTGATGGTTCGATGCACTGATACGGTTCTTCGTTAGGGTAATCACGGTACTCCTCGGAGGCAGAACCTGCCGCAAAGAACACCGATACACAACCATCACCAAACAATGTGCAACAATATGATGCATGCATGAAACATGGCAAGTTATGAATCAAAGACCAGAAGGGTTAATGCAACTAAGACCAGAAGGGTTTGAACCAATTTGAATCAAAGATTCAAATTTCAAACTCATACATGGCCCTTTAAAGTGTTTTTCCTTGTTCTGCACTAAACATCAAGTTAACTTGTTTAATCATGCATGAAAATAGTACAGATGGATAGATTGGATTTTTCTGATCATTTTTCATATATAACTTGTCTGATTTGGAGTTACAGATTAAAAGTTATGAATTTTTGAAGTTTAAACTATATTCTGGAATTTCCTATATTAGATTAAATCCAGAAAATCAATTACTGCGTCAGCCTGACGTCAGTGTGACATCAGCAGGTCAACGGGACACGGTCCGGGTCAAACCTGACAGTGGGTCCCGCGTGTCAGTGTGATTAGCTAAACTAAAATTAATTTAAACTAATCCTAAATAGTTAACAGGGCTGGGCCCCACCTGTCATTGACTCAGGGGAGTCAACCAGGGCCCACCCGTGGTCAAACCCAGGTCGGCTGCACCAGCGTTTAGCCGCCGGCGAGCCCGACGCGGCGGCGGAAGTGGTTTTGGCCGTTCCGGCCACCAAATGGGTCGCGGAGGCCATCGGAGTGGAGCTGACGACGAGCCGCAGCTCTTGGTGGAGTCCGTTGGGGTCGGGGTGGCCGGAGTTGGCGCCGGCAACGACTTTGGCAGCCACCGGAGTTCGGCCGAAGATGAACTTGACGCTAGAGGGGTCGGTGAGGTGCGGGGAGTAGCTGGTTAGGTGCTACGTGACATGGTGAACATGATGGACACCAGTTTGTGGCCGGAGGGTGACCGGGAGCACGTCGGCGACGAGCTCCGCGGCGGTGGGTGCGGTTGAGCTCCGGGAGGTCACTACACAGCTCGGGAGCAAGAAAGGAAGGGAGGGGAAGATGGGTAAGCTCACGGGGAGTTCGACGAAGCACTTGGTGCGGCCGGGGACGGGCCGGAGCGACGTCGGCGTTGAAGGGGATCTCCGACGATGGCGGTTCAGTCGAGGTCGATGCGGTGGGCTCGGGCCTTGCGAGCGCTCGGGGCTCGGCTTGCTCGAAGGAGAGGAGGGTAGCGAAGCTCCTGGACACGGCGGCACGGCGTGGGGTTGACGGAGGGCGTGGCTACGGCGAGGGGTGGCGGCGATGGCGTCGTCCATGGCGGGGAGCGCGAGAGAGAGGAGTTGGGGGACAATGGAGGTGTCCTGGAGGTTCACGGTGCGGCGTGGAGCTCATCCATCCAGCCCCGAGGCGAGGAGGTGAAGCAGGGCGACGGCCAGCTGCGTGGCGCGCGCTGCGGTCGCCATCGGGCACCTGCCTGCCTGCCTGGCCGGCAAGCAGCTCGCTAGAGCGGCGCTGGGCTGGGCCAGCAGGTGGGCCGGGTGCTGGGCGCCAGGTAGGTTTTTTGCTATTCTCCTGTTTTCTGTTTTTTTAATACTTCTGCAACTTTTTTGAATTATTAAAAATACTTAGGCAACTCCTAAAATCACCAAACTACTCCTGGTCCATAGTTGGATTATTTCCAACATGAAACATTTTAGTTTGGAGATATTTGAGCATCTGAATATTTTATATAATTTTAAATGCCCAAATTCAAATATCTATGATTTAATTCAAAGACCCTAAGATGACCTAGGAAAATGTGCATCACTTTTGGCAGAGGTTCTGAACCAAGACAAAAATGATGGGCATTTTAGAAGGGCATTTCAGGTTCATTGAAAAAGTTTTTAGTAAACCCTAGTTGGTTTCAGAGGGGGCTAGGGGTTCTGTCATCCCCATTTCAGGTTTCTGATGAAAGAATAAACATGATGCAACACTCTAATGCATGAACTAGCTAGGGTGTGACATCATAGGACACCCAAAACAGTTGGGTATACCTCCAAATTCAGATACTAAAGCAATAGGGATTGTTTCTTTAATCGGGTCCTTTCTCGAGGAAAAGTTTGTCTCGAAAAAATTGAGTGGGAGGATGGTGGAGACTTGATATGGTTATTGAACCGTCACTACAATTAGTGTGTAGCAGGGCACATGAAGTTGTTCCTGTGGCACCTACACCAATTGAAGTAGAAGCTTATGATAGTGATCATGAAACTTCAGATCAAGTCACTACTGTACCTCGTAGGGTGACGAGGATGTGTACTACTTCAGAGTGGTACAGTAATCCTGTCTTGAAGGTCATGTTGCTAGACAACAATGAACCTACGAGCTATGGAGAAGCAATGGTGGGCCCATATTCCAACAAATGGTTAGAAGCCATGAAATCCGAGATAGGATCCATGTATCAGAACAAAGCATGGACTTTCGTGGACTTGCCCGATGATCGGCAAGCCATTGAGATAAATGGATCTTTAAGAAGCAGACGGACTGGATGGTAAAGTCACCGTCTGTGAAGCTCGACTTGTGGCGAAGTGTTTTTCACGAGTTCAAGGAAGTTGACTATGATGAGATTTTCTCATCCGTAGCGATGCTTAAGTCCATCAGAATCATGTTAGCATTAGCTGTATTTATGAAATCTGCCAAATGGATGTCAAACCGAGTTTCCTTACCAGTTTTCGCAAGGAAAGGTTGTATGTGATACAATCAGAAAGGTTTGTCGATCCTAAGGATGCTAAAAGGTATGCTAGCTCCAGCGATCCTTCTAAGGACTGGAGTAAGCATCTCGGAGTTGGAATGTACGCTTTGATGGAATGATCAAAGATTTTGGGTTTGTACAAAGTTTATGAGAAACTTGTATTTCCAAAGAAGTGAGTGGGAGCACTATAGAATTTCTGATAAGTATATGTTGTTGACATATTGTTGATCAGAAATGATGTAGAATTTCTAGAAAGCATATAGGGTTATTTGAAAAGTGTTTTTCAATGGAAAACCTGGATTAAGCTACTTGAACATTGAGCATCAAGATCTATGAGGATAGATCAAAAACGCTAAATGGTACTTTCAAATGAGCACATACCTTGACATGACCTTGAAGGTGTTCAAGATGGATCAGTCAAAGAAGGAGTTCTTGCCTGGGTTGTAAGGTATGAAGTTAAGAGTTAAAGCTCGACCACGGCAGAAGAGAGAGAAAGGACGAAGGTCGTCCCCTATGCTTCAGACGTAGGCTCTATAGTATGCTATGTTGTGTACCGCACCGGAAGTGTGCCTTGCCATGAGTCAGTCAAGGGGTACAAGAATGATCCAGGAATGTATCATTGGACAGCGGTCAAAATTGTCCTTGGAGTAAATAAGGACATGTTTCTCGATTATGGAGGTGATAAAGAGTTCGGCGTAAAGGGTTACGTCGATGCAAGCTTTAACACCTATCCAAATGACTCTGAGTAGAAAACCGGATACGTATAGTGGGGCAACCATTTGGAATAGCTCTAAGTGGAGCGTGGAAGCAGCATTTACAATATGACATAGAGAATTGCGAAGTACATACGGATCTGAATATTGCAGACCCGTTGACTAAAACCTCTCTCACAAGCAAAACATGATCAAACCCCAGAACTCATTGAGTCTTAATCACATGGTGATGTGAACTAGTTTAGTGACACTAGTAAACTCTTTAGATGTTGGTCACATGGGGATGTGACATGTCAGTGTTAATCACATGGCGATGTGAACTAGATTATTGACTCTAGTGCAAGTGGGAGACTGTTGGAAATATGCCCTAGAGGCAATAATAAATTAGTTATTTTTATTATATTTCCTTGTTCATGATAATCGTTTATTATCCACGCTATAATTGTATTGATAGGAAACTCAGATACATGTGTGGGTACATAGACAACACCATGTCCCTAGTAAGCCTCTAGTTGACTAGCTCGTTGATCAATAGATGGTTACGGTTTCCTGACCATGGACATTGGATGTCGTTGATAACGGGATCACATCATTAGGAGAATGATGTGATGGACAATACCCAATCCTAAGCCTAGCACAAAGATCGTAGTTCGTATGCTAAAGCTTTTCTAATGTCAAGTATCATTTCCTTAGACCATGAGATTGTGCAACTCCCGAATACCGTAGGAATGCTTTGGGTGCACCAAACGTCACAACGTAACTGGGTGGCTATAAAGGTGCACTACGGGTATCTGCGAAAGTGTCTGTTGGGTTGGCACGAATCGAGACTGGGATTTGTCACTCCGATTGACGGAGAGGTATCTCTGGGCCCACTCGGTAGGACATCATCATAATGTGCACAATGTGACCAACGGGTTGATCACGGGATGATGTGTTATGGAACGAGTAAAGAGACTTGCCGGTAACGAGATTGAACAAGGTATCGGCATACCGACGATCGAATCTCGGGCAAGTATAATACCGCTAGACAAAGGGAATTGTATACGGGGTTGATCGAATCCTCGACATCGTGGTTCATCCGATGAGATCATCGTGGAACATGTGGGAGCCAACATGGGTATCCAGATCCCGCTGTTGGTTATTGACCGGAGAACGTCTCGGTCATGCCTGCATGGTTCCCGAACCCGTAGGGTCTACACACTTAAGGTTCGATGACGCTAGGCTTATAAAGGAAGTTTCTATGTGGTTACCGAATGTTGTTCGGAGTCCCGGATGAGATCCTGGACGTCACGAGGAGTTCCGGAATGGTCCGGAGGTAAAGATTTATATATGGGAAGTCCTGTTTTGGTCACCGGAAAAGTTTTGGATTTTATCGGTAACGTACCAGGACCACCGGGAGGGTCCCGGGGGTCCACCAAGTGGGTCCACCATCCCCAGAGGGCTGCATGGGCCAAGTGTGGGAGGGGACCAGCCCCAGGTGGGCTGGTGCGCCCCCCCCACAAGGGCCCAAGGCACCTAGGGTTTGGGGAGGGGGCGCACCCACCTTTCTTGGGGGGCAAGTTTCCCCTCTCCCCCCCTTGGCCGCCCCCTAGATGGGATCTAGGGCTGGCCGCCGCCTCTAGGGGTGGAACCCTTGGTGGGGGCGCAGCCCCCTCTCCCTCTATATATAGTGGAGGCAAAGGGGCAGCCCAACACACGAAGTTCTTCTCCTGTTGGCGCAGCCCTACCTCTCTTACTCTTCCTCTCCCGCGGTGCTTGGCGAAGCCCTGCAGGGTTGCCACGCTCCTCCACCACCACCACGCCGTTGTGTTGCTGCTGGACGGAGTCTTCCCCAACCTCTCCTTCTCTCCTTGCTAGATCAAGGCATGGGAGACATCACCGAGCTGCACGTGTGTTGAACGCGGAGGTGCCGTCCGTTCGGCACTAGGATCTCCGGTGATTTGGATCACGACGAGTACGACTCCTTCAACCCCGTTCTCTTGAACGCTTTCACTTAGCGATCTACAAGGGTATGTAGATGCACTCTCCTTCCCCTCGTTGCTGGTTTCTGCATAGATAGATCTTGGTGACTCGTAGGAAAATTTTGAATTTCTGCTACGTTCCCCAACACCTGCATCTAGATTAGCATCTGAAACAGAAGTGCAATAATTCATGTGGTCATGCGGAAAAAGGAGGATGGCATGTTCTGCAACACGAGGTGGCACGGGAACGGTTTGGGTTTGAGCAAACGGAAAAATTTTCTCGTCAAACACAACATCGCGTGAAATATAGATGCGAGCCGTGGGCACATGAAGGCATTTGTAGCCTTTGTGACTGATGCTATATCCTAGAAACACACATTGTTGAGAGCGAAAAGAGAGTTTGTGTGTGTTATATGGGCGCAAGTTTGGCCAACATGCACACCCAAAAGTTCTAAGAGACACAGAGTCTGGTTTTTGCTGAAACAACTTTTCCATGGGACTAAGTTTTCCTATGACACGGCGAGGAAGTCTATTGATAAGATAGCACGCGGATAGGTAGGCTTCATCCCAAAACTGCAATGGCATAGAAGCATGTGATAAGAGCGAAAATCCCATGTCAACAATGTGACGATGTTTCCTCACGGCGGAACCGTACTATTGATGTGTGTGTGGGCACGACACATGATGTGCAATACCAAGTTGACAAAAAATGTGTTGCTAAGTTTTTTGTATTCGCCGCCCCAGTTAGATTGAACGCAGAGAATTTTGCGAGAAAGGAGGCGTTCAACATGAGCAAGAAAATCACGAAAAACATCAAACACATCACACTTTCATTTGAGGAGATAAATCCAAACAAATTTACTATAATCATCAATGAATGAAACATAGTACTGGAACCCACTAGACGAAGTCTTAGCGGGTCCCCACACATTTGAAAACACTAGTTCCAAAGGAAAATACGAAACACTTGATGACCTAGGAAAGGGAAGCTGATGTGCTTTTCCTTGCTGACATGCATTGCACACATTGGTCAAAGACCGACTAGATGAAACGATTTTATTGGAAGACAAAACATGCTGGACGACTTGAGACGACGGGTGTCCAAGCCTAGTGTGCCAATCTTCAGCGGAGAGCCTAACCGAGGACAAAGCATGAGCTCGAGATGGCCGAATGGGGTAAAGCCCATTTTCGCATCTGCCTTGAAGAAGTACCTTCTTGGTGATCAAATCCTTCATAAGAAAATGAGTAGGATACTATTTTAGGTAAGCATGATTATCAACAGCAAGACGATTAACAGAAAGAAGATTCTTGTCTGCAGTAGGGATATGAAGGATATTGCGAAGTTGAAGGTTGGTAGATGGTGTAGGAAGAATTGCTTGACCATGATGAGCTATGTGCAAAACTGAGCCGTCAGCCATATGGATGCGGTCCCGCCCTGGATATCTTTCCCTCATAGTGAGACGATCCAGGTCAGAGGTGATGTGATCTGTAGCCCCCGTGTCCGTGAACCGAGCGGGGTCACCAAGGATGGATGGAGGAGAAGCAGCAGCAAGGCCCGCCATCTTGGAGTGTGGAGACTGGAACACGTGATTATAACGCGTGATTATAACGCCGGCGCTCAAAGGCGATGGCATGAGAGTAGAACTCCCCAAGCGTCATGATGTCGAGGCGGGTTGTGGCAGCGGTGTTGAGGGGCTCATACTCGCTGTCGAGGCCAGTGATGATTCAAAATTTTCTACGCATCACCAAGATCAATCTATGGAGATTCTAGCAACAAGAGAGGGAGAGGATGAGTGTATCTTCACACCCTTGAAGATCGCAATGCGGAAGCGTTACAAGAACGCGGTCGGTGGAGTCGTACACGAACCGATTCAGATCGCGGTCGAATCCGATCTAAGCACCGAACAACGGTGCATCTAGGTTCAACACACGTACAGTCCGGGGACGTCTCCTCCTTCTTGATCCAGCAAGGGGAGAGGAGAAGTTGAGGGAGAACTCCAACAACATGATAGCGTGGTGGTGGTGGAGCTCGTGGTTCTCTAGCAGGGCTTCGCCAAGCACTACGGAGGAGGAGGAGGTGTTGGAGGAGGGAGAGGGATACACCAGGGAAGAGGTGCGGCTGCCCTCCCACCCCTCCACTATATATAGGGGCAAGGGGAGAGGGGGAGGCACCCTAGGGTTTCCCCTAGGGGGCGGCGGCCAAGCAGATTGGATCTCCCTAGGAAAAATCCTAGGGTGACTTGCCCCCCAAGCCAAGCAGGTGGAGGATTGCCTCCCAAGCCAGGTGGATGCGCCCCACCTCCCCAAATAACGTGGGAAAGGGTGTGGGGGCGCACCACCCGTTAGTGGGCTGGTTTGCCCCTTCCCCTTTGGCCCATGAGGCCCTCCAACACTTGTCGGGGCTCCCGAAACACCTTTCGGTCATGCTGGACATAGCCTGGTACCCCCGGAACACTTCCGGACTCCAATACCCTTCGTCTAATATATCGATCTTCACCGCCGGACCATTCCGGAACTCCACGTGACGTCCGGGATCACATCCGGGACTCCGAACTACCTTCGGTAACCACTTACTATTTCCCATAACAACTCTAACATCACCGAACCTTAAGTGTGTTGACCCTACGGGTTCGGGAACCATGCAGACATGACCGAGACGTTCTCCGGCCAATAACCAATAGCGGGATCTGGATAACCATGTTGGCTCCCACATGTTCCATGATGATCTCATCGGATGAACCACGATGTCAAGGATTCAAGCAATCCCGTATACAATTCCCTTTGTCAATCGGTACGTTACTTGCCTGAGATTCGATCGTGGTATCCCAATACCTCGTTCAATCTCGTTACCGGCAAGTCACTTTACTCGTTCCGTAATGCATGATCCCGTGACTAACTACTTAGTCACATTGAGCTCATTATGATGATGCATTACCGAGTGGGCCAAGAGATACCTCTCCATCATACGGAGTGACAAATCCCAGTCTCGATTCGTGCCAACCCAACAAACACTTTCGGAGATACCTGTAGTGCACCTTTATAGCCACCCAGTTACGTTGTGACGTTTGGTACACCCAAAGCATTCCTACGGTATCCGGGAGTTGCACAATCTCATGGTCTAAGGAAATGATACTTGACATTAGAAAAGCTCTTAGCAAACGAACTATACGATCTTGTGCTATGCTTAGGATTGGGTCTTGTCCATCACATCATTCTCCTAATGATGTGACCCCGTTATCAATGACATCCAATGTCCATGGTCAGGAAACCATAAACATCTATTGATCAACGAACTAGTCAATTAGAGGCTCACTAGGGACATGTTGTGGTCTATGTATTCACACATGTATTACAGTTTCCAATTAATACAATTATAGCATGAACAATAGACAATTATCATGAACAAGGAAATATAATAATAAACATTTTATTATTGCCTCTAGGGCATATTTCCAAGAGTCTCCCACTTGCACTAGAGTCAATAATCTAGTTCACATCATTATGTGATTGTAATGAATCCAACACCCATGGTGTTTGATCATATCTCGCTTGTGAGAGAGGTTTATTAGTCAACAGGTTTGAACCTTTCAGATCCGTGTTTGCTTTACAAATCTCTATGTCATCTTGTAGTTGCAGCTTCCACGCGCTACTTGGAGCTATTCCAAACAACTGCTCTACTATACGAATCCAGTTTACTACTCAGAGTCATCCGGATTAGTGTCAAATTTTGCATCGACGTAACCCTTTACGACGAACTCTTTTACCACCTCCATAATCAAGGAAATTCCTTAGTAAACTAGTTATTAAGGATAAGTTTGATCACTGTCATGTGATCCATTCCTGGATCACACTTGTACCGCTTGACTAACTCATGGCAAGGCACACTTCAGGTGCGGTACACAAGATAGCATACTTTAGAGCCTATGTCTAAAGCATAGGGGACGACCTTTGTCCTTTCTCTCTCTTCTGCCGTGGTTAGGTCTTGAGTCTTACTCAATACTAACATAGCCAAGAACTCCTTCTTTGCTGATCTATTTTGAACTCCTTCAAAATCTTGTCACGGTATGTATTCATTTGAAAGTACTACTAAGCATTTTTTATCTATCCTTATAGATCTTGATGCTCAATGTTCAAGTAGCTTAACCAAGGTTTTCCATTGAAAAAACACTTTTGAAATAACCCTATATGCTTTCCAGAAATTCTACATCATTTCCGATCAACAATATGTCAACAACATATACTCATCAGAAATGCTATAGTGCTCCCACTCACTTCTTTGGAAATACAAGTTTCTCATAAACTTTGTATAAACCCGAAGTCTTTGATCATCTCATCAAAGTGTATATATTCCAACTCCGAGATGCTTACTCCAGTCCTTAGAAGGATTGCTGGAGCTTTGCATACTTGTTAGCATCTTTTAGGATTGACAAAACCTTCTGGTTGTATCACATACAACCTTTCCTCCAGAAAATCGTCGAGGAAACAATGTTTTGACATCCTATCTGCAAGATTTCATAAATAATGCAGTAATTGCTAATATAATTCCAACAGACTCTTAGCATCGCACGAGTGAGAAAGTCTCATCGCAGTCAACTCCTTGAACTTGTCGGAAAATATCTTAACGACAAGTCGATCTTTCTTAATGGTGATACTTACCATCGTTGTCCGTCTTCCTTTTAAAATCCATCTGCACCCAACAGCCTTACGACCATCGAGTGGTTCTTCCAAAGTCCATACTTTGTTTTCATACATGGATCCTCTCTCGGATTTTATGGCCTCGAGCCATTCGTCGGAATCCGGGCCCACCATCGCTTCTCCATAGCTCATAGGTTCATTGTTGTCTAGCAACACGACGTCCAAGACAGGATTACATACCACTCTGAAGTAGTAAGTATCCTTGTAACCTACGAGTTTTGATAGAGACTTGATCCGAAGTTTCATGATTAATATCATCAGCTTCCACTTCAATTGGTGTAGGCGCCACAGGAACAACTTCTTGTGCCCTGCTACACACTAGTTGAAGTGACGGTTCAATAACCTCGTCAAGTCTCCACCATCCTTCTTTCAAGAGAAACTTTTCCTCGAGAAAGGACCCATTTCTAGAAACAATCACTTTTGCTTCCGGATCTAAAATAGGAGGTATACCCAACTATTTTGGGTGTCCTATGAAGATGCATTTATCCGCTTTGGGTTTGAGCTTATCAGGCTAAAACTTTTCCACATAAGCGTCACAGCCTCAAACTTTTAAGAAATGACAGCTTAGGTTTCTCTAAACCATAGTTCATACGCTGTCATCTCAATGGAATTACGTGGTGCCCTATTTGAAGTGAATGTGGTTGTCTCCAATGCCTAACCCATAAACGATAGTGGTAATTCCATAAGAGACATCCTGGTATGCACCATATCCAATAGGGTGCAGTTATGATGTTGGGACACACCATCACACTATGGTGTTCCAGGCGATGTTAGTTGTGAAACAATTTCCACAATGTCTTAATTGTGTGCCAAACTCGTAACTCAGATATTCATCTCTATGATCATATCATAGACATTTTATCCTCTTGTCACGACGATCTTCAACTTCACTCTGAAATTACTTGAACCTTTCAATAATCCAGACTTGTGTTTCATCAAGTAAATATACTCAGCATCTACTCAAATCTTCTGTGAAGTAAGAACATAACGATATCCACTGCGTGCCTCAGCACTCATTGGACTACACACATCAAAATGTATTACTTCCAACAAGTTGCTTTCTTGTTCCATCTCACTGAAAACGAGGCATTTCAGTCATCTTGCCCATGTGGTATGATTTGCATGTCTCAAGTGATTCAAAATCAAGTGAGTCCAAACGATCCATCTGTATGGAGTTTCTTCATGCATATATACCAATAGACATGGTTCGCATGTCTCAATCTTTTCAAAAAAACGAGTGAGTCCAAAGATCCATCAACATGGAGCTTCTTCATGCGTTTTATATCAATATGACTCAAATGGCAGTGCCACAAGTATGTGGTACTATCATTACTATCTTATATCTTTTGGCATGAACATATGTATCACTACGATCGAGATTCAATAAACCATTCATTTTAGGTCCAAGACCATTGAAGGTATTATTCAAATAAACAAAGTAACCATTATTCTCCTTAAATGAATAACCGTATTGCAATAAACATAATCCAATCATGTCTATGCTCAATGCAAACACCAAATAACAATTATTTAGGTTTAACACCAATCTCGATGGTAGAGGGAGCATGCGATGCTTGATCACATCAACCTTGGAAACACTTCCAACACATATCGTCATCTCACCTTTAGCTAGTCTCCGTTTATTCCACAGCTTTTATTTCGAGTTATTAACACTTAGCAACCGAACCGGTATCTAATACCCTCGTGCTACTAGGAGTACTAGTAAAGTACACATTAATATAATGTATATCCAATATACTTCTGTTGACCTTGCCAGCCTTCTCATCTACCAAGTATCTAGGGTAGTTGTGCTTCAGTGATCGTTCCCTCATTCCAGAAGCACTTAGTCTCGGTTTTGGGTTCAACCTTGGGTTTCTTCACTAGAGCAGCAACTGATTTGCCGTTTCATGAAGTATCCCTTCTTGCCCTTGCCCTTTCTTGAAACTAGTGGTTTTATTAACCATCAACAATTGATGCTCCTACATGATTTCTACTTTCGCGGTGTCAAACATCGCAAATTGCTCAAGGATCATCATGTCTATCCCTGATATGTTATAGTTCATCACGAAGCTCTAATAGCTTGGTGGCCGTGACTATGGAGAACCATCACTATCTCTTAAGGAAGATTAACTCCCACTTGATTCAAGTTATTGTAATACTTAGACAATCTGAGCACATGCTCAACGATTGAGCTTTTCTCCCTTAGTTTGCAGGTTAAGAAACTTGTCGGAGGTCTCATACCTCTTGACGTGGGCACGAGCCTGAAATCCCAATTTCAGCTCTTGGAACATCTCATATGTTTTGCGACGTTTCAGAAAATGTCTTCGGTGCCTCAATTCTAAACTGTTTAACACTATGCACTGAACTATCACGTAGTCATCAAAACGTGTATGTTAGATGTTCGCAACATCCACAAACGGCGCTCGAGGTTCAGCACACCGAGCAGTGCATTAAGGACATAAGCCTTCTGTGCAGCAATGAGGACAATCCTAAGTATACGGACCCAATCCGCATAATTGCCACTGTCAACTTTCAACTAAATTTTCTCTAGGAACATATCTTAGACAGTAGAACTAAAGCGTAAGGTACGACATAATTTGCAAAGACCTTTTGACTATGTTCATGATAATTAAGTTCAATTGATTATTTAATGAACTCCCACTTAGATAGACACCCCTCTAGTCATCTAAGTGATACATGATCCGAGTCAACTAGGTCGTGTCCGATCATCACGTGAGACGGACTATTCATCATCGGTGAACATCTTCATGCTGATCGTATCTACTATACGACTCATGTTCGACCTTTCGGACTCTTGTGTTCCGAGGCCATGTCTGTACATGCTAGGCTCGTCAAGTCAACCTAAGTGTTTCGCATGTGTAAATCTGGCTTACACCTGTTGTATGTGAACGTTAGAATCTATCACACCCAATCATCATGTGGTGCTTCGAAACAATGAACTTTCGCAACGGTGCATAGTTAGGGGAACACTTTCTTGAAATTTTATGAGGGATCATCTTATTTATGCTACCGTCGTTCTAAGCAAATAAGATGTAAACATGACAGACATCAGATGCAAATCATAAAGTGGCATGATATGGCCAATATCATCTTGCGCCTTTGATCTCCATCTTGAGGCACGGCATGATCACCTTCGTCACCGGCATGACACCATGATCTCCATCATCGTGTCTTCATGAAGTTGTCTCACCAACTATTGCTTCTACTACTATGGCTAACGGTTTAGCAATAAAGTAAAGTAATTACATGGCGTTATTTAATGACACGCAGGTCATACAATAAATTAAGACAACACCTATGGCTCCTACCGTTTGTCATACTCATCGACATGCAAGTCGTGATTCCTATTACAAGAACATGATCAATCTCATACATCACATATAATTCATCACATTCTTTTTGGCCATATCACATCAGATAGCATACCCTGCTAAAACAAGTTAGACGTCCTCTAATTGTTGTTGCATGTTTTATGTGGCTGCTATGGGTTTCTAGCAAGAACGTTTCTTACCTACGCAAGAGCCACAACGGTGATATGCCAATTGCTATTTACCCTTCATAAGGACCCTTTTCATCGAATCTGATCCGACTAAAGTGGGAGAGACTGGCACCCGCTAGCCACCTTTATGCACCAAGTGCATGTCAGTCGGTGGAACCTGTCTCACGTAAGTGTACGTGTAAGGTCGGTCCGGGCCGCCTTCATCCCGCAATACTGTCGAAACAAGATAGGACTAGTAACGGTAAGCATATTGAACAAAACCAACGCCCACAACTACTTGTGTTCTACTCGTGCATAGAATCTACGCAATAGACCTAGCTCATGATGCCACTGTTGGGGAACGTAGCAATAATTCAAAATTTTCTACGCATCGCCAAGATCAATCTATGGAGATTCTAGCAACAAGAGAGGGAGAGGATGAGTGTATCTTCATACCCTTGAAGATCGCGATGCGGAAGCGTTACAAGAACGCGGTCGGTGGAGTCGTACACGAAGCGATTCAGATCGCGGTCGAATCCGATCTAAGCACCGAACAACGGTGCCTCCGCGTTCAACACATGTACAGCCCGGGGACATCTCCTCCTTATTGATCCAGCAAGGGGAGAGGAGAAGTTGAGGGAGAACTCCGACAGCACGACGCTTGGTGGTGGTGGAGCTTGTGGTTCTCCAGCAGGGCTTCGCCAAGCACTACGGAGGAGGAGGAGGTGTTGGAGGAGGGAGAGGGCTATTCCAGGGAAGAGGTGCGGCTGCCCTCCCACCCCTCCACTATATATAGGGGCAAGGGGAGAGGGGGAGGCGCCCTAGGGTTTCCCCTAGGGGGCGGCGGCGAAGCAGATTGGATCTCCCTAGGCAAAATCCTAGGGTGACTTGCCCCCCAAGCCAAGCAGGTGGAGGATTGCCTCCCAAGCCAGGTGGAGGCGCCCCACCTCCCCAAATAACGTGGGAAAGGGTGTGGGGGGAGCACCACCCCTTAGTGGGCTGGTTTTCCACTTCCCCTTTGGCCCATGAGGCCCTCCAACACTTGCCGGGGCTCCCGAAACACCTTTCGGTCATGCTGGCCATAGCCTGGTACCCCCGGAACACTTCCGGACTCCAATACCCTTCATCCAATATATCGATCTTCACCGCCGGACCATTCCAGAACTCCTTGTGACGTCCAGGGTCACATCCGGGACTCCAAACTACCTTCGGTAACCACATACTATTTCCCATAACAACTCTAACATCACCGAACCTTAAGTGTGTAGACCCTACGGGTTCGGGAACCATGCAGACATGACCGAGACGTTCTCCGGCCAATAACCAATAGCGGGATCTGGATACCCATGTTGGCTCCCACATGTTCCACGATGATCTCATCGGATGAACCACGATCTCAAGGATTCAAGCAATCCCGTATACAATTCCCTTTGTCAATCGGTACGTTACTTGCCCGAGATTCGATCATCGGTATCCCAATACCTCGTTCAATCTCGTTACCGGCAAGTCACTTTACTCATTCTGTAATGCATGATCCCATGACTAACTACTTAGTCACATTGAGCTCATTATGATGATGCATTACCAAGTGGGCCCAGAGATACCTCTCCATCATATGGAGTGACAAATCCCAGTCACGATTCGTGCCAACCCAACAGACACTTTCGGAGATACCTGTAGTGCACCTTTATAGCCACCCAGTTACATTGTGACGTTTGGTACACCCAAAGCATTCCTACGGTATCCGGGAGTTGCACAATCTCATGGTCTAAGGAAATGATACTTGACATTAGAAAAGCTCTTAGCAAACGAACTATACGATCTTGTGCTATACTTAGGATTGCGTCTTGTCCATCACATCATTCTCCTAATGATGTGACCCCGTTATCAATGACATCCAATGTCCATGGTCAGGAAATCATAACCATCTATTGATCAACGAGCTAGTCAACTAGAGGCTCACTAGGGACATGTTGTGGTCTATGTATTCACACATGTATTATGGTTTCCAGTTAATACAATTATAGCATGAACAATAGACAATTATCATGAACAAGGAAATATAATAATAACCATTTTATTATTGCCTCTAGGGCATATTTCCAACAGTCCTCATCACGCATGGCACGTCCGACGGCATCAAGCTGGTCGGCGTTGGCGAAGTACTCTGCCATGGAGAGGTTTTCCTTCCTGAAGATCGCCATGTCCAGCTTGATCTGCACAATACTGGCACGGCAATGGGTCTGGTACATCTCCTCGAGATGCTCCCAAATGGCACGGGAGGTGTCAAACCTGATCACCTGTTGAAGAACTTCGTCGGTGAGGGAGGTGAGCAAGTAGCTGAGGACGATCTGGTCCTAGCGGAACCAGGTGGCGTACTCCGGATTGGGAGCACGGACCCCCTTATCATCGGCGGGAAGCAGCCGACCGGGAGGAAGTTTGGTGCCATCAACGTAGCCAGTGGCGTTGGCAATGCGAAGGGGTGGAAGGATCTAGGCTTTCCATGAGAGGAAGCTGGAGGAAGTGAGCTTGGCTGTGATTAGGCTAGTAGAAGGGGTAGGCACGGCGGAAGCAGGCGGGCCGCCGAAGGAGGCCGGCAGCGAGAGGGTGGTTAGGGCGGCGGAGGAGGAGGCAGAGGCAGTAGGGGAACCCATCGTGTTGTTAAGCGAGAGGGCCTGATACCATGTGAAAACTGAAGGAAGTGTAGATTGGATCGGCCACCCCATACGATGGCCTGAGAGGGTTTATATATAAGTGCGCTAGGGCACAACGGCATAGCCAGATATACGAGTTGTTACAGGAGATATACAGATACTAACTACTTCCTAGATCACAACTACATACAGTCCCAGGGCCGCCTGTACACACCTTCAATTGCACATGGGCCATCCATGTTCTTTGCAGTTTGGTGCATGCCTTCTTCAGCCGATCCAAGCTACCGAATCGAATTGGCAAATGTATTACTAGTACTTTGACGTGGTTCACATCAATTGACATTGTGCTATCTTCTTTCAGAAAGTTTCCTCCTCTCCTTTTTTTGGGAGTGAAATAATGTACTACTCGATAATAATGTTCTTACTATCTTCAAGGGCTTGTTTTAAGGCACTCCTGGGTCCAGAGCCCAACCAAGTCATGGTTCTACCTTCTACTCTATCAAATTTAGAAAGACAATCGCTAACATTAGTCTAAGAGCGCCTAACATGTTCATGGAGAGAATGAAGATGTTCAATCTCCTTGGCTAGAGACGAGTCCAATGATCTGTCCACTTCCTTCCCCTGGATGAACTGAACAACAACCAAAGAGTCCATCTCAATTTTAATGGGAGAATCACACCTATGAAGAGCCAACGACAGCCCTTCCATAGCTACACATGATTCTGCCTCTAGCACGTCTCCACATGAGGACACAATTGCCTGCATGAAGAAAAGATGATAGCACCTTTAAAATCTCCAAGGACCATGCCCGCGCCAAGGGTACCGATGATCCTTCGTACCATTGATCTTTTTCTTTAATGCCCAAGATTTCCTCCTCAATCAAGATCCTGGGGAAATAAGACAAAAAAGGGTGCGCAAATGCAGTTAAACATAAAAAAAATCCACAACTACGACACAAAACTAATAAAAGTAAAAAAGCGATGCAATTTTGAACTCATCAATTGTCCACCCAATGTAATCTCCGAGTAGACCGTCCTCAGGCAGGGGTAGGCGGCGAACACGGAGCGCTTCGTCTGGCATGAGTTCAAGGAGGCACACGCAGATTTTGCGACAAAGAGGGGGAATGCCACCTAGCACAAATTTGATGCGGTAATGGTGAAATTCACTGAGATGGATCGTGACATCTTGGGCCTTCCCCCATTGTCAAGTAGTACCTGACCTCAACGACGGCGCGTGGCCGGAATGGGATGAAGGCGAGATCTCCCAATTTTGTCATGTCAGTGACCGTGGCCGTGTCTACCATGCCGCAACTGTTCCCTACATGTCCCCCTTCAGCGTGAACCATACCCGACTGTCACACGTTATGCCTAGCCATCGAGCCAACTCATCACATATACATGTTCCCCATGCATAGCATTCAATATTAACTCAGGCTCAAAATGCAGGCTATGGTCGCTAAAAAAGACAACCTTTTTGGCGGGAGAACTTAAAGAGACAACTTTGAAAATCTACAATATGCAAATGTCGCTAATTGAGCCTCCCCCCCCCCCTAGGAAGAACTTTATAATGAAATGTTACCTCGATTTAAATGTTAAATCACTCGAACTGAACGTATGACAATTGAGTTGATGTGGCCAAAAATAAATAAAAAACAAGAGAAAAAAATATGAAGGCTCTGCTTTGACGACTCTGAGTTTGTGTGTCACCTCCACAACCTTTAAAATATTTTAAAGCATGCTTCATACGTCATGGAGACTACGAATGTGTCTAGAATTGCTCTAAGGTTAGACGAAAGAGGAGTGGATGATTAGTACAGATAGAAACGTGCATAATTAGTAAGTGTATCTGCTGGATCGATAAATGTAGTTTTTTTTAAAGGATCAGCTCTGTTATCTATATCTATATCTATACCTACTTAATAAAGCAAGGTGTGTTTCTCTAAAAAAAATTATCCGTTCACCATCAAAAATATTTTTTCCTATTCAAGTTCTTTTTGGGAAACTTTTGTCCAGAATTTCATACTTGGGCCACACACATTGTCGCCCAGCGAAGTCAGCCAACTTACTTTTCTCCCCACGCAGCTTGGAAACCCTATTTGTCGCGCGCAAGGGCAAATAGTCAGATCTTCGCACAGAACACCAACACTGGGCCGGCCCGTATTCCTTTTTTTTTCCTGCTTATTTCTATTTCTATCTCTTTTTCTTTCATTTTTATTTTTTACTCTTTCCATCCATTTTTTTTTCTTTTTTTCCTTTTTCATAAATTCAACATTTTCAAAAAATGTTCAGAATTTATTTTAAAAAAAATCACAATTCCAAAAAAGTTTTTCCCAAATGGAAAAATGTACGGCGCTTTAAACTTTTGTTCTCGTTCAAGAAAATAATCCAAATTCATAAAATGTTTGCATTTTCCAAAGTTGTTCGAGATTTTCTAAACTAAATTGCATTTTGAAAAATGTACCGAATTCCAAAAATATTCCTGTTATAATGAAATATTTAAAAATTCAAAATAATGTTTGTCTTTACAAAAATATATTTTCTAAAATTGTTTTGAATGTTCAAAACATATTCCTATTTTTTTAAAAAAATTCAAAATTCAAAAAATGTTCATGCTTTTATAAAAGGTTCATGTTTTCAGAAACATCTTTGTGAATTTCAAATAATCTTCCCGTTTCAAGTTTTGTTCATCCTTTTAATAAAATGAATGGAATTTCCAAAAAGTGTTTGTATTTTTAAAAAATGTTTGGAACTTAAAAAATGTCTTCCAAGAATATTTGGCCATTCCTAATTATCAATATAACTTTTGAAATTTTAAAAAATACAAAATTTCTTGAAGCTAACCCTACACTATGTTTTTAAACATTCGAGCTGGCTATTGGTTAACACGAATTGTTTGTTCGAGTGGCTAACAGTACTCGGTCGAGTTTTCGTGGTCATGAGTTTGGTCCTTCAACTCGTCATTTTTTTAGAATTTTACTCGCGTCTTACAAACATAGGTCGTTTTGTGCCTGCCAATGGGCTGGCCGAGACGCAAATTGTTGTTCGTCCCATGCACTATTTGATGATAAAAGAGAATATGCAAGTTGTCTATAATTGAAAGAAATTGTGGGCACATGGCAATAAAAGATAATATGTTGGTTTAGCTTCAATTTTAAAAATTATGGGCACGTGAGAATAAATCCTGATAAAGAAGGGGTTGCTTGATTATGCTAATGAAAAAGGATTTATGTGATGCAATTAGTAATCCATCTGGTTATGTTGTCATAGGAGAGAGTGGTCAAGCTATCATGCCTCGGAGGTCGCCGCGCAGCCACGAAACGAGGAGGCAGCCACAACCCCGACATGGATGCGGACCCAGAGGAGAAAAGGCATGAGTTGGGTGGTCGCCGCCACGCCTACCAACCCCACCACCATCAAGATCTCACTCATGACCCGCGAGAAGACCCCAGCTCCTCCCTCTGTCGCCCCACTGTCGTGAAGACCGTTTTTGATGGACACATCAGTTATCTCTCTCGTTGCTTCTCGCAAAAAATATCTCTTCACTTGCAATGCACGGGCGTACGTGCTAGTGAAGATTCACCGGACGTACAAAACGTCTCAAACATAATAAAAATTACAACTAGGTAGTTGATGACATGTTTCATGCGCTCCCTAAAAACTGGGCAAGACGTACCGTCATTTTTACTTCTCGAAGGATTCAAACTCTGAAGTTAAATAATTTGAAATTTGAAATGACGATGTTTCATCAGTTCCAAAAAAAATCACAGAGAAATCGAGAGGCTCGTGGCGCAGCGGACTCAATACCTGTCGTAGAAGCACCAGGAGGTGCACGATGTTCTGGACCTCGACCACACCGGCAAGCTGAGGGAGGCCGTCGACCGCGCTGAGGCAGCAGAGGCCACCAGGGCTGAGCTGGCCGGCAAGGTGGAAAAGCTGGAGGCGAACCCGGCCGAGCTCACCAAGGAGATCTCCACTCTCAAGGATGACAGAGAGAAGACTCTCTATGACCTGGCGGGGCTGCAGACCACCATATCTGACAAAACCAAGCTGCTCTCCCAGGCCAACGAGTCCATCAATGATCTGAAGGTGAAGCTGGACAGCCAGGAGAAGATGCTCTCGGAGTCAAAGCCCGTGAGCAGATCCTGGCCAAGGATCTCGCGGACGAACAACTGCTGCTGAAGACTTCCGCCTCTTCCCACAATGAGCTTGGGGAGACCACGAAGCTTTGGACCAGCCACCTTGTGGATGTTGCAGAGCAGATGACCACGCAGCTGGCTGCCATGGGCATGCCAAACTTCAGGCTCTCCCATGAAGCGAGAGTGGTCGAGAGCGCCAGGCTCTCCGAGTTCTTTAAGCCTGTCCTCGCCGCCCTGAAGCTGCTCCAGTCCACCAGGGCGGCCTACCTAGCCGAGGAGTCCCGACAACTTTGCCGGGATGCCTTGATCAAGGTGCTCAACAAGGTGGTGCACTTGAAACCCAACGTCGACTTTGCCCAGGCGCTTGACAGCTTGTCAGAGGACGTCGACCGTCAGGCGCTCGAGGAGCGCATCAAGCCCATCACCAGCTGTGTCAGCGGGGTCGCAAGGCTGGAGGGCTAGCATCGGGATTAACTGCTTCGTCCCTTGTAGTTGCTGTGAGTTCGTACCCAAGACAGATTATCTTAAGTTAGAATCGCGGCAAATTTTGATGTAATATAACTTTTGTTGTACTTTGAACTGGTTGGATGTTATCTTCCCGTTCTAGTTTATCCTTGTATTGTCGGCACCCTACGCTTAGTTGGATAGGCCTGCCGGCAAGTACACCCCTTGCCGTAGGTGCTAGAAGGACGGATCCTTAGCAACCTATGGAGGGCGTTGACGCCAGTAGGCTACCCTGCCGCTCTTGGCGCAGCACCTGGACACTTGAGCGGACTCGAGGCAGAACAAGGGCGTTGTTGATTACCGTAAGGCATCCCACCGTCCTTAGCAGAGTGCAGCACCTAAACTGTTGAGCGGACTCGAAACAAAACAGGGGTGTTGCCAATCGTGGCAGGGTTCCTTTCGCGTGCAGGCCCTCCATACAAGGACCGAAACCATCGAGGGGGATAACCTCATAAAAAGGAAGAATTACTCAAAGTTAAGATAACTTAGCTTTTTGTTGCTGTGCAAATCGTCGTTGTGGCCATGGGCGCCGCCGCTCGCCTGGGCCCTTGCACCAAGATGGCGCGGACGGCCTCGATCGAGTTGGCCGTTGCGGTCGTCTTCTTCTTCGGAGCCATGGCGACGAAGAAACTGCTGCCCTAACCAACAGACCAGATTCTCACAACCAACCGCGCCCCTACCTGGCGCGCCAAAGATGTCGGGGAAACCGATCACCTATGGGGTCACAAGGATCCCTTCTATGTTCGGCGGGGGGTTAGTTGCACGAAGAGAAGGCCGAGCCGTTAGCACACAGATGATTTTTATCCTGGTTCGGGCCGCGAAGATGCATAATACCCTAGTCCTGCTTTATCTGGTTATATGTGTGTGTTCTTGAGCTTTTGAACTAGCTACGGTGCGTGCTTTTTCCAAAAGTCGGAATCCTCTCTCTATGCGCCTTGGGCCTCCTTTTATACACAAAGGGGTTGCCGCAGTGGCACACAGGAGGTGGCAAGCTACAGTGGTACGAGCTTATCGCTCAATCAACGTAGGACAAGCGCATTTAATGCGTTCCCTACGTGTCCTCTCGCTTTATTGGGGATAGCAACGGAGGCCATCCCGTCCTTCGCTGCTCTTCCTCGCCTCGCCACGCGTCCAGGCCGACGAGGCATGCAGCGCCATGCTGGCCAACCAGCTGATGTGTTGGCAAGATGGTAGGCTTCTACGAAGATCTGCATGCCGCCACGCAGGCGTCTGCTTAGCTGGCATGCTTATCGTTGCGCTAGAGTGATGGTGACGGGGCAAAACCTTGCCGAGCGCGGGCCTGGCCGCGGCCCAGCGATCATCTCTTGCAAGGCTTGCCGGGGGCCTTGGAGTTGTCCCCAGCAAGGGCCTTGCCGGGGGTCTTCGTCTCCTGATCCCACGTGGTTTCGTGGGTTGCTAAGCTTTGTGAGGGGTTGCACGCTACCAGGCATGCGCTCTCCAGATCTTGGTCTTTAACATTGTCGATGGTGTTAGAGCTCTCAACCCCAAGGGTGGTGGCCCTACGGGTCTCTTCGCAAGCTGCTCTGGCAAGGAGCTTGCCGGGGGCCTCGCAGGTCACCTCGGCAAGGCTTGTTGCCGGGCATGGCTCTGCTTGCTCTCTTGCTGCTTGCTACAATAAGCATCTGTCTTGATATTCTTCGCACCTGTCTTGCTTCATGATGTCCTCCTCTGCTTCGCTAGGCCCTGCTGAAGGGGTGGCTGTGACCGTCCGTGCACTAGTAAGGGGTACAGAAGTACTCACACTTTTCTACACAGACACACACACACTATATATATGATCGGTTCTACGAGAAATTCTATTTATATATATGCATAACATGTACAATATGTAGTAGCGTAAAATATGTTTCAAATGAAAAAAATAGAAAACACAAAATTAAAAGGAAAAATAAATCATAAAACCATAAACCCCAAAATCTTTTAGTCCCGGCTGGTGTTACTAAAGGTCTGCCAGCCCCCAACGCGGGCTCATGCCACGTGATGGGCCTTTGGTCCCGGTTCGTGTTGAACCGGGACTAGAGGGGACCTTTAGTCCCCACCCTTTGTGCCGGTTCCAGAACCGACACTAAAGGGCCTTACTAACCGGGACTATAGCTCGTTTCTGCACTAATTGATATGGACAAGAGTGGATTTCTTGCCTAGGTGTCCTTTAGGAGCTCGGTGGCTGGAGGATCTCCATTAATCAATTGTCTCCGCAACCGGGTTCGCCTCTCCGGTCACGGTCATATGCAGATCGGATTGATCTCAAAACTCCTCAGTCATCACCATAAGTCGCAACAGAAAGAACACCATCGTACTTGAGGGTGTTGGGTCCTCGGTCTTCAAGGACATGGGCAGAAGCGAGGTGGGATTTTTTAAGAAACAATTTCGATGCAAATACAGTACTAAATATATATTTTCTCACATAAATCTATAATACCTAAATAGTTCATCCCCACTAAGCTATTTCTCTTGACATGCAACCTATCCACATCAGCATAAATGCCATGTCAGCGGTTATCATCCAATCATTCTTCTCTGTTTGCATGTAAACAACCGGATAGTCTCCTAGTAAAAAAGACCACTTTTCAACTGACGACGAGAGCATATGAGGTCATCCACCTGGCTAGCATTAAGGCCGTAATTCTCATGTGATTCTTAGACTTCCGTAACTGATGTCCTTTGGCTTTTCTAGAGAAATAAGTTGCTTTTCCATGGGCCACGGTTACTCCAGAATCATAAAATTCCACCATCGCGTGTGCGTGTCCTACTCCTTCCATATCCCGTCTCCCCTGCATCTCTCGACCCTTCGATATCATGCATCCTTCTCTACTTATTACTCGTCGGCCGCCTCATGGCGCCTTCATCTCCTTCTGCTGCACCCGTTCACCTTGCCACCGGTCGAACCATTGATACGTCCATTTTGCATCATGCTTTTATGTCAATATTTATTGCATTATGGGCTGTTATTTCACGTTATGTCACAATACTTATGGCTATTCTCTCTTATTTTACAAGGTTTACATGAAGAGGGAGAATGCCGGCAGCTGGAATTCTGGGCCGGAAAAGGAGCAAATATTGAAGGACTATTATGTGCAACTCCAACAGTCCTGAAACTCCACGGAACGCCTTAAAATAAATAAAGAAAAATCGTCGCCAAAGATGAAGGCCAGGGGGCCCACACCCTGCTCATGAGGGTGGGGGCG
>NC_041385.1:63397382-63502131 GCF_002162155.2 Triticum dicoccoides
CCCTGGTGGCCCTCCGACGTCCATCTTCTCCCATATGAAGTCTTTCAATGAGAAAAAAAATAGAAGAGAACCTTTCGGGACGAGACTCCGCCGCCACGAGGCCGAACCTTGGCGGAACCAATCTAGGGCTCCGGCAGAGCTGTTCTGCCGGGGACACTTCCCTCCGGGAGGGGGAAATCATCACCATCGTCATCACCAACGCTCCACTCATCGGGAGAGGGCAATCTCCATCAACATCTTCACCAGGACCATCTCATCTCCAAACCCTAGTTCATCTCTTGTATCCAAGTCTTGTCTCCAAGTCCGGGATTGGTGCTAGTAGGTTGCTAGTAGTGTTGATTACTCCTTGTAGTTGATGCTAGTTGGTTTATTTGGTGGAAGATCATATGTTCAGATCCTTTATGCACATTATTACCCCTCTAATTATGAACATGAATATGCTTTGTGAGTAGTTACGTTTGTTCCTGAGGACAAGGGAGAAGTCTTGCTGTTAGTAGTCATGTGAATTTGGTATTCGTTCGATATTTTGATAAAATGTATGTTGTCTAACCTCTAGTGGTGTTATGTGAACGTCGACTACATAACACTTCACCATTATTTGGGCCTAGAGGAAGGCATTGGGAAGTAATAAGTAGATGATGGGTTGCTAGAGTGACAGAAGCTTAAACCCTAGTTTATGTGTTGCTTCGTAAGGGGCTGATTTGGATCCATAGGTTTCATGCTATGCACTACAAGAAATATGTCAACTAGTGACCTTCTGTCAGTGGCCCTGGAAGAATTGGTCATAGATCTATGACCATTTCAGACCAATTGGTCAAAAGCTGTTCGGGGGGCTCCAAACCCTAAACCATTGCGACCATTTTGGTCGGAAAGGTCGTAATTTCCTTACACGAAAAGGTCATAAAGCAAATAGCGCTAGTCCGCTGCCTTACTTCTAGTTGCTAACGACCAATATAGATGGTCATAGCCTTGTAAATTGTGGTGGGATGCTATGACTAGGCGCCACCTCATCAGTTTTGCCTATGTGTCACGTCCATGTGGCAGTTTTTGCCCTAGGTTGTGAAGCAACCGATATTTTTGTCATTCCCAAAATTTCCAAAAAAATCTCATAAATTCTTTGGGTCATATCTTCGTCAAATATGTAAAAACCTTCCTTGCCTAGTTCAAAAATAATTCAAAAATATTCATTTTCCTATTCTGTTCGGAACAACAGTTTGTGAAAGAAGTACCACTTTGGCATGTCCAAATAGTATCCATTTTCTACAGTGCTTTCCTATGCCCAAATAATCGTCCTCCACCCAATGCCAGCTCAATCCATTCATTATTTTGAGCCGAGCTTCAACATTCGTATTTATGTCCAGTGTGGTAGTTTGCAAAGCAAGTACCACCTAGGCTCCTCCTTTTGAGCTAAAAATTTGTGAAGACGGTCTTCTTAGTAACTGATCATCCTCAGCCAAAACTCATGCCCATTAGCCATGTACATTTCCTGTACCGCAAATCAAACACTTGGCTGCTAATTCATGTTTGAGCATCGATCGGTCTCCTCGTGAGAATTTTATGTTGTAATTTTCTTCCTAGCACCTACCTGGGGAGTGACCAACCCACTAGACATGCCTAGGCCGCCCAGAACACATGGCAACGCCACGGTCACGCGGTGACCACGCGGCGGGCATGTGAGTCTACGCGCTCTAGAGTTGGAGCCCTCGGCCGCCGTCCAGACCTCGATGAATCGCCACCAAACCATGTATTTATGATTTAATAGGTACTTATGTAACTAGAAATGATTTTTGGAAAAAATAAATAGCAAACTATGAGGCAGTTGCAGTTCAAATTTGACCCGCTTCCAGCTGAATCGGCGGAAATTTGTCTTTTTCACGAGGGGTGGATCAAAACTTTTTACACTCAACCAATTTTTCAATTGTGCATTAAATATGTCCTAGTATTTCATAAAAATGATTTGGTCCAATCTTGCAACAATTATTTTGGAGGTCCTTCACAAAAAAACCTCCTTTTGGGCACTCGAAAAATGGAAAATGGTTTTTTTGTCCAAAGAAAATGAAAACTTCCTTAGGAAACATTGTTTGCCATTCCAATATGCACCCTTGTGCACAATATGAGATCATTTGAACAAACTATGCCATGAATGTGGCTATAAGATTGATCATTTGGCTTGAAAGGTATTGATCTCCACACGTGATAGATCGTTTCTGAGAACACTTTTTTTAAATAATTGCCGTATTACAAGTTTATTATTTTTCCTGGAAACTTGGTCATATATAATGACACAATGCGAAGGTTTTCCAATTTTTTGATTTTTTTTTAATTTTTATGCCCATTTCAAAATGCGGTCAAAACGGCGGGAATGACCGTTCCTAGCTAGTGGTTGAATCTTGTAATTTTTTTGGTGTTTCTCAGATTAATAGATACTTACGTACCTAGAAATGATTTTTTGAAAAAATAAAGAGCAAACTATGAGGTAGCTGCAGTTCAAATTTGACCCGCTTCCAGCTGAATTGGCGGAAATTTGTCTTTTTCATCAGAGGTGGATCAAAACTTTTTACACCCAACCATTTGGTTAATTTTGCATTAAATATGGCCTAGTATTTTAGAAATATAATTTGGTCCAATTTTGCAATAATTATTTGGTAGGTTCTTCACAAAAAAACCTCATTTCGGGCACTCGAAAAATGGAAAATGGCTCTTTTGTGCAATGAAAGTGAAAACTCCCCAAATCAACATTATTTGCCATTCCAATATGCACCCTTTTGCACAATATGAGATCATTTGAACTAACTATGCCATGAATGTGGCCATAAGATTGATCATTTGGCTTGAAAGCCATGAATATTCACGCATGATAGCTCATTTCTCAGAACACTTTTTTAAAATAATTGCCGTATTACAAGTTTATTAATTTTCCTGGAAACTTGGTCATATATAATGACACAATGCGAATGTTTTCCATTTTTTGATTTTTTTTGAATTTTTTATGCCCATTTCAAAATGCGGTCAAAACGGCGGGAATGACCGTTCCTAGCTAGTGGCTGAATCTTGTAATTTTTTTGGTGTTTCTCTGATTAAATAGATACTTAGGTACCGAGAAATGATTTTTGGAAAAAATAAAGAGCAAACTATGAGGTAGCTGCAGTTCAAATTTGACCCGCTTCCAACTGAAACGGCGGAAATTTGTCTTTTTCACCAGAGGTGGATCAAAACTTTTGACACCCAACCATTTGGTCAATTATGCATTAAATATGACCTAGTATTTTAGAAAATTGATTTGGTCCAATTTTACAACAAATATTTAGTAGGTTCTTTACAAAAAAACCATTTTTGCCACAAGAAAATGATTAAAAATATCTAGAAAGATACAAAATGCATGCAAATAGATGATAATCCATAAAAATGGGGTCTAACTTGAGTGAAAATTTTAGTTCTGTCGTTTTGCAAAATATTTTGATAGTTGCTTCACAAAATTACCCTATTTTTAGTACTTACAAACTATTTTAAATCACTGATTTTCCGAACCAATCAGGGCTCTTCCCACGGATCGATGACATGGCGGCCATCCATCCATCCATCCATCTCTCCATCCCACATCCATCCATCCATCCATCTACAGAAAAAAAGAAACAAAAAAAGAAAAAGAGATACCCCACGCACCCCAAACCCTAGATCAAACCCCTTCCCCCATCGCGCCCCTCCTCCCTCCTCCCAGTCTCCTCGCCGCCACCGCCACCTCCTCCTCTCCGTCCCCGGCCCCTCCCGATCCACCTCCTCCCACCCACCGCCGACCTTGTCGTCCTCCTTACCCACCGACGCCAACCTCGTCCCTCCCTCCCCTACCCTAGCGCCGCGCCCTCCCCGCCAGCCCCATAGCTTGCCGCCGGGCCTCCCTCTCCCCTCCTCACGGCTCCATAGCAGCCAGATCTGCCGCTCTCCGACCCCTCCGTCGTCGTGGTCGACTGGATCCGCCCCTCCCGCTATACGAAGCTCGCCGTGACCCCTAGCCCGTTGCTAGGGTTTCGGCTTCGGCGCTGCGTCCATCGACGTCGCGTCTCAGGCGGCTCCTCTCTGTCGCCCACCGTGCCCCCTGGTGCCCTTTGCGCATCTTGGATGGCGCCCACGTAGCTTGTTGCATTCGCACGCGTTGGCTGGACAACGGCGACACCGAACTCCTCCGCCGCCCTCTGCACCAAGTACGACGACGACGGTCGCCCCGATTGCGAATGCCTCCTCTTCGGTACCACATCTCTCTGCCCTCTACTCTCTCCTCTCTGTTGCGGCCGAAACACAGGCTACCTCCTCTTTTAGTGTGGAACTAGAAAAGCAGAGAAAGGAAGCCGATTACTATTCAGTTTATTTGCCCAAATTTGATTGCATCAGCCATGTGTGCCATGAAATTAGCTCGATCTGAAGATAGTATTAGTAGGCATACTCTGTAGCTCCTAGTGTAGCTAGCTGGACTATGCAGCTATCATGTTGGAATTCAGAACTAGCGATTTCGTAGTTCCAACAAATCAGGGATTCAATATAAAGCTTAAAGGTGTTCTTATGCATTTGAGCTAGCTTGCTCTCCTTAGTATAGGGACAACCTTGCCTCCAAAATATATAGTGATAGCTCTACAAACTTGAGAAAAAATAGTTCTCTCAAAGTTCTTCCATTGTCTTTCTGATTTTAAGGATTACAAGGAGTATAGAAAAAATAGATTTGCCTCCAAAACATGTATTTGAGCTTTCTGATTTTAATATCTAGATGACATGAATCCTAATCTAAGAATTCGGTTTCTAATTTTAAGGAGTATAGAAAAAAAACTCAAATAAACTTATGATCATCATGGTATTCACTTTGATTTGGTTTCAGCAAACCTGACCTCTCTACGGAAATATTGAGTTAGCTCTGACTGAAACAACTTGTTGGTTCAGTTTCTTGTATGAAGAAACACCTTTTCTTTTCCTTTTTGTTCGAGATTCATTTCTAATTCTAAACCAAACTGAAATTGCAAATAGTCTAGAATGAATGAAGTAGAGAGTCCTTTCTTCTTTGGCAGCTGGCACAATTCCTTGTACAATTCCTTCTCAAGGTGTTGCTCTTTGTGGAGGTGATTGACCTCTTTTTTTCACTCTGTGTATCAAGGTGCAGCTGCTGAGCATTGATAGGTGTTGTTCGGTGTACCTTGACATGATTTCCAGGACATGAAATGTGAGCTATCTAAGCTGCTCCTTTGTTCCTGGACATGATTTATCCTTCGATTTGATCAACATTATCTTGTTATGTCTCTTGTCCGTCATGTGCAGCGGCAACAGGATTTCCAGAGTACAAGGGTGGGCTCATCGAGGTGTGCCGTGGTAGGCTAGCTCGGCCCCAGCATCTTCTGTTGAACGGACATGCCGCCTCTTCGGTGTCGGCTCCATGAGAGCCATGGTGAGCTCTCTTCTCCCTGCCTCCGTTTGCTTGCTCTGAGCTTGTGCTTGTGAGAAACTACATGTCACCTCGCTTGAACTCCCTAGCTACACCACACCTTGTTGAATACACTAGTCATGCTCTTGCATACATGTTTTGTTGGACAAAAAAAGTACAATGATCTGCTCCTTCGGTGAAGGTGACCCATGTGATGGTGATTCGCTCTAGCTGCTGACCCTTGTATGCTCGACGAGTTTATCCTGTGTATTTTGTCTTGCTAGATGAGTTATCCAGCAATACTAGTGCATAGTAGAAAATTACCATAGATCCTGGTTGTAACCTGCTTTTGTGCTTGTGACTTTGGCCCACATGATTTTGTGGGGATTTGGTACCAGACTAGAGGTAGAGGCTTGACAATTTCTTGCTATTTCAGTCAATTGCTTGATAGATAGCTATCTCATATGCATTTTCCATTCCTAATGGTGCTTTTTAATTTCCTTGCTAGGCCAAATAAAAGATGTTGTTCTCGGTGGAGTTGCACTTGAGGATGAGCACAGAGAGAAATTTAATCAAATCCAAAAGGTAGGTTCTTTGTTCTTATCAGATGTTGGCAAATTCTATTTGTTGTGCATATGCCAAGTGTGTCTACCTGATTGTAAACATAATTGCAATACTGTATATATGTTGACAGTCTAGTAAAAACAAACTTGTTGTGCCTGGGTTTGCGGATCTTAAAAAAATCATCTATGCTTTCCTTACTCATACAAAACGCCCAGCTGTTGTTCTTGTTAATACAAGCGTGCATACCATCGGCACCTTCACCAAACAGAAAAGGCACTAGCCACATATTCCTCTTTACTGAAAACTCATTGTTCTTTTCTAAACTATTGCAAAAATCGAGCAGTAGTACCGATTATATAAATTTTTTATTGTCTTGGTACTAAACATCACTCGTGTTCGCCACTGATTGGTTTCTGCTTAACCCGTGTGTAGAGGGAGTACTAAACAGCAGGATTTCAATCACCTTGTATACACTAGTAGCTTGCTTACACATTTGTCAATTTTGCTTGTGGTAGCCATTATGTGGCTGAATCATGTTTGTGTCTACTAATCATCAGTTAATAGTATTTGGCTTCTTTGTGATGGTCTGGGACTATTTTACGGTGATGAGGATATGCTTTCTGATTTATAGTTACTAATCTGTGGTCTGGTGTCATATTATGGTCTAATATTTTTTGTTTTGACTCTTTTTCTGGTGCGAGGAAAGCTGTGAGTAGACGTCAATGATGCCTACTTGTTTGGCTGCTACAGTGATGCATGCGCCGGTCAAGCAAGCACACATGCATATACGTTCCTACTATATTCCTGCCATATACGTACATGTGTAAATGTATTTCTGAGAGATGTGTTATGTAAACCTGGGAGATGTGTTATGTGATGTGATATGATGGATGATTTGAATTCGACATGGAGTTTTCCTGATTTGAATATGAAACAACTTTGTCCAAACATTTCTTTCAAAATCTGAGATCTAATATTGGACAAATAATTGGGCTGGAAAAGGCAACAACCGAACAAGCATTGGACTGTTTAAAAAGCGAAACAAAAAAACCTTAGAAAATAAAAAAAGAAATATACTGCAAAAAAGGCCGAGGCCCCCTAGTATGGAAAAACCTAACAAAAAGGCCGAATTGTAGGGTATGGCCCATACTGAAATTAATAGGAAAAAAATACATTAAAAAGGCCAAATTGTTGGGCTAGGCCCATGTAGAAAATCGAATTGGACCGGGCTGAATCTTGTGCCACATCAGCTTGCCACGCTGGATGCCTACGTGAACTGGGGAGGCTGCTAGTGACCAAAACGCCACAGTAGGAATATTTTGGTCATAAACGTCCACGACCTTCTCACAGAGAAGGTCGCTATAGTCAGTTTACGAGCCTCGGCTTTTGACCTTCTGTTTTTGGTCACAAAAAGGTCGCAAATGAAAAACTATGACCTTTCAGTGACCAATAGTGGAGGTCACAAGATAGCATATTTCTTGTAGTGATGGTTAGGTTTACCTTAATACTTTTGTTGTAGTTGCAGATGCTTGCAATAGAGGTTAATCATAAGTGGGATGCTTGTCCAAGTAAGGGCAGTACCCAAGCACCGGTCCACCCACATATCAAATTATCAAAGTACCAAACGCGAATCATATGAGTGTGATGAAAACTAGCTTGACGATATTCCCATGTGTCCTCGGGAGCGCTTTTCCTATTATAAGAGTTTGTCCAGGCTTGTCCTTTGCTACAAAAAGGATTGGGCCACCTTGCTGCACTTTATTTACTTTTGTTACTTGTTGCTCGTTACCATTTATCTTATCACAAAACTATCTGTTACCACTTATTTCAGTACTTGCAGAGAATACCTTGCTGAAAACCTCTTATCATTTCCTTCTGCTCCTCGTTGGGTTTGACACTCTTACTTATCGAAAGGACTATGATAGATCCCCTATACTTGTGGGTCATCAAGACTCTTTTCTGGTGCCGTTGCCGGGAAGTGAAGTGCCTTTGGTAGGTGGAATTTGGTAAGGAAAAATTTATTGAGTGTGCTGAAATTTTCTGTCACTTGTTACCATGGAAAGTAATTGTTTGAGGGGCTTGTTCGGGGTATCTTCACCCCATCTGGTTGAGCCAAGAGTTGCTCCTCAACCTACTGAACCTACTGAATCTATTGAAAATGAAACTGCTTTTCAGATTCCTTCGGGTATGATGGAAAAACTGCTAGCTAACACTTTCGCAGGAGATGGAACAAAGCATCCTGACGAACATCTACGCTTTGTGGATGATATTTGTGGACTATTTAAGCTTGCAGGTATACCCGATGATGTTGTTAAGAGGAAGGCTTTCCCTTAATCTTTGGAGGGAGACGCATTGACATGGTATAGGCTATGTGATGATACGAGATCATGGAACTATAAAAGATTGAAATTGGAATTTCATCAAAAGTATTACCCTAAGCATCTTGTTCATCGTGATCGCAATTATATATATAATTTTTGGCCTCGTGAAGGAGAAAGCATCACTCAAGCTTGGGGGAGGCTTAAATCAATGTTATATTCATGCCCCAATCATGAGCTCTCAAAATTGACAATTCTCCAGAATTTTTATGCTCGGCTTTCTGATAATAATCACACCATGCTCGATACTTCTTGTGCTGGCTCTTTTATGATGAAGTCTATTGAATTTGGATGGAATTTATTGGATAGAATTAAACGGAACTATGAAGATTGGGACCTCGACGAAGGTAAGGACTCAGGTATGACACCTAAGTTTGATTGTGTTAAATCTTTTATGGATACCGATATGTTCTGTAAGTTTAGCACTAAATATGGACTTGACTCTGAGATAGTAGCTTCTTTCTGTGAATCTTTTGCTACTTATGTTGATCTCCCCAAGGAGAAGTGGTTTAAATATCATCCTCCCATAGAAGTAAAAGTAGTTGCACCTATTAAAGTTGAAGAAAAGATTGTCACTTATAATGATCCTATTGTTCCTACTTCTTATGTTGAGAAACCCCCTTTTCCTGTTAGAATGAAGGATCATGCTAAAGCTTCAACTGTTGTTCGTAAAAGCAATACTAGGACTTATACACCTCCTGAGCAATTCAAAGTAGAACCCAATATTGCTATTGTTAAGGATCTCTTGTCTGATAATATTGATGGGCATGTTATTCAATTCACTGGTGAAACTGCTAGAATTGCTAAACCCTGTGATAGAGATAAACATAGACTTGTGGTAGGCGTGCCTGTTATTTCTGTTAAAATAGAAGATCATTGTTATCATGGCTTATGTGATATGGGTGCTAGTGCTAGTGTTATACCCATTGGCTTATACAAAGAAATTATGCATGAGATTGCACCTGCTGAGTTAGAAGAAATTGATGTTACAATTAAACTTGCCAATAGAGATACTATATCTCCAATGAAGTCTTGTGCGGGAAAACCAAATATCCCGCTGATTTTCTTGTTCTTGGTTCTCCACAAGATAGCTTTTGTCTCATTATATTTGGTAGACCCTTCTTGCGTACTGTTAATGCTACGATAGATTGCGAAAAGAATGTTGTTACTGTTGGCTTGGATGATATGGTTCATGAGTTTAATTTCTCTAAATTTAGTAAACAACATCGTGAGGAAGAATTGCCTAGTAAGTATGAAATTATTGGTCTTGCTTCTATTGTTGTACCTCCTAGTGATCCTTTAGAACTCTATTTGCTAGACCATGAAAATGATATGTTCATGAATGAAAGAAGGGAAATAGATGAAGTATTCTTTAAACAGGAACCTATTCTGCAACCAATTTGCCTGTTGAAATCCTAGGGGATCCTCCTCCACCCAAGGGTGATCCCGTGTTTGAGCTGAAACCGTTGCCTGATAACCTTAAATATGCTTATCTTGATGAGAAGAAAATATATCCTGTTATTATTAGTGCTAACCTTTCAGAGCATGAAGAAGAAAGATTATTGAAAACTCTGAAGAAGCATCGTACCGCTATTGGATATACTCTGGATGATCTTAAGGGCATCAGTCCCACTCTATGTCAACATAAAATAAATTTGGAAGCGGATGCCAAACCGATTCATGATCCTCAACGACGTTTGAATCCTAAAATAAAAGAAGTGGTAAGAAAAGAAATACTCAAGCTTCTGGAGGCAGGTATAATTTATCCCGTTGCTGATAGTCAGCGGGTAAGTCCTGTCCATTGTGTCCCTAAGAAGGGAGGTATTACTGTTGTCCCCAATGATAAAGATGAATTGATTCCGCAAAGAATTATCACAGGTTATAGGATGGTAATTGATTTCCGCAAATTAAATAAGGCTACTAAGAAAGATCATTACCCCTTACCTTTTATTGATCAAATGCTAGAAATATTATGCAAACATACACATTATTGCTTTCTATATGGTTATTCTGGTTTCTCTCAAATACCTGTGTCGGCTAAAGATCAATCAAAGACTACTTTTACATGCCCTTTTGGTACTTTTGCTTATAGACGTATGCCTTTTGGTTTATGTAATGCACCTTCTACCTTTCAAAGATGCATGATGGCTATATTCTCTGACTTTTGTGAGAAAATTTGTGAGGTTTTCATGGACGACTTTTCCGTCTATGGTTCCTCTTTTGATGATTGCTTGAGCAATCTTGCTCGAGTTTTGCAGAGATGTGAAGAAACTAATCTTATCTTGAATTGGGAAAAGTGCCAATTTATGGTGAATGAAGGTATTGTCTTGGGGCACAAAGTTTTTGAAAGAGGTATTGAAGTTGATAAAGCCAAGGTTGATGCTATTGAAAAGATGCCATGTCCCAAGGACATCAAAGGTATAAGAAGTTTCCTTGGTCACGCCGGATTTTACAGGAGGTTCATCAAGGACTTCTCAAAAATCTCTCGGTACCTGACTAATTTATTACAAAAAGATGTACCATTTGTCTTAGATGATGATTGTGTAGAAGCATTTGAAATACTTAAGAAAGCATTAGTCTCTGCACCTGTTGTTCAGCCACCTGATTGGAATTTACCCTTTGAAATTATGTGTGATGCTAGTGATTATGCTGTAGGTGCTGTTCTAGGGCAAAGAGTTGATAAGAAATTGAATGTTATCCATTATGCTAGTAAGACTCTAGACAATGCTCAAAGAAATTATGCTACTACCGAAAAGGAACTTTTAGCGGTTGTATTTGCTTGTGATAAATTCAGACCCTATATTGTTGATTCTAGAGTAACTATTCATACAGATCATGCTGCTATTAAATATCTTATGGAAAAGAAAGATGCAAAACCTAGACTCATTAGATGGGTTCTCTTGCTTCAAGAATTTGATTTACATATTGTTGATAGAAAAGGAGCTGAGAACCCCGTTGCAGACAACTTGTCTAGGCTAGAGAATGTTCTTGATGACCCACTACCTATTGATGATAGCTTTCCTGATGAGCAACTGAATGTCATAAGTACTTCTCGAAGCACTCCATGGTATGCTGATTATGCTAATTATATTGTTGCCAAATTTATACCGCCTAGCTTCACATACCAACAGAAGAAAAAGTTTTTCTATGACTTGCGACATTACTTTTGGGATGACCCACATCTTTATAAAGAAGGAGTAGATGGTGTTATTAGACGTTGTGTACCTGAGCATGAATAGGAACAGATCCTACGCAAGTGTCACTCCGAGGCTTATGGAGGACACCATGCTGGAGATAGAACTGCACATAAGGTATTGCAATCCGGCTTTTATTGGCCTACTCTCTTCAAGGATGCCCGTAAGTTTGTTTTATCTTGCGACGAATGTCAAAGAATTGGTAATATTCCGAGACGTCAAGAAATGCGTCACTTGTTATTGAGCCATTTGATGTTTGGGGCTTTGATTACATGGGACCTTTTCCTGCCTCTAATGGTTACACTCATATTTTAGTTGTTGTTGATTACGTTACTAAGTGGGTAGAAGCTATTCCAACTAGTAGTGTTGATCATAACACTTCTATTAAAATGCTTAAGGAAGTTATTTTTCCGAGGTTTGGAGTCCCTAGATACTTAATGACTGATGGTGGTTCACACTTTATTCATGGTGCTTTCCGTAAGATGCTCGCTAAATATGACGTTAATCATAGAATTGCATCTCCATATCACCTGCAGTCTAGTGGTCAGGTAGAATTGAGAAATAGAGAGCTCAAATTAATTTTGCAAAAAACTGTCAATAGGTCTAGGAAGAATTGGTCCAAAAAACTTGATGATGCATTATGGGCCTATACAACTGCATATAAGAATCCTATGGGTATGTCTCCGTATAAAATGGTTTATGGAAAAGTGTGTCATTTACCTCTTGAACTTGAACATAAGGCATATTGGGCTATCAAGGAGCTCAATTATGACTTCAAACTTGCCGGTGAGAAGAGGTTGTTTGATATTAGCTCACTTGATGAATGGAGAACCCAAGCTTATGAGAATGCCAAGCTATTCAAAGAAAAAGTCAAACGTTGGCATGATAAAAGGATACAAAAGCGTGAGTTTAATGTAGGTGATTATGTATTGCTATACAACTCTCGTTTAAGATTTTTTGCAGGAAAACTTCTCTCCAAATGGGAAGGTCCTTACGTTATCGAGGAGGTCTATCGTTCCGGTGCCATAAAAATCAACAACTTCGCAGGCACAAATCCGAAGGTGGTAAACGGTCAAAGGATCAAACACTATATCTCAGGTAATCCTATAAATGTTGAAACTAATATTATTCAAACCGTAACCCCAGAGGATTACATAAGGGACACTTTCCAGAACGTTCCAGACCCCGAAAAGGAATAGGTATGTGGTACGATAAGTAAACCGACTCCAAAACAATTTTTAAGGCAATATTTCTCCGTTTTGGAATATTTAGAAAAATAGAAAAATAAGTAGCAGTCCGGGGAGGACACGAGGCCTCCACGAGGGTGGAGGGCACGCCCTACCCCCCTGGGCGCGCCCCCTACCTCGTGAGCACCTCGTGTGCCCTCCGGACTGCGTTTCCTTGCACGATACGTATTCTGGTCGGTAAAAATTCATTATATATACTCCCAAAGGTTTTGACTCTCGTATCACGCAAATCTCCCCTGTTTTCGTTTCGAGCTATTTCTGTTGCAGATTTAGAGCACCATGACTTCTCCCTCCTCCAACAACGAAGACAAGGATGCCTGGCTATTGAAGATAGAGTTGAAAAGAGAGGAACCAAAAGAGATTAACAAGGATGAAAGGATCAAGAAGGCTATGGAGGTTCAAGCTCCGGTGGTGAAAGAAGAAGACATCCCTCAACCTTTACCTAACCTTTTCACTCCAACAGAGATTGAAGCCTTCCAAATGATTGAGTTAGCCTGCATACAGAACAAATATCTTACACAGGAGAATATTTTGTTGAAGGATCATATTGCCGGGCTCAAGAACATTATCCGCAAGTTGGAGGAACTTTTACGCTCGATGTGCGATTATCCACCGTCATCATCACCACCTCCATCACCTCCGAGGCCATAATCACATGGGTATGGGCACTCCCCTTGGCAACTGCCAAGCTTGGGGGAGGTGCCCTGGTATCGTATCACCATCACAACTCCTATCTTTACCGTTTTTCTTAGTTCGATCCTATTAGTAGTATCTTGATTTAGTAGAATAAAGTCATGGCATGATCTAGTTTTGAGTTTTTATTTATGATCCTTCTTTGTAATCGCGTCCATGAGTTATATAATAAAGATTAGTGTTGAGTCAAGGGCTTGAGTATTTTGCCATGATCTTGGGAGATTAGAAGAAAAAGAATAAAAAGAATCAAAGAGTTCGTATTGATCTTAGTGAAAGTAATGACTTCACATAGAAAAAGTATGATGATTAAAAGTTGTTGGGAGTTGGCAAATATAGCTTTGGTCATCGTTGCAATTAATAGGAAGTAATAAGGAAAGAGAGGTTTCACATATAGATATATTATCATTGACATCTTTTATGATTGGGAGCACTCATTAAAATATGACATGCTAAAGAGTTGAGGTTGGACAAGGAAGACAACATAATGAGTTATGTTTTCTTACATCTGAGATAAAATATGTTGTCATGGTTCCTCTACCGTGTTGAGTTTGCCTTTTCCCCTCATGCTAGCCAATTCTCAGCACTAAGTAGAAATACTACTTGTGCTTCCAAATACCCTTAAACCAGTTTTGCCATGAGAGTCCACCATATCTACCTATGGATTGAGTAAGATCCTTCAAGTAAGTTGTCATCGGTGCAAGCAATAAAAATTGCTCTCTAAATATGCATGACTTATTAGTGCAGAGAAATAAGCTTTGTACGAACTTGTTGTGGACGCAATAAAAGCGACGGACTGCATAATAAAGGTTCACATGCAAGGGGCAATATAAAGTGACATTTTTTTGCATTAAGATTTTGTGCATCAACCCTAAACGCGCATGACAACCTCTGCTTCCCTCTGCGAAGGGCCTATCTTTTATTATTATCCTCTACCTTATGCAAGAGTCATGGTGATCTTCACCCTTCCATTTTTATTTTATCCTTGGCAAGCTCAGCATGTTGGAAAGAACATGATATATATATATATATATATATATATATATATCTAATTGGATGTGGGGGAGCGTGAATTATTACTGTTGACATTATCCTTGAGGTAAAAGGTTGTGGGGCAAAAACTATAAGCCCCTATCTTTCTCTGTGTCCGATTAAAACTCCGTAACCACAAGTATCGCGTGAGTGTTAGCAATTATGAAGGACTAAGTGATAGTTGATTATGTGGACTTGCTTTTAAGCTCTGACATAGACTCTTTCCGATGTTATGATAAATTGCAATTGCTTCAATGACTGAGGGTATAAATTTGTTGGTGCTCAATAAGTTTTCTGATTCATATTTTGGCTTTGTGAAAAGATCATCACTTGAACATAAGTAATCATATGACAAAATCTATATATGTTGCTGTTATGAATTAATCATGATGCATTCATGTTCGTATTTTATTTTTATTAACGCCTCTACCTCTAAACATGAGAACATATTTATTGTTATCGGCTTTTCGCTTGAGGACAAGCAAGGTCTAAGCTTTGGGGAGTTGATACGTCAATTTTGCATCATGCTTTTATGTCAATATTTATTGCATTATGGGCTGTTATTTCACGTTATGTCACAATACTTATGGATATTCTCTCTTATTTTACAAGGTTTACATGAAGAGGGAGAATGCCGGCAGCTGGAATTCTGGGCTGGAAAAGGAGCAAATATTGAAGGAGTATTCTGTGCAACTCCAAAAGTCCTGAAACTCCACGGAACACCTTAAAATAAATAAAGAAAAATCGTCGCCAAAGATGAAGGCCAGGGGGCCCACACCCTGCTCACGAGGGTGGGGGGCGCTCCCCCTGGGCGCGCCCCCTACCTCATGGCCCCCCTGGTGGCCCTCCGACGTCCATCTTCTCCCATATGAAGTCTTTCGATGAGAAAAATATAGAAGAGAACCTTTCGGGATGAGACTCCACCGCCACGAGGCAGAACCTTGGCGGAACCAATCTAGGGCTCCGACAGAGCTGTTATGCTGGGGACACTTCCCTCCGGGAGGGGGAAATCATCACCATCGTCATCACCAACGCTCCTCTCACCAGGAGAGGGCAATCTCCATCAACATCTTCACCAGCACCATCTCATCTCCAAACCCTAGTTCATCTCTTGTGTCCAATTCTTGTCTCCAAGTCCGGGATTGGTGCTAGTAGGTTGCTAGTAGTGTTGATTACTCCTTGTAGTTGATGCTAGTTGGTTTATTTGGTGGAAGATCATATGTTCAGATCCTTTATGCACATTATTACCCCTCTGATTATGAACATGAATATGCTTTGTGAGTAGTTACGTTTGTTCCTGAGGACAAGGGAGAAGTCTTGCTGTTAGTAGTCATGTGAATTTGGTATTCGTTCGATATTTTGATAAGATGTATGTTGTCTAACCTCTAGTGGTGTTATGTGAACGTCGACTACATAACACTTCACCATTATTTGGGCCTAGAGGAAGGCATTGGGAAGTAATAAGTAGATGATGGGTTGCTAGAGTGACAGAAGCTTAAACCCTAGTTTATGCGTTGCTTCGTAAGTGGTTGATTTGGATCCATATGTTTCATGCTATGGTTAGGTTTACCTTAATACTTTTGTTGTAGTTGCGGATGCTTGCAATAGAGGTTAACCAGAAGTGGGATGCTTGTCCAAGTAAGGGCAGTACCCAAGCACCGGTCCACCCACATATCAAATTATCAAAGTACCGAACGTGAATCATATGAGCGTGATGAAAACTAGCTTGACGATATTCCCATGTGTCCTCGGGAGCACTTTTCCTATTATAAGAGTTTGTCCAAGCTTGTCCTTTGCTACAAAAAGGATTGGGCCACCTTGCTGCACTTTATTTACTTTTGTTACTTGTTGCTCGTTACCATTTATCTTATCACAAAACTATCTGTTACCACTTATTTTAGTACTTGTAGAGAATACCTTGCTGAAAACCGCTTATCATTTCCTTCTGCTCCTCGTTGGGTTCGACACTCTTACTTATCGAAAGGACTACGATAGATCCCCTATACTTGTGGGTCATCAACCATGCAACGCCATCGACCTACTTCAGAGGTTAGGAGGAGTTGTGGTGTCACCAGATGCTCTGGGCAACGTGGATCATGATTCTTTAGGAGCCGCCACCCCCTGTCTTTTTCTATCAGGCTGGATGCTCTGCACAAAAATCTGCATAGCTATTGGTGACAAGTGTTTCCCTACTCTCTGTCACAGGGCACTGATTCAAGGCACACCTGACGTCATCTATGATCAGAGGAAAAAATTCTGCATTGACTCCATGAAACTGAGGAGGTATGTAACTACTATATATCATAGGCTTCTATGTTCGACAAGCTTTGGTAATGATATGAGATGGTCACTTTCCTTGATTTTGTTCAGAAGAGGTGTGGATCTATTTTAATTTTTCCCCATGACGAATTCTTGCAAATCCCAGGAACTGATCAAATTAAAAGAGAAGTATGATGCCCATTTGTATGGAAATATTTAATACATTCAGGACTACAGTCATGGGAAGATTGATGGAAATATTACCAAGAAAAATGAATATATTGCATCAATGTATTCGTTTTCTAAGCTTACTGCGGTATATTCAGAACAAGGAAAAGAGCAGAGTACTGCGGTGTATTCTTTTTTTGAACCGAGTACTGCAGTGTATTCAGAACAAGGAAAACGGCAGCGGTCCAACTTTTCTCCAGGTTATCTATGGTATGGGCTCAGTTTAAGTTTGAACCCTTTTATTTTATATTTTTCTTAGTTGACAGTTTGCTACTCATCTCTGTGCACCAAGCCTTGATGGATCGTACATCCACATGTCCTCCTCTGTTTAAGTACCTTGCTTATAAATCCAAACAAATTAATCAGTATTGACTGTGTTATCTTCCCAACTATTCTGCAATTTGCATATGCTGAATTGAGTAAATATGCCTATTTGTCCAAGGTCTGAACAAAAGAATTCGTCATGTTTGAGATTTTAAACCACAAAAATTGCAATTCTCTATTTTTTATTCACTTAATGTAGCTTATAAGGTTTCATGCGTAGTTTCTTTTTGTTGCAACAAATTCTATTTTCAACTCGACAATTTGGATCTCGGTGCTTATGTATATAATTACCCATGCTCTATTTAGCCTAATGCTTTGAGCAAAAAGAATTGGTACTCACTTTGGCAAACAGAGAGAAAGGAATATGTTTTTTTGTTGATATTGGAGCTCCATCACTCACTGTCAAGTATTGCGAGCAAGCTACTAAAGCCACTAAAGTGGCCAATAATGCATATATGAAGATTGATTTACATCAACAGCTCCAACATTTGTACATAATCTTTCATACTGTGTCTCTTTCCGAATCCCTGTTAGTGTGTTTATATACATTAATATCCATGCAAGTCAAACGAGATTACTTATGCCATATCAAGATGTGTCCACTGCAGTTTTCTCATCTTAAGTTCTTAATACATTATGCAAAAAGTTATTCAATTTATCTATCATCATCTTCATAGGACTAAGAGTTCCCGCAGCAACGCGCGGGGTATCATCTAGTAAACATAACAGTAGTGATACAGTACTGAATATATATTTTGTCTCACACAAATAAATAAATAAACACTTCAAAATATTGCAATAATAGAAGTCTTAAACAAGTCTCTCACACATGTATTATTTCATCTCACACAAAAGACCTATAGTCGAACTTCAACAAGTTGTCTCAAAAGCCTTCAACGAAAGTCTCACACATACTCCGAATGACGCATCATAATCACATGCAAATTGGAAACCGGTTAAACAGTAACGCAAGTTCTTCCGGAATGACGCATGTAACTCTCTGTCTTCTTTCGATGAATGAAGTTGCATCTCTAAGCCATATTCCTATATAACGAAATATAAACAACTTGTGAGAAAAAAGATGGTAAAAGCAGACAACTAAAATGTAAAACTTACTTTCTATGACCTGGATTGCGACATATGCCGCACAAAGGACCACTTTTCTTCTCGGCAAAAAAAATTGGTCTACCATTTTTTGTAACTTCTGGATCATTTTTTGACCACCCTATCTTGCTCTGCTTAGGTGCACACCTTGTCGAAACTTTTACAGGGTCATGTATAACATTGGCACCTCGTTCGGGCTCACGTGTATCCTCATGAACATACCTTCTAAGCCCAACCGCTTCATCATCACAGACCTTTTTGTTAGATAATATATTCTATAGACACTGCATCAACTCATCAAACACGAATGGATCATTTGCCGCAACATGGAAAGCTTCTGCACCTGTTATGCTGAGTTGACTATACTGAGCTCGCTCCTCTATCCCTGACCAATCCCAGCCAAACATATCACTCTTGTGCTGTGCAGGCAGCCCACCTCTCTCATTTTTTGATAACCTCTTTAGGATACAACACTTAGGAATTTCAGATAAATTTAGATGATTCAGTACATATAGAATGTGTTTGCAAGGCAGCCCTTTCCGAACCATCCGTTGACAACTGCATGCTATCGTTTCCTCCGAGTTTCCTGGTCGATACTGAACACTAAACTGGAAGTTGCGGTTATTCTTCCATGTCAAGATAAAGGTGTGGCAGTCAACTCCCAGCAGCGTCTCAAAAATCTCCAGCTCTCCCATCTTCTTCAGATCTTCTTGAAGAATATAGAAATTGGCACGAGTGAATACAATGGCAGCATGCTTCTCAATGTCTTTATACTCAGTAACTGATGGTGGTAATGTTTGTGAAGAATTGCAGTCGTCTTGAACCTCGTTCTCACGGAGTCGGACTATGCAGTTCTCATAGTGCACTACTAAATCAACTATGGTCATATCGTGGTCGAGGTGAAGATGAAGACAAGAGTTCAGGCTTTCACTCCTCTGATTACTACGCATACCAAGGAAAAATCCATCTGAAAGAAATGAAGCTGCCCAAAGACTCCTCTTCTTATACAGCCTATTCAGCCAATCTTTTGTTTTGTCCGTCTTCCATTTACCGACAAAAGCGAGCCATCTCTCCCTAAAGTTAGCATGAGAGGTGGAGTAGTACAACAGTGACCTGAACTCATTCAGTGACTTATAACTAAGGTGCTTCTGCATATTTTTCTCCACATGCCAAGAACAAAGACGATGAAACACATCTGGAAGGACATTCTGAATCGCTCGAATCATTGCAGCGGCTCCGCCTGTGATGACTGACTTTGGCTTCTTTTGACAATTTGCTTTCATGAATGTCTGGAGAAGCCACACGTATGTACCTTCAGTCTCGTCAGACACAATGGCGCAACCAAACACGGTGGTGCAACGGTGATTATTAACACCGACAAAGGGGACGAAGGGCATACCATATCTGTTCATCTTGTATGTGTTGTCAAACACGATCACATCTCCGTATAGCTGATAGTCATGTCGTGACTGTGCATTGCACGAGAACATGCTCGTTAACTGCCCTTCCTTATCAAGAACGTACTCAAAGAAGAAGTTTGGGTCCTTCGCCTTTCTACTCCTCATAATGCCAATCGCCGTGTCAATATCACCCTTTACAATCATTTTTATTTTCTCTCTACAGCACAGGTTGTAGACGTCTCACCTCACAAGGCCGCACTTATCGTACGAACCATACCTGTTAATGAAGTTATCGAGGATGATGTGCTTTCTGATCCCAGATCCTTCCATCGGTAAGATCTCAGCTCTCTGGAAATCTTGTATCCGTCTATGTGACCGCAGGAATGTGACCTCATCCGGTCTAGCTAGCACATGGTTGTGATCGTCCAAGAATGCCGCAACGAACCAAATTCCATGGGCTCTGTCTAACTTCACCACCAACTGCGCACCACACTCACACCGAGTCTCGGGTCTTAGCCTGCGTGTGCGGCCCTCCGGGTTTAAGAATTTGCTCTGTTGTTTTCCTGCCCTGGAGCAAACGTACCGCCTGAACCGTATAGTTCCTGGAAGACGTTTCCCTCGTTTCACCTTCTCTTTCTTGATGCTGAATCGACGCTCTCTGGCGTGCTTATTATAGAACGTGTACGCCTCCCATTGTGATCCAAAAGTCATAGCCATAACCTTCCAATGTGTCTGCAATGCTTGTTGCTGGATTTCAGCATGCTCAGTGTCCATGTCAGCTTCATCATCATCGTCATGGCCATCTTCACTACTACGATCATCCACATCATCCTATAAAATTACACATAAGCACATGTAAGTTGTCATCATTTACTTCATAAGATTGTGTGACATACGAAATGTTTGAATGAACCTGGATCAAGTTATCAGCGAAAGATTCCTCAAAAACATGTTGCTCATTCTGGACATAGACATCTTCCTGTAGATAAAAACAACATACACGTATAAGTAGCCATGTGGTTGTTTATCAAGCGAAATCGATGTACACGTCACTTACGTTTTCACTACAAGCACCATCCTCATTCTTTTGAAAGTCCTCGTCGGGGAAATTATTGTATGACGACCAAGATTCGTTATCGCTGTTATAATCATCTTCGTTACTACAATCCTTATAGGTATGACTGACATCATCATCACCATACTCATCATCCGTATATCCAGTTTCTTCCTCCATTAAATAACTGAACTACCAACACTGCACAACATCGAAAGAGAAATCATACCTCAGTTTAAAATCGAACTAGATGTATTGGGGTCATGTCAATGAATAGTTAACAACATAAAAATCGTTCCAAATTATTATTTGCAGCAACTAAATCATTTCAATGCGAACTACTCCCTCCGTCCCATAATATAAGAGCGTTTTTTTGACAAACATAGGGGCAGCGGGGGTCGATGTCACGCGGATAGGCCTTGTAATGTGGCACACGTACATGCGGATGCATTAACTGCTTACAGTGCGCATGCGAGGGCGTGGGGAACGAGGAGGAAGGAGGCCAGCCAATGAACTTATCTGCAGTTAGAACAGTGAATAATATCGTGCATGCAGATCACACGCCAGATCATGGCTTTCCTTGGTATCCATTCTTGTTCTTAGACGCAGACTACATAGAAACAGAGGGAGTACATATTTTCCTTTCTACCACCATGCTTTTATCCGACTTGAGAGATTGCATGTAGTCTGCTGAAAGCCTGAAACTGCTGATTTTCAGCGCTTTTCCAAAGCGGACGGTTAATACATCTGTAGGTAACATATAAAGGTCTAGATGTGCCCTAGTTAATTATTATACATTTAAGTGACTCAATCAAACTAGAAAAAAAAAAGAAAAAAGACAAAAGAAAATGCTTGCACGAATTTTAGCGTAAAATCAATGACGTAGGACTTAGATATACAATACTTAAAACACATCTAGATGTGCTTTAGCAAAACTGATAAAAAAAACCTTTGATTAAACTGTGCATGGTTGTCGTCATGTTGTTTGCTCATCCATGGTACATGGATGACTTTTGCAAAATGGTCTAGATGGTGGTGACGTCTAGCTGCAAGTGGCTTTGTTTTGCCTGAGTCCGGTCATGATAAGCTATCATAATGTTATTGTTTAGAACAAAATATGTTGGTGAAAACAATGGTTTTGGCCTCGTTGGTGCCATGTCATGTATGACTTCATGGAACATGAAGTCGGGTAATGTTGTTTTTGCCTCCTCGGTGCCCCAGCCTCGTCGGCGTTGGGCATGGGACTGTCGTAGGGAAAAAAAAGTTAGATGAAACGACCCTTTTTTTTTCTTGTTAGTACGGAGTCACAATATTGATGTATTGCTCATCAGTATCTGTCTATGTGGCTGATGTAGGAATTTGGATGAAAGGGATCTTTTGCCCGTCAATACCTGCCACTCCAAGGAAAATTACTAGCCATGGAACTGAGGTAGGGTTTTTTTTTCTTATGGAAAGACCCTCTACTCATAAGTACTCGGCCACAATAGATGGTACTAATGTAAAATTTTGTTTTGTGACGGCCTTGCTGCCTTTGAGTTAAGAGCAGATCATACTTCCTCGCAAGGGGCACGATTAGCTTGTCTGCGTCCTGTTTCAATTACCGTACGTACGAAACCATATGTTAGGACAGAAATTCATCTTTTAATGAGATCTTATGAGACTACCTATAGTGGAAGTAATATAGGAGTGACATAGATGACACCTAAACATAGCACATATGTCCGTGCGTTGCAACGGGAGAAATAATTAACGTGTCCTTCACAACAACGTGGGATAACAATAGCTGAATGGTGCCACCCAACCGGACCAGAAATGCCTATAAGTCGTACATTAAAAACCATCACGTATGATATTTTGGTACGATATTTGTATAACTGCTCTATTATTTTTAAAGGCCCAATTTTCACATCTTACATACCAAGGCATTATTTGGAAGTTGGAGAGCCGTAAAGAAATCTTGCTACATGTGTTTTAGCCCATCTCACCTCCCAAATCCACTATCGGGTTGTGCCCTCCTACCTCGTATGATTCTATTGCGTTATTAGTCCACACGCTTGTGTCATTTGTATTCGTTCTGCAGGAATATATGCCGTGACCCCTCACCTCTTTGGATATTTAATTCCTAGCTAGGTATTAATTTCTCTTTCCTTTTATGCCCACCGGATGAATGAGACATACACATAATCCTTTTTTGCTCTTATTACCTAAACAAATAGATGATGTGGCAGTTAACTAATAATAAGAGAGACAAAATAAGTAATATACAGCTAGTTAGTCATACTATCGGTAATATTACACATACCAAGACAAGATGAGTTTACAACCTATTCTCTCCATCTCATAATATAAGACACTTTTTGACACTAGTGTTATGTCAAAAAATGTCTTATATTATGTGACGGAGGGAGTAATAAATAAAATGTTGCAAGATAACACAGATATGTTACTCCTCATTATAGAGATAGTAACATAGACTAGTAACATATGCAGATGGTTTTTCTCTGAGTGCTCTCCATTATGGCAACTTACCGTCGAAGCAGATGGTTCTTCTCAGCCTTGTGCCTCTTGCGTCTCCTGCGCGATCGCTGTGCGCCGGCGTGTGTCCCCCTTTTGGCCTTTTTATAGGCGGCGGCCGGCCGTGCCTCAAGTCATTGGAAAACGCCTAACTTTAACCTAGTTTATCCCGTTCAATCTGATGTGCGTGACGCCAGCCGTGTGTTCAGCCGGCAGCCGTAAACGTCAGAGGAATTTGTCCCAGGGCCGCCTGTACACACCCTCAATTGCACATGGGCCACCCTTCTTCAACCGATCCAAACTACCGAATCAAATTGGCAAATGTATTACTAGTACTTTGACGCGGTTCACATCAATTGACATTGTGCTATCTTCTTTGAAAAAGTTTCCTCCTCTCCTTTTTTTGGGAGTGAAATAATGTACTACTCGATGATAATGTTCTTACTATCTTCAAGGGCTTGTTCTAAGGCACTCCTGGTCCAGAGCCCAACCAAGTCATGGTTCTACCTTCTACTTTATCAAATTTAGCAAGACAATCCTTAACATTAGTCTGAGAGTGCCTAACATGAGTAATATACAAGCTTCATGGAGAGAACGAAGATGTTCAATCTCCTTGACTAGAGACGAGTCCAAACAGCAACCAAAGAGTCCATCTCACTTTTAGTGGGAGAATCACACCTATGAAGAGCCAACGACAGCCCTTTCGTAGCTACACATAATTCTGCCTCTAGCACGTCTCCACATGAGGACACAATTGTCTGCATGAAGAAAAGATGATAGCACCTTTAAAATCTCTAAGGACCATGCCTGCACCAAGGGTACCGACGATTCTTTGTACCATTGATCTTTTTCTTTAATGCCCAAGATTTCCTCCTCAATCAAGATCCTTGTGAACTAAGACAAAAAAAAGGTGCACGCATGCAGTAAAATATCAAAAGCACAAAACTAATAAAAGTAAAAAAATATGCAATTTGAACTCATCAATTGTCCACCCCAACGTAATCTCCGAGTAGACTGTCCTCAAGCAGGGGTTGGCGCCTTGGCAGCGAACAGGGAGCGCTTCGTCTGGCGCGAGTTCAAGGAGGCACACATAGATTTTGCGGCAAAGAGGGGGCACGCCACCTAGCGCAAATTCGATGCGGCAATCATGAAATTCATTGAGATGGATCGTGCCATCTTGGGCCTTCCCCCATTGGTCAAGCAGTACTGATCCTCAACGACGACACGTGGCCGAAATGGGATGAAGGCGAGATCGCCCAATTTCGTCGTGCCAGGGACCATGGTCATGTCTACCATGCCGCAACAGTTACTTAGGCTCAAAATGCAGGCTATAGTTGCTAAAAGAGACAACCTTTTTTGCATGAGATCGAATAGAGACAACTTTGAACATCTATAATTTGAAAATGTCGCTAATTGACACCCCCCCCCCCTCTCCCTAGAAAGAACTTTATAATGCAATGTTATCTCAATTTAAATGTTAAATTACTCCAACTGAATGTATGACAATTGAGTTGATGTGACCAAAAATAAATAAAAAATAAGAGAAAAAAATGGAGGCTCTGTTTTGACGACTCTGAGTTTGCGTGTCACCTCGACAACCTTTAAAATATTGTAAAGCATGCTTCAGACGTTATGGAGACTACGAATGTGGTGAGTCTTCTAGAATTGATCTAAGGTTAGACGAAAGAGGAGTGGATGATTGATTCCTACGGCTTTTCTAAGTACAGATAGAAACGTGCATAATTAGTAAGTGCATCCGCTGGATCGATAGATGTAGTTCTTTTTCGAAAAGAATCAGTTCTATTATCTATATCTATACCCTTACTAATAAATCAAGGTGCGTTTCTTCGGGAAAAAAAAATCATCCATTCACCATCGAAAACATTTTTTTCTATTTGATTATTTTTTGAGGGAAATTTTTGTCCAGAGATTCGTACTTAGGCCACACACAATATGGCCCAGCGAGGACAGCCCACTTATTTTTCTGCCCACACAGCTTGCAAAACCTTATTTGTCACGCGCAGCGGCAAATAGTCAGATTTTCTCACAGGACGCCCAACATTGGGCCGACCCGTATTTGTTTTTTGGTGTGTCATGTTTCTCTTTTTTCTGTTTCCTTCTCTTTTTCTTTCCTTTTTATTTTTTACTTTTTGAATCCAACTTTATTTTCCTTTCTTCATTTTTTGTAAATTTAGAATTTTCAAAAACGTTCAGAATTTATTTATTTTTAAGTTCAGAATTCCAAAGGGTTGTCCCCATTTGAAAAAAGGTGCGGCACTTTAAATTTTTGTTCACGTTCCAAAATGTGTTCCAAATTCATAAAATGTTCCCACTTTTTGAAACAATGATTGTGTTTTTCAAAATTGTTCAAGATTTTCTAAACTAAATTGCATTTTGGAAAATGTTCCAAATTAAAAAATATTCTTGTTGTAATGAACTATATACAAAGTCAACATAATGTTCATGTTTACAAAAACATATTTTCGAAAAAAAATCTGAATGTTCAAAACATGTTCCCGTTTTAAAAAATTGTTCAAAAATGCAAAAAATGTTCATGTTTTCAGAAACAATGTTTGTGAATTTCATATAATCTTTTCGTTTCAAATTTTATTTGTCTTTCTAAAAAATAAACAGAATTTCTAAAAAGTGTTCATATTTTTAAAAATTTGCTGAAACTTCAAAAAATGTTCACTTTTCCAAGAATATTCAGCCATTTCTAATTATTAATATTACTTTTGAAAATAAAAGTAATACAAAATGTTTTGAATGTAACCTTGCAGTATGTTTTTAAACATTCGTGCTGGCTTTTTATTAGCAGAACTGTTTGTTCGAGTGGCTAACAGTACGTGGTCGAGTTTTTGAGGTTGTGAGTTTGGTCCTTCAACTCGTCATTCTTTTAGAATTTTACTCGCGCCTTACAAATGTAGGCCGTTTTGTGACTGCTAGTGGGCTGGCCGAGATACAAATTGTTGTGCGTCCCATGCAGTATTTGACGGTAAAAGAGAATATGTCGGTTGGCTATAATTGAAAGAAATTGTGGGCACGTGACAATAAAAGAGAATATATTGGTTTAGCTTTAATTTGAAAAAACTATGTGCATGTGAGCGCTAAACTAAACAAAGAGAATAAATCCTGATAAAAAAGGATTGCCTAGTTATGCACTAATTATGTAATGAAAAGGGATTTATGTATTGCAATTAGTAATCCATCTGGACGTTGTCATAAGGGAGAGTGGTCAAGCAACCGTACCTTAAAGGTCGCCGCGCAACCACGAAACGAGGAGGCAGCCACAACCCGACACGGAGGCGGACTCAGAGGAGAATAAAGGAGAAAAGGCACGAGTTGGGTGATCGCCGCCATGCCTACCAATCTCATGATGTCTACTACACAACCTTCTTCTTGTAGACGTTGTTGGGCCTGCAAGTGCATAGGTTTGTAGGACAGTAGCAAATTTCCCTCAAGTGGATGACCTAAGGTTTATCAATCCGTGAGAGGCGTAGGATGAAGATGGTCTCTCTCAAGCAACCCTGCAACCAAATAGCAAAGAGTCTCTTGTGTCCCCAACACACCTAATACAATGGTAAATTGTATAGGTGCACTAGTTCGGCAAAGAGATGGTGATACAAGTGCTATATGGATAGTAGATGTAGGTTTTTGTAATCTGAAAATATAAAAACAGCAAGGTAACAAATGATAAAAGTGAGCGTAAACGGTATTGCAATGATAGGAAACAAGGCCTAGGGTTCATCCTTTCACTAGTGCAAGTTCTCTCAACAATAATAACATAGATAGATCATATAACAATCCCTCAACATGCAACAAAGAGTCACTCCAGAGCCACTAATAGCGGAGAACAAACGAAGAGATTATGGTAGGGTACGAAACCACCTCAAAGTTATTCTTTCGGATCGATCTATTCAAGAGTTCGTACTAGAATAACACCTTAAAACACAAATCAACCAAAACCCTAATGTCACCTAGATACTCCATTGTCACTTCAAGTATCCGTGGGCATGATTATACGATATGCATCACACAATCTCAGATTCATCTATTCAACCAACACAAAAGTACTTCAAAGAGTGCCTCAAAGTTTCTACCGAAGAGTCAAGACGAAAACGTGTGTCAACCCCTATGCATAGGTTCATGGGCGGAACCCGCAAGTTGGTCACCAAAACATACATCAAGTGGCACATGAAATCCCATTGTCACCACAGATAAGCGCTGCAAGACATACATCAAGTGTTCTCAAATCACTAAAGACTCAATCCGACAAGACAACTTCAAAGGGAAAACTCAATTCATCACAAGAAAGTAGAGGGGGGAGAAACATCATAAGATCCAACTATAATAGCAAAGCTCGCGATACATCAAGATCATGCCATAGAGAGAACACGAGAGAGAGAGAGAGAGAGAGAGAGAGAGATCAAACACATAGCTACTGGTACATACCCTCAGCCCCGAGGGTGAACTACTCCCTCCTCATCATGGAGAGCACCGGGATGATGAAGATGGCCACCAGTGATGGGTTCCCACTCCGGCAGGGTGCCGGAACGGGCTCCCGAGAGGTTTTTGGTGGCTACAGAGGCTTGCAGCGGCGGAACTCCCAATCTATCTTCTGTTCTGATGTTTTTAGGATACATAGGCTTATATAGGCGAAAGAAGTCGGTCGGGGGAGCCTCGAGGGGCCCACAAGAGGGTAGGGCGCACCCAGGGGGTGGGCGCGCCCCCTATCTCGTGTCTTCCTCGATGCTCTTCTGACGTGAGCTCCAAGTCTCTCGGATCATATTCTTCCTAAAAATCACGCTCCCGAAGGTTTCATTCCATTTGGACTCCGTTTGATATTCCTTTTCTTCGAAATACTGAAACAGGCAATAAAACAGCAATATGGGCTGGGCCTCCGGTTAATAGGTTAGTCCCAAAAGTAATATAAAAGTGTACAATAAAGCCCGTAAACATTCAAAACACATAATAATATAGCATGAATGCTTCATACATTATAGATACGTTGGAGACGTATCAGCATCCCCAAGCTTAATTCCTGCTCGTCCTCGAGTAGGTAAGTGATAAAAGAAAGAATTTATGAAGTGTGAATGCTAGAAGGTGCACAAGTTTGATCAATGACAATTTCAATTACCTTTCCTAGCATGATTATGTGTCATAACAGTAGTTCATCTCATAAAACTTCTCAAGAACAAGTAACAAGCAATTCACATGTTAAAGCATAGACCATAAACTAGCAAACTTCATTCTTAGTCATCAAACAATTGCAATTCATCCTATTTTCAAGAATAGCAAACTTCACATACTCAACTATCATATAGTCTTCTACAATTGTGTCATAACAGTAGTTCATCTCATAAAACTTCTCAAGAACAAGTAACAAGCAATTCACATGTTAAAGCATAGACCATAAACTAGCAAATTTCATTCTTAGTCATCAAACAATTGCAATTCATCCTATTTTCAAGAATAGCAAACTTCACATACTCAACTATCATATAGTCTTCTACAATTGCTAACACTCACGCAATACTTGTGGTTATGGAGTTTTAATCGGACATTGAGAAAGATAGGGGCTTATAGTGTTGCCTCCCAACGTATTCACCTTTGGGTGATGTCAACAATAATAGTTCATGCTAACTTACATCCAATTGGATATATATATCAGGATCTTCCCAACACGAGGTGCTTGCCAAAGGATAAAATGAAAAAGGGAAAGGTGAATATCACCTTGACTCTTGCATAAAAGTAAAAAATAGGCCCTTCACAGAGGGAAGCAGGGATTTGCAGAGGTGCCAGAGCTCAATTTTGAAATAGAGATAAATAATTTTGAGAGGTATGATCTCATTGTCAACATAACACCCAAGAGTTCCCAATATCTTCCATACTACATACATTATAGGCGGTTCCCAAACAGAATGGTAAAAGTTTTTACTCCCCCTCCACCAACAATCATCAATCCATGGCTTGCCCGAAACAACGGGTGCCTCCAACTAACATCAAACCAGAGGGAGTTTTGTTTGCAATTATTTTTGATTTGATTTTGATCTTTTGATCATGGGATTGGGCATCCCGGTTACCAGCCATTTTTCTCGTGAATGATGAGGGGAGTCCACTCCTCTTGAGAATAACCCACCTAGCATGGGAAGATACTGACAGCCCCTAGTCGCTACATGAGCGATTCGGGCATACAAAACAGATTATTATTTGAAGGTTTTGAGTTTGGCACATGCAAATTTACTTGGAACGGCAGGTAAATACCGCATATAGGTAGGTATGGTGGACACTCATGGCAAAAACTGGGTTTAAGGATATTTGGAAGCACAAGTAGTATTTCTACTTGGTGCAAAGAATTTGGCTAGCATGAGGGGGAAAGGAAAGCTCAACATGTTTGAATGATCCATGACAATATACTTCAACTAAGATGTGAGAAAACATAACCCATTACGTTGTCTTCCTTGTCCAACATCAACTCTTTAGCATGTCATACTTAATGAGTGCTCACAATTATAAAAGATGTCTCAGATAGTATATTTATATGTGGAATCTCTCTTCCTTCAATATTCTTTCATGAATTGTTCAAATGACTAATACAATGCTTGCTAACATTCAATAAATTTACAACCTCTACTTCTTAGATGTGAAGTCATTACTCCCCATGGGATAAGCAAATGAAACATATATAAATTAAGATTTATGACTTTCAACTCATTCAACCATTTACTCATAGGATATAAGTGAAGCACACGAGTAAATGACAAACTACTCCAAAAAGATATAAGTGAAGATCAATGAGTAGCTAAATAATTATGTAACTAAGTGAAGACTCTCTCTCATTTAAAAATTTCAGATCTTGGTATTGTATTCAAACATCAAGCAAAAAAAATGACATTGCAAGGATAGCACAAGTCATGTGAAGAAGCAAAACTTAGGCTCAACCGATACTAACCGATAGTTGTTGAAGAAGAAAGGTGAGATGCCTACCGGGGCATCCCCAAGCTTAGATGCTTGAGACTTCTTGAAATATTATCTTGGGGTGCCTTGGGCATCCCCAAGCTTGAACCTTTGTGTCTCCTTAATTCGTCTCATACCATGGTTTCTCTTTTTATCAAAAGCTTCATCCACACCAAACTCAACAAGAACTCGTGAGATAGGTTAGTATAAACCAAAGCAAAACCTTATCATTTTCTACTGCAACAAATCACTAAAATTATTACTCAACATTGCATACTAAATGCCTCTGCATATTTAATACTCCTATCCTCAAATAGAATCATTAAACAAGCAAACATATGCAAACAATGCAACCATAACAGCAATCTGCCAAAACAGTATAGTCTGTAAAGAATGCAAGATTCAACATACTTTCCTAACTCCAAAAATTATGAGAAAAATACTACGTTGCAGGGCTCTACGTTCAAATACAATGGGTGCAAAACAGTTGCACACCATATGAGATGTTCCAGGAATTGAAGTTAAATATTTCAAGCAAATACCCGAGTTGAGAGATATGAAGTCTCCAACAAGTTCTATGGCTAAAATATGGAGGAGAATTGCTCAACTAGTGAGCAAGTGCTCAGATTGTCTGGGTACTACAATCGCTTGAATCAAGTGGGAGTTAATCTTCCAGATAAGATAGTGATTGGCAGAATTCTCTAGTCACCATCACCAAGTCAGTAGAACTTTGTGATGAACTATAGTATGCAAGGGATGACGAAAACGATTCCCGAACTCTTCGTGATGTTGAAATCGACGAAGGTAGAAATCAAGAAAGAGCATCAAGTGTTGATGGTTGACAAGATCACTAGTTTCAAGAAAAGGGCAAAGGGAAAGAAAGGGGAACTTCAAGTAGAATGACAAGCAAGTTGTCACTCCCACAAAGAAGCCCAAAGCTGAATCAAAGCCTGAAACTGAGTGCTTACACTGCAAAGGAAATGGTCACTGGAAACGGAAATACCCTGAATATTTGGTGGATAGAAAGGATGGCAGAGTGAACAAGGGTATATTTGATATACAGGTTATTGATGTGTACCTTACTAGTGTTTATAGTAGCCCCTGAGTATTTCATACTTGTTCGGTTGCTAAAAATTAGTGACTCGAAACAGGAGTTACAGAATAAAAAGAGACTAGTTGAGGGTGAAGTGATGATGTGTATTGGAAGTGGTTCCAAGATTGATATGATCATCATCACACACTCCCTATACTTTCGGGATTAGTGTTAAACCTAAATAAATGTTATTTGGCGTTTGCCTTGAACATGAATATGATTTGATCATGTTTATTGCAATACGGTTATTCATTTAAAGTCAAAGAATAATTGTTGTTCTATTTACATGAATAAAATCTTCGATGGTCATACACCCAATGAAAATAGTTTGTTGGATCTCGATCATAGTGATACACATATTCATAAAATTGATGGCAAAAGATGCAAAGTTAATAATGATAGTGCAACTTATTTGTGGCACTGCCGTTTGGGTCATATCGGTGTAAAGCGCATGAAAGAAACTCCATAAAGACGGATTTTCGGAATCACTTGGTTATGAATATTTTGATGCTTGCGAACCGTGCCTTATGGGCAAGATGACTAAAACTCCGTTCTCCGGAACAATGGAACGAGCTACTGACTTATTGGAAATAATACATACCAATGTATGCGATCCAATGAGTGTTGATGCTCGTGGCAAGAATCATTATTTTCTGACCTTCACAGATGATTTGAGCAGATATGGGTATATCTACTTAATGAAACACAAGTCTGAAATATTTGAAAAGTTCAAAGAATTTCAGAGTGAAGTGAAGAATCATCGTAACAAGAAAATAAAGTTTCTACGATATGATCGTGGAGGAGAATATTTGAGTTATGAGTTTGGCCTACATATAAAACAATGTGGAATAGTTTCACAGCTCACGCCACATGGAACACCACAGCGTAATGGTGTGTCCAAACGTCATAACCGCACTTTATTGGATATGGTGCGATCTGTGATGTATCTTACCGATTCACTATCATTTTGAGGTTATGCATTAGAGACATCTGCATTCACTTTAAATAGGGCACCATCAAAATCCGTTGAGACGCCGCCTTATGAACTGTGGTTTGGCAAGAAACCAAAGTTGCCGTTTCTTAAAGTTTGGGACTGCGATGCTTATGTGAAAAAGTTTCAACCTAATAAGCTCGAACCCAAATCGGAGAAGTGACTCTTCATAGAATACCCAAAGGAAACTGTTGGGTACACCTTCTATCACAGATCCGAAGGTAAGACATTCGTTGCTAATATAGATCCTTTCTAGAGAAGGAGTTTCTCTCGAAAGAAGTGGGTGGGAGGAAAGTAGAACTTGATGAGGTAATTGTACCTTCTCCCTTATTGGAAAGTAGTTCATCACAGAAATCAGTTCCTGTGATTCCTACACCAATTAGTGAGGAAGCTAATGATGATGATCATGAAACTTCAGATCAAGTTGCTACCAAACCTCGTAGGTCTTCCAGAGTAAGATCCGCACCAGAGTGGTACAGTAATCCAGTTCTGGAAGTCATGTTACTAGACCATGATGAACCTACGAACTATGAGGAAGCGATGATGAGCCCAGATTCCGCGAAATGGCTTGAGGCCATAAAATCTGAGATAGGATCCATGTATGAGAACAAAGTATGGACTTTGGTTGAATTGCTCGATGATCAGCAAGCCATGTTAAATAATGGATCTTCAAGAGGAAGACGGACACTGATAGTAGTGTTACTATCTACTAAGCTCGACTTGTTGCGAAAGGTTTTCGACAAGTTCAAGGTGTTGAATACGATGAGATTTTCTCAGTCGTGTCGATGATTAAGTCTGTCCAAATCATGTTAGCAATTGCCACATTTTATGAAATCTGGCAAATGGATGTCAAAACTGCATTCCTTAATGGATTTTTTAAAGTTGTATATGATGCAACCAGAAGGTTTTGTCAATCCTAAAGGTGCTAACAAAATGTGCAAGCTCCAGTGATCCATCTATGGACTGGTGCAAGCATCTCGGAGTTGGAATATATGCTTGATGAGTTGATCAAAGCATATGGTTTTTTACAGACTTTTGGAGAAGCCTGTATTTACAAGAAAGTGAGTGGGAGCACTACAGCCTTTCTGATAAGTATATGTGAATGACATATTGTTGATCGGAAATGATGTAGAATTTTTCTGGAAAGCATAAAAGAGTGTTTGAAAGGAGTTTTTCAAAGAAAGACTTCGGTGAAGCTGCTTACACATTGAGCATCAAGATCTATAGAGATAGATCAAGACGCTTGATAAGATTTTTCAATGAGTACATACCTTGACAAGATTTTGAAGTAGTTCAAAATGGAACAGTCAAAGAAAGAGTTCTTGCCTGTGTTGCAAGGTATGAAAATGATTAAGACTCAAATCCCGACCATGGCAGAAAATAGAAGGAGAATGAAAGTTATTCCCTATGCATCAGTCATAGGTCCTATAAAAGTATGCCATGCTATGGACCAGACCTATTGTATACTCTACCCTGGTTTGGCAAGGGAGTACAATAGTGATCTAGGAGTAGATCACTGGACATTGGTCAAAATTATCCTTAGTGCAATAAGGATATGTTTCTTGATTATGGAGGTGACAAAAGGTTCGTCGTAAAGGGTTACGTCGATGCAAGTTTTGGCACTGATCCAGATGACTCTAAGTCTCAATCTGGATATATATTGAAAGTGGGAGCAATTAGCTAGAGTAGCTCCGTGCAGAGCATTGTAGACATAGAATATTTGCAAAATACATACGGCTCTGAATGTGACAGACCCGTTGACTAAACTTCTCTCACGAGCAAAACACGATCACACCTTAGTACTCTTTGGGTGTTAATCACGTATCGATGTGAACTAGATTATTGACTCTAGTAAACCCTTTGGGCGCTGGTCATATGACGATGTGAACTATGGGTGTTAATCACATGCAGATGTGATAAATCACATGGTGATGTGAACTAGATTATTGACTCTAGTGCAAGTGGGAGACTAAAGGAAATATGCCCTAGAGGCAATAATAAAGTTATTATTTATTTCCTTATATCATGATAAATGTTTATTATTCATGCTAGGATTGTATTAACCGGAAACATAATACATGTGTGAATACATAGACAAACATATTGTCACTAGTATGCCTCTACTTGACTAGCTCGTTAATCAAAGATGGTTAAGTTTCCTAACCATAGACATGAGTTGTCATTTGATTAATGGGATCACATCATTAGGAGAATGATGTGATTGACTTGACCCATTCCGTTAGCTTAGCACTTGATTGTTTAGTATGTTGCTATTGCTTTCTTCATGACTTATACAAGGTCCTATAACTATGAGATTATGCAACTCCCGTTTACCGGAGGAACACTTTGTGTGCTACCAAACGTCACAATGTAACTGGGTGATTATAAAGGTGCTCTACAGGTGTCTCCAAAAAGGTACTTGTTGGGTTGGCGTATTTCGAGATTAGGATTTGTCACTCAGATTGTCGGAGAGGTATCTCTGGGCCCTCTCGGTAATACACATCACTATAAGCCTTGCAAGCAATGTGACTAATGAGTTAGTTGCGAAATGATGTATTACGTAACGAGTAAAGAGACTTGTCGGTAACGAGATTGAACTAGGTGTTGAGATACCGACGATCAAATCTCGGGCAAGTAACATACCGATGACAAAGGGAACAACATATGTTGTTATGCGGTTTGACCGATAAAGATCTTCGTAGAATATGTGGGAGCCAATATGGGCATCCAGGTTACGCTATTGGTTATTGACCGGAGATGTGTCTCAGTCATGTCTACATTGTTCTCGAACCCGTAGGGTCCGCACACTTAAGGTTTCGATGATAGTTATATTATAAGTTTATGAGTTTTGATGTACCGAAGGAGTTCGGAGTCCCGGATGAGATTGGGGACATGACGAGGAGTCTCGAAATGGTTGAGACGTAAAGATTGATATATTGGACGACTATATTTGGACTTCGGAAAGGTTCCGAGTGATTCGAGTATTTTTCGGAGTATCGGAGAGTTACGGGAATTCGCCGGGGAGTATATAGGCCTTATTGGGCCATACGAGAATAGAGGAGAGAGGCCGAAAGGAAGGAGGCGCGCAGCGGCATTTCCTAAACGGCGCCTTAAGCGCCCAGTTTAGGTGTTAGGGCAAACGGGCGCACACCCCCTTTTCCACGCGGGCCGGCCCATTTCAATTTTTTTCCTCCTCTTTTATTAACGAGCAAAAATAATTCAAGTGTAGTGGGAATCGAACCGTGACTTCCTGGTCATATGCACACTACGCTAACCACCACAACCACCGCACCTTTGCGTCTCTCATCAGTTTGTTACTTCTTTTCTTCTTTCTTTTTCTTTTTCTTTTTTTTATTTTTTCTTGGAAGACTTTCGTTTAGTTTTTTTCTTTTATTTTTTTCGTCTTTCGATGAACTTTTTTTTCAAAGTTGATGAACTTTTATCAAATTCAATGAACTTTTATTTTTGAGATTTGATAAAAAAATCAAACACGGTGAACTTTTTTGAAATCCATGAACTTTTTTTGAATTTCGATGAACTTATTCAAATTCGATGAATTACTTTTAAAATTTCGTGAACTTTCTTTCAAATTCGATGAACTAATTTTCAAAGTTTATGAAATTTTTGTTCACCGTATTGAAGAAAAATGTTCACCATACACTGAAAAAATGTTCAGTGTGTATAAAAAAAATGTTCATCATGTCTAGAAATTTTGTTCAGCATGCACTCAAAAGGAGTTCATCGGATTTTAAAAAAGTTCTATGTGTATTTGAATATTGTTCACCATACATTGAAAAAATGTTCAGTGTGTATAAAAAATGTTCATCGTGTAGAGAAATTTTGTTCAGCATGTACTCTAAAAAAGTTCAGCGTATTTTAAAAAAATGGTCAGTGTTTCTTTGAATAATGTTCACCCTATACTAAGAAAATGTTCAATGTGTATTCTAAATTTGCTTTCTAAAAATTGTTCACAGTACAAAAAAAGTATTCAAATTTTGAAATTTGTTCAGTTTCTGAAAAACATAGTTCGCGTTTAAAAGAAAAGGAATATTCGAAATTTGATGAACTATATTCAGAATTGATGAACTATTTTTTTCAAATTTGGTGAACTTTTTTCAGAATTGGTTAACTTTTTTTTTCTAATTCGTCTTTTAAAAAAAATTGATGAACCTTTTCGAGTTCCTTGAATGTTTTTTAAAATTGAACTTTTATTACACATCTATGATTTCCTTTTTCTTTTTTATGTTTCCCTTTTCTGAAATGATTTTTATGGTACAGAATTTATGTCAATGTTGTACTAGAAGAAGTATTAAGTAGGTTTGTTTTTGGATTATAGACATGTAAGTGGTCCTACTGCAGTGGTAACTGCACTGTTTCTTTCGGCTGTATATGTAGGTGTGTTGGTTCGAATCCCACTACCTGCAATTATGTTTCTACCACATTTTCTTTTTGGCGAGGTTGTTGGGCCGGACCGCTAGGCGACGCGCGCGAGTGCCAGGAACATTAAGCGGCGCAGAAGGCGCCCTATAGGAGCTCCTGCGCGCAGCCCCCCCTCTGGTTCGAATTGGACAAGGGGTGTGAGGGAGTCCTGGACTAGGGGGTGTCCGGATAGCCGGACTATCATCGTCAGCCGGACTCCAAGACTATGAAGATACAAGATTGAAGACTTCGTCCCGTGTCCGGATGGGACTTTCCTTGGCGTGGAAGGCAAGCTTGGCGATACGGATATGTAGATCTCCTACCGTTGTAACCGACTCTGTGTAACCCTAGCCCTCTCCGGTGTCTATATAAACCGGATGGCTTTAGTCCGTAGGACACAATAACAACCATTACAACAATCATACCATAGGCTAGCTTTTAGGGTTTAGCCTCCTTGATCTCGTGGTAGATCTACTCTTGTAATACCCACATTATCAATATCAATCAAGCAGGACGTAGGGTTTTACCTCCATCAAGAGGGCCCGAACCTGGGTAAAACATCGTGTCCCTTGTCTCCTGTTACCATCCGCCTAGACGCACAGTTCGGGACCCCCTACCCGAGATCCGCCGGTTTTGACACCGACATTGGTGCTTTCATTGAGAGTTCCTCTGTGTCATCACCGATAGGCTTGATGGCCACTTCAATCAACAACGACGCAGTCCTGGGCGAGACTTTTCTCCCCGGACAGATTTTCGTAGTCGGCGGCTTCGCACTGCGGGCCAATTCGCTTGGCCATCTAGAGCAGATCGAAAGCTACGCCCCTGGCCGTCAGGTCAGGTTTGGAAGCCTAAACTTCACGGCCGATATCCGCGGAGACTTGATCTTCGATGGATCCTAGCCGCAGCCGAGCGTGCCGCACTGTCACGATGGGCACGACCTAACTCTGCCGCCGGACAGTACCTTGGAGGCCGCACACCAATCCGCTCCGACCCATAGTAGGGAGACGATCGCGCAGATCGAGGACGGGTGGCTGGACACCGCCTCGGGAGCTGCAACTTCCACGGCGATGGAGCCGAACGCTAACCTCGTCCCTTATAAAGCTCGTGACTCCGAGGTGCCGGACTCCCTGCTGGACTCCGAACCTCCCGCGCCCCTGCCAATCGAATCTGATTGGGCGCCGATCATGGAGTTCACCGCTGCAGACATCTTTCAGCACTCACCCTTTGGCGACATATTAAAATCGCTAAAGCATCTCTCGCTATCCGGAGAGCCCTGGCCGGACTACGGCCAGGATGGTTGGGATGCGGACGACGAAGAAATTCAAAGCCCACCCACCGCCCACTTTATAGCAACTGTCGACGATCTAACCGACACGCTAGACTACGACTCTGAAGACATCGACGGTATGGACGACGATGCCGGAGACGATCAAGAAGCAGCGCTCACTGAGCACTGGAGGGCCACCCCGTCACATGACATATATATGGTGGACACCCCAAAAGGAAAAGATAACGAGGAACAACGGGGCGCGGCAAAGGATAATCCCGCCGATAAACAACCAAAACGGCGACGCAGACACCGCCCTAAGTCCCGCCTCGACAAAAACAGCATTCCTAACGACCCAGCAATAGAGCAGGGCAAGCCAGTGGACGACGAACATGCAACCAAGCAACCGTCCGAAGAGGACGAATCAGATAATCAAGCTATGCCCGGCGAAACCAACAGTCCGGACAACCTCACGCCAGACACACCATCGGAGCATAAGAACCTCCACAAAAGGCTCGTCGCCACTGCAAGAAGTCTGAAGAAGGAAAAGCGGAAGCTCAAAACAGCGGAAGACATACTCAGAAAGAGGTGGAGCAAAGTACTCAAGACCGCAGACAAATATGGCAATGGGCACCAAACAAAGAGCTATCCGAAGCGCAAGCTGCTGCCAGAATTTGACGAGGAAGCCATAGAGCCCTCACAGTCAAAACACAAAGAGGCCGCTTGGCCGGATAGACGGCCAGATGACAGGCCAAAAACGACAAGCGGCGCCGCACACAATCCGATTTATGATCCTGGGAAAACAGACGGCCCAGCCAGGTCCATTTATGGGCCAAAAAAGAGGGCCCCAGGAAGCAACACAACACGACAAGTGTTCGAAGACAGCGGCACACCCAAATACAGGGGCGACGCGCACCCACTATGTTTCACCGATGAGGTGCTGGATCATGAATTTCCAGTAGGGTTCAAACCCATAAACATAGAGGCATACGACGGAACAACAGACCCTGGAGTCTGGATAGAGGATTACATACTACACATACACATGGCTAGAGGAGATGATCTCCACGCCATCAAATACCTACCCCTCAAGCTCAAAGGGCCAGCTCGGCATTGGCTCAAAAGCCTCCCAGAAAACACTGTTGGAAGTTGGGAAGAGCTTGAGGACGCGTTTAGAGCAAATTTTCAAGGGACTTATGTCCGCCCTCCGGATGCAGACGATCTAAGTCATATAACTCAACAGCTCGGAGAGTCAGCATGCAAATTCTGGAACAGGTACCTTACCAAAAAGAACCAAATAGACGACTGTCCGGACGCAGAAGCCTTAGCAGCTTTTAAACACAACGTCCAACACAAATGGCTCACCAGACACCTCGGCCAAGAGAAGCCAAGAACAATGGCCGCGCTAACAAGCCTCATGACCCGCTTTTGCGCGGGGGAAGACAGCTGGCTAGCAAGATGCAGCACCAGCGACCCGAGTACATCCGAGATCAGAGATGGAAATGGAAAATCACGGCGCAGAAAAGATCAGCGCCGGAATGAAGAAAAAAGCCCAAAGAGCATGGCAGTCCATGCCGGATTCAAAAGCTCGCGGCCAAACAATAAAACACTGCCTCTTAAGGACAACGGTGATGAGCTATCCAACTTAAAAAAAAATTTGGATCAGATATGTCAAATGCACAGTACCTCCGGAAGGCCTGCAAACCATACCCACCGAGATTGTTGGGTTTTTAAACAGTCTGGCAGACTCAACGCCGAACACAAGGGGCTCAGTGCGCCAAGCGAGGACGATGCCGAACCCCACCAACAGAGCACCGGAAGACAAAAGACTTTCCCACAAGAAGTCAAAACAGTAAACTCACTTCATGTGATAATACGGAAACACAATGCGGCACCCGCTAAGATAGGTGTCGCACGGTCCACCCCAGCGGAACATCGACATTGGATGTCAAAACCAATCACTTTTGACCACCTGGATTATTCCAGAAGTATCCGGAACGCAAGATGGACTGCTCTGATATTGGATCCTATAATCGACGGACTGCAATTTACAAAAGTCCTGATGGACGGCGGCAGTGACTTAAACCTGCTATATCCGGACACAATCCGCAAGTTGGGGATAGACCTTACTACAATTCGACATAGCCGCACTTCCTTCAAAGGAGTGACGCCAGGACCTTACGCCAGGTGCACAGGCTCCTTATTACTAGAAGTTGTGTTTGGGTCACCTGACAACTTCCGACGCAAAAAGCTAATCTTTCACGTCGCCCCATTCAAAAGTAGCTATCAAGCACTATTGGGACGTGAGGCTTTCATCCGCTTTAACGCAATACCACATTACTCGTCTCTTACACTTAAAATGCCCGGCCCACGTGGCACCATTTCATTAAAAGGTCGGCTAAGACCCCAGACACGGCTGGACGAGTCCGGAATAAATAAGCTAGGGGCTACCTAGCCGCACACCCCTTCACAAGGGGCTACGCATATAAGCAATAATGAGCTAGCATAGGCTCAGCTTTATTAATTTATGTTTCAATTTTTATGCACTTTTTCGCACGATTTCTTTTCAAACTAAGTTCCTCTCTTTTTACAGATGAACAACGTGCACACCCGTCCAGGATACGGCACAACGGAGACACAGGCGCAGACGTGCAGTAGGGACCCGCTTCAAGGATTATTTCTAGATTAAGACCCTGCGTAAACCTTTCTTACTGTCTCTTGTTGCTATAATCCCCTGGTTTCTCATTATAACCAGAGTGGAGACTGGCGTTTTGGCATCGGCCGCGTCAGAGGAACTTGCCTGTACCTGGACACAAGGGGCTTAGGGCATTGTTCTGCCCGTTATTATAAAGACCGAACACCTTCGGGAGTGTTCGGCGTCTCGAGTTAGGCCTTATATGCATCAGCTCCGAATCATGTCTTTGGTCAAATGTTGGGTTTGCCCGGCTCCTGTGTTTTGCTGCCTTACGTTCCGTATCATCAGCTAACGCGGCACCAGGAGAACTACTGCGATTGTGCCCCAGTTCGGCTGGGCGAGCACCTCAGTAGAGAAAGCCGAAAACTGACTGTCATGACACAGCGAGAGACTGGTCAACCACTCGATCAACCAATGGAATGTTTAGAATTCCTCCGCTTTGACGAAGGGTCGTTTCCCGGTCAGGCACATACGCGCCCCAAATTCGGAGAGCGCGGTGCCCCCAGGGGCTATATAGTAGCCCCACCCTCGAACTCCCATGGCTAAGTGAAAGTGATAAAGCATTATAGTCCGGTTGCCTCGTTTGCTACGCTACCACCTCCTTTACAGGACCGAGACGTCAGATTAAGTGTGAAAATGCGCTATTTTTGCGAACACCCCCGCACCTTGTGCGTGGGGGCTGAAGCCGACGACTGCCATCTTTCAGGTTATACACACGTATACATGAACGGCCGCACAGGAGATATTCCAGTACTTGAACGCACAAGTATAAAAGGCACTTACATCATAAACATTGTTTTACAAAATAAAACGTTCATTTAAACGTGACATTTTTTGAGCACTGCGACTCTATTACACGAGCACCACGCAGCACTTCGCCAAAATAGTGCTTGGTGGGTAACCGGCTATCGTCCAAACCCGGGGTCGCAACAGCGGTGGCATCCATCTCTGTCCAATGTGTCTTCACACGGCCGAGTGCCATCCGTGCACCCTCTATGCAGGCCGACCGCTTCATCGCCTTGATATGCGGCACCGCCCCAAGAAATTGCTGCAGTAAGCCAAAGTAGCTCTTCGGCTTGGGCCTATTCGGCCAGACATGAGTCATGATATCCATCATGGCAAGCCCGGACAACCTATTCAGCTCAGCCCACTCGGCCAACCGGTCGGTCAGCGGAAGTGAACGCTCCGGACTATGGAATTGAGACCAAAACAGCTCTTCCGTCTTGTGATCCTTCTGGCTTCGAAAGTGCACAACGGCATCTGCCGCACTCGCTGCTAAGTCTATATAAGGGTCCTCCGGACCCCACAGCTGGCCAAGCTGAGCATACTTTGGATCCGTAAATCTTTGGCGCAGCAGAAAAGGCTTGCCAGCTACAATGTCTCCGGCCTGGCGCGGCTCTTCCTTTATAGCCCGCATCGCAGAACGGGCATCCTTGGCTTCGGCGGTGGCCTTCCCCAGGTCTTCTTGCCCCGCTAGGCGCTCCTTTTCAAGAGCCTCATTGCGGTCGGTAGCACCTTTTAACTTCATGGCCATTTCGGCCATCTCTTCCCTGCTTCAGCAGTGTGCAGCCCTTTCGGCTTCTAACTCCTCGGCCGCCCTCGAGGCCGCTGCATTACTCCTTCTGGCTTGCTCCTTGGCTTGAGCAAGTTCGGCCCGAAGGCTCTCCACTGCAGCGGCACTATCTGCATTTCACACACATGTTGTAAGGAGTGGGCTTCGGCTCCCTTACCAAGTGACCGCAAAGAAACACTTACCTTGCGACTCATCAAGTCGCCTGTTGACTAGCGCGATGTCCGCATCCGCAACGTCGAGTCGCCGCTTTAGTTCAGCAACTCCATCAGTCCGGCTGGCCCCCGGACGATCCGCCACCTGCATAGGAACGGCGAAAATTGAAACCTGCGATTTTGATCCTCGGCACAATGTCGCTTTTGACAACCTACCGAGTCTCAGGGGCTACTATCTACACAGGGTGCACTCTATGTGCAAAACTGTCAAAAGGTGTGTCATTTTTACGTACCTCAAACCCCGCCAGCAAACTCCTGACGGCACTACGCAATCCGCCTTCGGCGGACGAAATCCTTCCAATCACCATACTCATCAATGCATGGTGATCTTCTGAGATGGATGCCTTCTCAAGCAGATCCTTCAGCCGTACACCAGTTGGTGCCGAACTATCCGGCTTTGCCAAACTCGGGGCCTCCCTCTGTGATGACACTTCAGGCTCGTCCGCCCTATCCGACGGTGCCCCGGATGGAGGCGTCTCGCTCTCCACCATCTCCGAACGAAGGTCCCCCGAAGACGAGCTCATTTGCGAAGGACGGAGATCCGAACTACAAGGTAAAAACTTGAGTTATCCTCAGAAGCACAAATAGGGGTGTCCCTTATTATAAAACTCCCTTCTTTCTACTTACGGCTCGTTGGAGGGCTGATTCTTTAGGGGAGACTATGCGGCCGGGGCCTCCCCGGACGCAGGACCCTCTAGCGAAGATTTCTTCCCCCGCTTAGGGGCTTTGGCCCCCGGGTCCTCGGAGGCAGTCCTCTTCTCCCCTTGAAGGGAGGGATTCTTGATCCCCCCTCTTTCAAGAGCCTCCTTAGGCGAGGCGGTAGCTCTTCTACTTTCCCCTTCGCCTTCCTCTGAAGGCGCAACCCCCAGCATCCTGACCAGCACGGAATCCGGTGCGGTCTCTGGGAGGGGGGCCGGACACCATATCAGTTTTGCTTGCGCTATCCACTCCTGTTTAGAAGGAAATCGGTCATAAGGCGAATCATAGAAAGGCAAACAAATGGTATGTCCGGACTCGGAGCTACTTACTTGTGTATCCGGGGGATTGCAGCTTAGGCCAGCGTCCTCGGTCAATTCCGGACACGCCTCTCGCGATCCGAAGAATAATTTGTACATCTCCATGGGTGTCATACCCATGAAGTGTTGAAGAATCTGTGGCCCCTCCGGATTAAACTCCCACAGCCGGAGAGGGCGGCATTTGCAGGGCAGGAGACGCCTAATCAGCATGACCTGCATTACCACAACCATATCGATCTCCCTCGCTTGGAGGTCTCGGATCCGGCCCTGCAGTAGGGGCACATCCTTTGATGGTCCCCAGTTGAGCTCTTGGTTGACCCACGACATCAACCGTTGTGGAGGTCCCGAGCGGAATAAGGGCGGCTGCTTCTGTCTGCTGCCCCTCGGAGCGGTAATATAGAACCACTCCTGCTGCCACAGGCCGAGATCCTCTTGGAAGGAGCCCACGGGCCACGGGGCGTTGGCCCTCCTACTTACGGCCGACCCGCCGCACTCTGCTTAACGCCCCTCGATCATCTTCGGCTCCACATTGAAGGTCTTCAGCCACAGGCCGAAGTGGGGGGTGACGCGGAGGAAGGCTTCGCAGATGACAATAAATGTGGAAATATGGAGGATGGACTCCGGAGCCAAGTCGTGGAATTCCAACCCATAGTAAAACATGAGCCCTCTCACAAAAGGATCCATCGGGAAGCCTAAACCCCGACGGAGGTGGGACACAAAAACGACGTACTCGCCGGGCTCGGGGGTGGGGATGGCCTGCCCTTTGGCGGGCAGCCTATGAGAAATCTCGTAAGTCAGGTACTTGGCCTCTCGCAGCTTTAGCACGTCCTCCTCCGTAACGAAGGAAGGCATCCACCGGCCCTGGAGGTCGGAACCGGACATTGTTGAAGGTCCGAAGCGCTCGAATCTGGGGCTCTAGGTGTTGGAACTTGGAGCAAGGAGAAGATTCGATGGAGGATTGAAGAAAAGAAACGAGCCTTGGTCCCGTTATAAAGAGGGAGAATACCGAGAGTCGTCTCCGTGACCATTCGGAACTCGCCCTCGATAGAGGGGGCGTGGCGACGGGCGCGGTTGGGTTACCCACGTCCGTATTGATGAGAATCCCGGAATAAGGGGAACACGATCTCTGCTTCGACAAGACGTGCCAAGGAAACCGCTTCGCTAAACGCGCTGAGGTGGTAAAGTAAAAAATGATTCAAGTAAAGGCTTGGTAGTGGTGTGACATCATGCCACAAAAAACGTCAGCTGATTGAACTTGTATATATTATTCTCTCTACGGTGGAATGTGGAATTTATTTTGCAGAGCCGGACACTATCCTTGTGTTCACAATCTTCTATGAATTATTCGGAGAAGGAACCCGCCTTGCAATGCCGAACAATATGCGCACCGGACTCATCGTCATTGAAGCCTGGTTCAGGGGCTACTGAGGGAGTCCTGGACTAGGGGGTGTCCGGATAGCCGGACTATCATCGTCAGTCGGACTCCAAGACTATGAAGATACAAGATTGAAGACTTCGTCACGTGTCCGGATGGGACTTTCCTTGGCGTGGAAGGCAAGCTTGGCGATACGGATATGTAGATATCCTACCGTTGTAACCGACTCTGTGTAACCCTAGCCCTCTCCGGTGTCTATATAAACCGGATGGCTTTAGTCCGTAGGACACAACAACAACCATTATAACAATCATACCATAGGCTAGCTTTTAGAGTTTAGCCTCCTTGATCTCGTGGTAGATCTACTCTTGTAATACCCACATTATCAATATCAATCAAGCAGGACGTAGGGTTTTACCTCCATCAAGAGGGCCCGAACCTGGGTAAAACATCGTGTCCCTTGTCTCCTGTTACCATCCGCCTAGACGCACAGTTCAGGACCCCCTACCCGAGATCCACCGGTTTTGACACCGACAGGGTGCAACCCCCTTTTCCTTCCTCCTCTCCCCCTCTTTCCCCCCTTCTCCTACTCCAACAAGGAAGGAGGGAGTCCTACTCCCGGTGGGAGTAGGACTCCCCTTGGCGCGCCCCCTCCTAGGCCGACCGCCCCCTCCCCCCTTGCTCCTTTATATACGGGGGAAGGGGGCACCTCTAGACAACAACAATTGATCCCTTGGATCTCTTAGCCGTGTGCGGTGCCCCCCTCCACTATAGTCCACCTCGATAATATCGTAGCGATGCTTAGGCGAAGCCCTGCGACGATAGAACATCAAGATCATCACCACGACGTCGTTCTGATGGAACTCTCCCTCGACACCCAGCTGGATCGGAGTTCGAGGGACGTCATTGAGCTGAACGTGTGCTAGAATTCGGAGGTGCCGTAGTTTCGGTGCTTGATCGGTCGGGCCGTGAAGACGTACGACTACATCAATCACGTTGTTCTAACGCTTCCGCTTTCGGTCTATGAGGGTACGTGGACAACACTCTCCCCTCTCATTGCTATGCATCACCATGATCTTGTGTGTGCATAGGATTTTTTTTGAAATTACTACGTTCCCCAACAGCTTCCGCTTTCGGTCTACGAGGGTACGTGGACAACACTCTCCCCTCTCGTTGCTATGCATCACCATGATCTTGCGTGTGAGTAGGATAACTTTTTGAAATTACTACGTTCCCCAATAGTGGCATCCGAGCCTCGTTTTATGCGTAGATGTTATATGCATGAGTAGAACACAAGTGAGTTGTGGGCGATACAAGTCATACTGCTTACCAGCATGTCATACTTTGGTTCGGCGGTATTGTTGGATGAAGCAGCCCGGACCGACATTACGCGTACGCTTATGCGAGACTGGTTTTACCGCCATGCTTTGCACACAGGTGACTAGCAGGTGTCAGTTTCTCCAACTTTAGTTGAACCGAGTGTGGCTACGCCCGGTCCTTGCGAAGGTTAAAACAGCAGTAACTTGACGAAATATCATTGTGGTTTTGATGCGTAGGTAAGAAAGGTTCTTGCTCAGCCCGTAGCAGCCACGTAAAACTTGCAACAACAATGTAGAGGACGTCTAACTTGTTTTTGCAGGGCTTGTTGTGATGTGATATGGTCAAGACGTGATGAGATATAAATTGTTGTATGAGATGATCATGTTTTTGCTGAAGTTATCGGCAACTGGTAGAAGCCTTATGGTTGTCTTTTTATTGCATAACATGCAAGCGCCAAATAATTGCTTTACTTTATCGCTATGCGATAGCAATAGTTGCAAGAGCAATAGTTGGCGACACGACCATGTGACGCCACATTGATATAGATCAAGATGATGGATATCATGGTGTCGTGCCGGTGTCGATAGAGATCATGACAGTACTTTGGAGATGGAGATCAAAGGCGCAAGATGATCATGGCCATATCATGTCACATATTTTGATTGCATATGATGTTTATCTTTTATACATCTTATTTTGCTAAGTTTGACGGTAGCATTTTAAGATGATCTCTCACTAATTATCAAGAAGTGTTCTCCCTAAGTATGCACCATTGCGAAAGTTCTTCGTGCTGAGACACCACGTGATGATCGGGTGTGATAGGCTCTACGTTCAAATACAACGGGTGCAAAACAGTTGCACACGCGGAATACTCAGGTTAAACTTGACGAGCCTAGCATATACAGATATGGCCTCGGAACACGGAGACCAAAAGGTCGAACGTGAATCATATAGTAGATATGATCAACATAGTGATGTTCACCATTTAAAACTACTCCATCTCACGTGATGATCAGACATGGTTTAGTTGATTTGGATCACGTGATCACTTAGATGACTAGAGAGATGTCTGTCTAAGTGGGAGTTCTGAAGTAATATGATTAATTGAACTCAATTTATCATGAACTTAGTCCTGGTAGTATTTTGCAAATTATGTTGTAGATAAATAGCTCACTTTGTTGCTTTCATATGTTTATTTTGATATGTTCCTAGAGGAAACTATGTTGAAAGATGTTAGTAGCAATGATGCGGATTGGATCCGTGATATGAGGTTTATCCTCATTGCTGCATAGACAAATTATTGCCTTGATGCACCGCTAGGTGACAAACCTATTGCAGGAGCAGATGCAGACGTTATGAACGTTTGGCTAGCTCAAAATGATTACTACTTGATAGTTTAGTGCACCATGCTTAAACGGCTTAGAATCGGGACTTCAAAGACGTTTTGAACGTCATGGACCATATGAGATGTTCCAGGAGTTGAAGTTAATATTTCCAGCAAATACCCGAGTTGAGAGATATGAAGTCTCCAACAAGTTCTATAGCTAAAAGATGGAGGAGAATCGCTCAACTAGTGAGCATGTGCTCAGATTGTCTAGGTACTTCAATCGCTTGAATCAAGTGGGAGTTAATCTTCCAAATAAGATAGTGATTGACAGAATTCTCTAGTCACCATCACTAAGTTACTAGAACTTAGTGATGAACTATAGTATGCAAGGGATGACGAAAACGATTCCCGAGCTCTTCGTGATGTTGAAATCGACAAAGGTAGAAATCAAGAAAGAGCATCAATTGTTGATGATTGACAAGACCACTAGTTTCAAGAAAAGGGCAAAGGGAAAGAAAGGGAAACTTCAAGTAGAATGGCAAACAAGTTGTCACTCCCGTGAAGAAGACCAAAGCTGGACCGAAGCCTGAAACTGAGTGCTTACACTGCAAAGGAAATGGTCACTGCAGGCGGAAATACCCTGAATAATTGGTGGATAAGAAGGATGGCAAAGTGAACAAGGGTATATTTGATATACAGCTTATTGATGTGTACCTTACTAGTGTTTATAGTAGCCCCTGAGTATTTGATACTTGTTCGGTTGCTAAAAATTAGTAACTCGAAACAGGAGTTACAGAATAAACAAAGACTAGTTGAAGGGGAAGTGACGATGAGTGTTGGAAGTAGTTCCAAGATTGATATGATCATCATCACACACTCCCTATATTTTCGAGATTAGTGTTAAACCTAAATAAATGTTATTTGGTGTTTGCGTTAAGCATGAATATGATTTGATCATGTTTATTGCAATACGATTATTCATTTAAAGTCAGAGAATAATTGTTGTTCTGCTTACATGAATAAAACCTTCAATGGTCATACACCCAATGAAAATAGTTTGTTGGATCTTGATCGTAGTGATACACATATTCATAATATTGATGCCAAAAGATGCAAAGTTAATAATGATAGTGCAACTTATTTGTGGCACTGCCATTTGGGTCATATCGGTGTAAAGCGCATGAAGAAACTCCATAAAGATGGATTTTCGGAATCACTTGGTTATGAATCATTTGATGCTTGCGAACCGTGCCTTTTGGGCAAGATGACTAAAACTCCGTTCCCCGGAGCAATGGAACAAGCTACTGACTTATTGGAAATAATACATACCGATGTATGCGATCCGATGAGTGTTAAGGCTTGCGGCGTGTATCGTTATTTTTTGACCTTCACAGATGATTTGAGCAGATATGGGTATATCAACTTGATGAAACATAAGTCTGAAACATTTGAAAAGTTCAAAGATTTTCAGAGTGAAGTGGAAAACCATCGTAACAAGAAAAATAAAGTTTCTACGATCTGATCGTGGAGACAAATATTTGAGTTACGAGTTTGGCCTTCATTTAAAACAATGTGGAATAGTTTCACATCTCACACCACATGGAACACCACAGCGTAATGGTGTGTCTGAATGTCGTAACCGCACTTTATTGGATATGGTGCAATCTATGATGTATCTTACCGATTTACCACTATCGTTTTGGGGTTATGCATTAGAGACAGTTGCATTCACTTTAAATAGGGCACCATCAAAATCCGTTGAGAAGACGCCTTATGAATTGTGGTTTGGCAAGAAACCAAAGTTGTCGTTTCTTAAAGTTTGGGGCTACGATGCTTATGTGAAAAAACTTCAACCTGATAAGCTCAAACCCAAATCGGAGAAGTGCGACTTCATAGAATACCCAAAATCTAGAAACTGTTGGGTACACCTTCTATCACAGATTCGAAAGGCAAGATATTCGTTGCTAAGATGGATCCTTTCTAGAGAAGGAGTTTCTCTCGAAAGAAGTGAGTGGGAGGAAAGTAGAGCTTGATAAGGTAATCGTACCTTCTCTAGAATTGGAAAGTAGTTAATCACAGAAATCAGTTCCAGTGATTCCTGCACCAATTCGTGAGGAAGCTAATGATGAAACTTCAGATTAAGTTACTACAGAACCTCGTAGGTCTTCCAAAGTACAGTCCGCATCAGAGTGGTACGGTAATCCTGTTCTGGAAGCCATGTTACTAGACCATGATGAACCTATGAACTATGATGAAGCGATGATGAGCCCAGATTCCGCAAAATGGCTTGAAGGCCATGAAATCTGAGATGAGATCCATGTATGAGAACAAAGTGTGGACTTTGGTGGACTTGCCCGATGATTGGCAAGCCATAGAAAATAAATGGATCTTCAAGAGGAAGACAAACACTGGTAGTAGTGTTACTATCTACAAAGCTCGACTTGTCACAAAATTTTTTTCGACAAGTTCAAGGTGTTGACTACAATGAGATTTTCTCAACTATAGCGATGCTTAAGTCTGTCCGAATCATGTTAGCAATTGCCACATTTTATGAAATCTGGCAAATGGATGTCAAAACTGCATTCCTTAATGGTTTTCTTAAAGAAGAGTTGTATATGATGCAACCAGAAGGTTTTGTCAATCCTAAAGGTGCTAACAAAATGTGCAAGCTCCAGCGATCCATCTATGGACTGGTGCAAGCATCTCAGAGTTGGAATATATGCTTTGATAAGTTGATCAAAGCATATAGTTTTATACAGACTTGCGGTGAAGCCTGTATTTACAATAAAGTGAGTGGGAGCACTACCGCCTTTCTGATAAATATATGTGAGTAACATATTCTTGATCAGAAATGATGTAGAGTTTTTCTGGAAAGCATAAAGGAGTATTTTAAAGGAGTTCTTTAAAAGAAATACCTCAGTAAAGCTACTTACATATTGAGCATCAAAATCTATTGAGATAGATCAAGACGCTTGATAAGTTTTTCAATAAGTACATACCTTGTCAAGATTTTCAAGTAGTTCAAAATGGAACAGTCAAAGAAAGAGTTCTTGCATGTGTTGCAAATGTGAGAAATTGAGTAAGACTCAAATCCCGACCATGGCAGAAAATAGAAAAGAGAATGAAAGTCATTCCCTATGCCTCAGTCATAGGTTCTATAAAGTATGCTATGCTATGTACCAGACCTATTGTATACCTTGTTCTGAATTTGGTAAGGGAATACAATAGTGATCTAGGAGTAGATCACTAGACATGGGTCAAGAATATCCTTAGTGAGGACTAAGGAAATATTTCTTGATTATGGAGGTGATAAAAGAGCCCATCGTAAAGAGTTACATCGGTGCAAGCTTTTACACTGATCCAGATGACTCTAAGTCTCAATCTGGATACATATTGAAAGTGGGAGCAATTAGCTAGAGTATTGTAGACATAGAATATTTGCAAAATACATACGGCTCTGAATGTGATAGACCCGTTGACTAAGCTTCTCTCACGATCAAAACATGATCACACCTTAGTACTCTTTGGGTGTTAATCACATAGCGATGTGAACTAGATTATTGACTCTAGTAAACCCTTTGGGTGTTGGTCACATGATGATGTGAACTATGGGTGTTAATCATATACAAATATGAATATTGGTGTTAAATCACATGGCGATGTGAACTAGATTATTTACTCTAGTGCAAGTGGGAGACTGAAGGAAATATGCCCTAGAGGCAATAATAAAGTTATTATTTATTTCCTTATTTCATGATAAATGTTTTTATTCATGCTAGAATTGTATTAACCGGAAACATGATACATGTGTGAATACATAGACAAACTGAATGTCACTAGTATGCCTCTACTTGACTAGCTCATTAATCAAAGATGGTTATGTTTCCTAACCATAGACATGAGTTGTCATTTGATTAATGGGATCACATCATTAGGAGAATGATGTGATTGACTTGACCCATTCCGTTAGCTTAGCACTTGATCGTTTAGTATGTTGCTATTGCTTTCTTCATGACTTATACAAGTTCCTAAAACTATGAGATTATGCAACTCTCGTTTACCGGAGGAACACTTTGTGTGCTACCAAACGTCACAACATAACTGGGTGATTATAAAGGAGCTCTACAGGTGTCTCCAATGGTACATGTTGAGTTAGCGTATTTCGAGATTAGGTTTTGTCACTCCGATTGTCGGATAGGTATCTCTAGGCCCTCTCGGTAATGCACATCACTATAAGCCTTGCAAGAAATGTAGCTAATGAGTTAGTTACGGAATGATGCATTACGTAACGACTAAAGAGACTTGCCGGTAACGAGATTGAACTAGGTATTGAGATACCGATGATCGAATCTCGGGCAAGTAACATACCGATGACAAAGGGAACAACGTATGTTGTTATGCGGTTTGACCGATAAAGATCTTCGTAGAATATGTAGGAGCCAATATGAGCATCCAGGTTCCGCTATTGGTTATTGACCGGAAACAGTTCTAGGTCATGTCTACATAGTTCTCGAACCCTTAGGGTCCGCACGCTTAAGGTTTCGTTGACAGTTTTATTATGAGTTTATGAGTTTTGATGTACCGAAGGTTGTTCGGAGTCCCGGATGTGATCACGGACATGACGAGGAGTCTCGAAATGGTTGAGACATAAAGATCGATATACTGGACGACTATATTTGGACACCGAAAAGGTTCCAGGTGAGATTGGGACAATACCGGATCTCCGGGAGGTTATCGGAACCCCCTGGGAGGTATATGGGCCTTATTGGGCCTTAGTGGAAAGGAGGGAGAAGAAGCAAAGGAGGGGGTGCGCCCCCCCAAGCCCAATCCAAATTGGGAACGGGGCCGGCCCCCCCTTTCCTTCTTCCCTCCCCCCTCTTCCTTCCCTCTCCTACTCCTAATATGAAGGGGGGAGTCCTACTCCCGGTTGGGGTTGGACTCCGCCCTAGGGCGCGCCACCCCCTTGGCCGGCCCCCTCTCCTCCACTCCTTTATATACGAGGGAGGGGGCACACCATAGACACAACAATTGATCTCTTGATCTCTTAGCCGTGTGCGGTGCCCCCCTCCACCATAGTCCTCGATAATATTGTAGCAGTGCTTAGGCGAAGCCCTGCGATGGTAGAACATCAAGATCGTCACCACGCTGTCGTGCTGACGGAACTCTTCCCCAACATTCTGCTGGATCCGAGGCCGGGGATCGTCATCGAGCTGAACGTGTGCTAGAACTTGGAGGTGCCGTAGTTTCGGTGCTTGATCGGTCGGGCCGTGAAGACGTACGACTGCATCAACCGCGTTGTTCTAACGCTTCCGCTTTCCATCTACGAGGGTATGTGGACAACACTCTCCCCTCTCGTTGCTATGCATCACCATGATCTTGCGTGTGCATAGGATAAATTTTTGAAATTACTACGTTCCCCAACAATACCATTCTCTGACTTTTCTAGGGAATTTTTGCAGCAACGATAAACTTTCTGTTTTCAAACAACAACATGTATACTAGCAAACTAATTACTAACATGTATACTAAGCATGGTAAAGGCCATCCTTGACTTTTTTATTGAACTAAAGATGCAAAACATTATTCTAAATGACAACAAGCTAATTACTAACAAAAGAATATGATGCTCCAAGCAAAACACATATCATGTGGTGAATAAAAATATAGCTCCAAGTAAAGTTACCGATGAACGAAGACGAAAGAGGGGATGCCATCCACGGCATCCCCAAGCTTAGGCTCTTGGTTGTCCTTGAATATTACCTTGGGGTGCCTTGGGCATCCCCAAGCTTAGGCTCTTTCCACTCCTTATTCCATACTCCATCAAAATCTTTACCCAAAACTTGAAAACTTCACAACACAAAACTCAACAGAAAACTCGTAAGCTCCGTTAGTATAAGAAAATAAAACGACCACTTAGGTACTGTAATGAACTCATTCTAAATTCATATTGGTGTAATATCTACTGTACTCCAACTTATCTATGGTTCATACCCTACGATACTACTCATAGATTCATCAAAATAAGCAAACAACACATAGAAAACAGAATCTGTCAAAAACAGAACAGTCTGTAGTAATCTATATCAAACGTATACTTCTGGAACTCCAAAAATCCTATCAAATTAGTAAGTCCTAAGAAATTTGTGTAAAAATCCAGAGCAAAAGTAATCAGATCAAAATCACATTTCTGTGAATTAAAAAAACTAACTTACTAGGTGCAAAAGTTTCTGATTCTCAGCAGGATCAACACAACTATCACCGTAAGCTATCCTAAAGGTCTTACTTGGCACTTTTTGAAACAAAAGCTATAAAACATGATTACTACAGTAGCATAATCATGTGGACGCACAAAAACAGTAAGGGTAAATATTGGGTTGTCTCCCAACAAGCGCTTTTCTTTATTGCCTTTCTAGCTAGGCATGATGATGACAATGATGCTCACAAAAAAGATAAGAATTGAAACATAACGGGAGCATTATGAAGCATATGACTAGCAAATTTAAGTCTAACCCACTTCCTATGCATAGGGATTTTGTGAGCAAACAATTTATGGGAACAATAATCAACTAGCATAGCAAGGCAAAACAAACATAACTTCAAGATTTTAAGCACATAGAGAGGAAACTTGATATTATTGCAATTCCAACAAGCATATATTCCTCCCTCATTATAATTTTCAGTAGCATCATGAATGAATTCAACAATATAACCAACACCTAAAGCATTCTTTTCATGATCTACTTGCGTAGAAAATTTACTACTCTCCACATAAGCAAATTTCTTCTCATGAATAGTAGTGGGAGCAAACTCAACAAAATAATTATCATGTGAGGCATAATCCAATTGAAAACTAAAATCATGATGACAAGTTTCATGGTTATCATTATTCCTAATAGCATACAAGTCATCACAATAATCATTATAGATAGCAACTTTGTTCTCATAATCAATTGGAACCTCTTCCGAAATAGTGGATTCATCACTAAATAAAGTCATGACCTCTCCAAATCCACTTTCATAATTATCACAATAATATTCAACATCCTCCAAAATAGTGGGATCATTACTTCCTAAAGTTGACACTCTTCCAAATCCACTTTCATCAATATAATCATCATAAATAGGAGGCATGCTTTCATCATAATAAATATTCTCATCAAAACTTGGGGGACAAAAAATATCATATTCATCAAACATAGCTTCCCCAAGCTTGTGGCTTCGCATGTCATTAGCATCATGGATATTTAAGGAATTCACACTAATAATATTGCAACCATGCTCATCATACAATCTAGTACCAAACATTTTAATGCATTCTTCTTCTAGCACTTGAGCACAATTTTCCTTTTCATCATACTCACGGAAGATATTAAAAAGATGAAGCGTATGAGACAAACTCAATTCCATTTTTTTGTAGTTTTATTTTATAAACTAAACTAGTTATAAAACAAGAAACAAAAAGATTCGATTGCAAGATCTAAATATATACCTTCAAGCACTCACCTCCCCGGCAACGGCGCCAGAAAAGAGCTTGATGTCTACTACACAACCTTCTTCTTGTAGACGTTTGCTACGTCTTGAGCTTGCGTTGGTTTTCCTCGAAGAGGAGAGGGTGATGCAGCAAAGTGTAGCGTAAGTATTTCCCTCAGTTTTGAGAACCAAGGTATCAATCCAGTAGGAGGCTCCTCAAAAGTCCCACGCACCTACACAAACAAACTGAGAACTCGCAACCAACGCAATAAAGGGGTTGTCAATCCCTTCACGGCCACTTGCGAAAGTGAGATCTAATAAAGATAGTATGATAAGATAAATATATTTTTGGTATTTTATAATATAGAAGCAAAAAGTAAAGATGCAAATAAAGGTAGATTAAAAGCAAATATGATAAGAGATAGACTCGGGGGCCATAGGTTTCACTAGATGCTTCTCTCAAGATAGCATAAGTATTACGGTTGGTGAACAAATTACTGTCGAGCAATTGATAGAAAAGAGCATAGTTATGAGATTATCTAGGCATGATCATGTATATAGGCATCACGTCCATAACAAGTAGACCGACTCCTGCCTGCATCTACTACTATTAAGTTCATAAGAAAAGAGTAACGCATTAAGCAAGATGACATGATGTAGAGGGATAAACACATGCAATATGATATAAACCCCATCTTGCTATCCTCGATGGCAACAATACAATACGTGTCTTGCAACCTTTTCTGTCACTGGGTAAGAACACCGCAAGATTGAACCCAAAGCTAAGCACTTCTCTCATGGCAAGAAAGACCAATCTAGTAGGCCAAACCAAACTGATAATTCGAAGAGACTTGCAAAGATCACTCAATCATACATAAAAGAATTCAGAGAAGATTCAAATATTATTCATAGATAAACTTGATCATAAACCCACAATTCATCGGATCTCGACAAACACACCGCAAAAAGAGTTTGCATCGAATAGATCTCCACAAGAGAGGGGGAGAACATTGTATTGAGATCCAAAAAGAGAGAAGAAGCCATCTAGCTAATAACTATGGACCCGTAGGTCTGTGGTAAACTACTCACAACTCATCGGAGGGGCAAGGATGTTGATGTAGAGGCCCTCCATGGTTGATTCCCCCTCCGGTAGAGTGCCGGCGATGGCTCCAAGATGGGATCTCGCGGATACAGAAGGTTACGGCGGTGGAAATTGTGTTTCGTGGTGCTCCTGGATGTTTTCGGGGTACGTAGGTATATATAGGAGGAAGAAGTACGTCGGTGGCCGCCCGAGGGGCCCACAAGACAGGGGGCGCGCCCTACAGGGGGGCGCGGCCCCCTATCTCGTGGGGCCCTCGGAAGCTTCTTGACTTGCACTCCAAGCTCTCCGGATCATGTTCGTTCCAAAAATCACGCTCCCAAAGGTTTCATTCCTTTTGGACTCCGTTTGATATTCCTTTTCTTCGAAATGCTGAAATAGGCAAAAAAAACAGCAATATGGGTTGGGCCTCCGGTTAGTAGGTTAGTCCCAAAAATGATATAAATGTGTAAAATAAAGCCCATAAACATCCAAAAAGGGCTAAGATAATAGCATGGAACAGTCAAAAATTATAGATACGTTGGAGACGTATCAACCATCCCCAAGCTTAATTCCTGCTTGTCCTCGAGTAGGTAAATGATAAAAAAGAAATTTTGATGTGGAATGCTACCTAGCATATTTCTCAATGTAATTTTCTTTATTGTGGCATGAATGTTCAGATCCAAATGAATACAAAATAAAAGTTCATAATGACATAAGAAATAGTAATACTTCAAGCATAGTAATCAAAGTAATCATGTCTTCTCAAAATAACATGGCTAAAGAAAGTTATCCGTACAAAATCATATAGTCTGGCTATGCTCTATCTTCATCACACAAAGTATTTAATCATGCACAACCCCGATGACAAGCCAAGCAATTGTTTCATACTTCAATAATCTCAAACTTTTTCAACTTTCGCGCAATACATGAGCGTGAGCCATGGACATAGCACTATATGTAGAATAGAATGGTGGTTGTGGAGAAGACAAAAAAAGAGAAGATAGTCTCACATCAACTAGGCGTATCAACGGGCTATGGAGATGCCCATTAATAGATATCAATGTGAGTGAGTAGGGCCATGCAACGGATGCACTAGAGCTATAAATATATGAAAGCTCAATAAAAGAAACTAAGTGGGGTGCATCCAACTTGCTTGCTCACGAAGACCTAGGGCACTTTGAGGAAGCCCATCATTGGAATATACAAGCCAAGTTCTATAATGAAAAATTCCCACTAGTATAGGAAAGTGACAACATATGAGACTCTCTATCATGAAGATCGTGGTGCTATTTTGAAGCACAAGTGTGGAAAAGGAGATGGTAGCATTGTCCCTTCTCTCTTTTTCTCTCATTTTATTTTTTTTCTTTCTTTTCCTTTTTCTCTTCTTTTTTTTCTTTGGCCTATCTTTTTTTTCTTTTTTTGGCCTTTCTCTTTTTTTTCTTTTTTTCTTTTTTTTCTTTTTGTAAAGTCCGAAGTCTCATCCCGACTTATGGGGGAATCATAGTCTTCATCATCCTTTCCTCACTAGGACAATGCTCTAATAATGAAGATCATCACACTTTTATGGATTTACAACTCGAAGCTAGAACAAGGTATGACTCTATATGAATGCTTCCGGCGGTGTACCGGGATATGCAATGAATCAAGAACGACATGTATGAAAATTATGAAAGTGGCCTTGCCACCAATACAATGTCAACTACATGATCATGCAAAAAGCAATATGACAAAAGTAATGCGTGTCATATGAACAGAACGGTGGAAAGTTGCATGGCAATATATCTCGGAATGGCTATGGAAATGCCATAATAGGTAGGTATGGTGGCTGTTTTGAGGAAGGTAAATGGTGGGTGTATGGTACCAGCGAAAATTGCACGGTACAAGAGAGGCTAGCAATGGTGGAAGGGTGAAAGAGTGCGTATAATCCATGGACTCCACATTAATCAAAAGAACTCATATACTTGTTGCAAAAATTTAGAAGTCATCAAAAACCAAAGAACTACGTGAATGCTCCTAGGGGGATAGATTGGTAGGAAAAGACCATCGCTCGTCCCCGACCACCACTCATAAGGAAGACAATAAATAAATAAAATTGTGCTCCAACTTCATCACAAAGCGGTTTCACCATACGTGCATGCTATGGGAATCACAAACTTCAACACAAGCATTCCTTAAATTCATAATCACCCAACTAGCATGACTTTAATATCACTACTTCCATATCCCAAAACAATTATCAAGCATCAAATTGATCATAGCATCCAATTCACTTTCTATGATAGTTTTTATATACCCAACTTGGATGCTCATCATTCTAGGACCAACTTTATGATCATAGCAAATACCATGCTGTTATAAAAGACTCTCAAAATGATATAAGTGAAGCATGAGAGACTAGCAATTTCTTCAAAATTAAGACACCACCGTGCTCTAAAATATATAAGTGAAGTACTAGAGCCAAAACTATCAAACTCAAAAGATATAAGTGAAGCACATAGAGTATTCTAGCAAATTCTAATCAAATAGGCTTCTCCCAAAAGGTGTGTACAGCAAGGATGACTGTGGTAAACTAAAAAGCAAATACTAATATAATACACGACGCTCCAAGCAAAACACATATCATGTGACGAATAAAAATATAGCTCCAAGTAAAGTTACCAATGAACAAAGACAAAAGAGGGGATGCCTTCCCGGGGCATCCCCAAGCTTAGGCTTTTGGCTATCCTTTAATATCTTGGGGTGCCATGGGCATTCCCAAGCTTAGGCTCTTGCCACTCCTTATTCCATAGTCCATAAAAGCTTTACCCAAAACTTGAAAACTTCACAACACAAATCTCAACAGGAAATCTTATAAGCTCCGTTAGTGAAAGAAAACAAAACCACCACATAAGGTACTACAATGAACTCATTCTTTATTTAATTTGGTGTTAAACCTACTGTACTCCAACTTCTTTATGGTTTATAAACTAATTTACTAGCCATAGATGCATTGAAATAAGCAAACAACACACGTAAAACAGAATCTGTCAAAAACAGAACAGTCTGTAGCAATCTATAACTAACGCAAACTTCTGGACCTCTAAAAATCCTACCAAAATAGGAAGTCCTGGAAAATTTGTTTATTGAACATAAGCAAAAAGAATCAACGCAAAAGCACGTTCCTGTGATTCAATAAAATTATATTTGTGCGTGCAAAGTTTCTGTTTTTCAGCAGAATCAAATCAACTATCATCATATGTTATCCTATAGGTTCTACTTGGCACAAACACTAATTAAAAAAAACACATCTAAACAGAAGGTAGATGCAAGATTTATTACTAAACAGGAGCAAAAACAAAAAACATAAAGAAAAATTGGGTTGCCTCCCAACTAGCGCTATTGTTTAACGCCCCTAGCTAGGCATAAAAGCAAAGATAGATCTAACGAGTGCCATCTTTGGCACTAAATTCATAAGTAGCACGCATGATAGATTCTTAAGGTAATTTGACTTTCTTTCTTGGAAAGTGTTCCATGCCTTTCTTTATGGGAAATTGGAATCTAATGTTCCCTTCCTTCATATCAATAATCGCACCAATAGTCCTAAGGAAAGGTCTACCAAGAATAATAGGGCAAGAAATATTGCAATCTATATCAAGAACGATAAAATCTACAGGCACCAAATTTCTATTTGCAACAATAAGAACATCATTGATCCTCCCCATAGGCTTTTTAATGGTGGAATCTGCAAGGTGCAAATTTAAAGAGCAATCATCAAGTTTTCGGAATCGTGGAAACACTAGCACCCAAATCACACAAAGCAAAACACTCAAAATCTTTAATTCTAATCTTTATAGTAGGTTCCCACTCATCATTAAGTTTTCTAGGTATAGAAACTCCCAAATTAAGTTTTTCATCATAAGATTGCATCAAGGCATCAACAATATGTTTGGTAAAAGCTTTATTTTGACTATAAGCATGAGGAGAATTAACAACGGATTGCAACAAGGAAATACAACCTTTTAAAGAGCAATTATCATAATCAAATTCCTTGAAATCTGAGATAGTAGGTTCAATATTATTAGAAGTTGAGGATTCTCCAATCTCACTTTTACCAAATTTAGCATCAAGATCTAAAGACTCCGAATTTTTGGGACGCCTTCTAGGCAAAGTTGATTCATCATCACTCCCATAATCATCAAAATTCATATTGCAAAACATAGATCTAATCGGAGACACATCAATAACTTTAAGATCATCATCATTATTTTTATGAAGACTAGAAGAACACGCTTTTATAAAGCTTTCTTTTTTAGCATGCAATCTAGCGGTTCTTTCCTTGCACTCATCAATGGAAATTCTCATTACTTTGAAAGACTCATTGATATCATGCTTAGGAGAAGAATATCCAAGTTTAAGAGAATTAACATCAAGCGGCATTCTATCAACGTTCCTAGCCAAGTCATCAACTTTGAGCAATTTTTCTTCACGCAAAGCATTAAAATTCTTTTGAGAAATCATAAATTCTTTCACACTATTCTCAAAATCAAAGGGCATCTTATTAAAATTACCATGAGAATTATTGTAGGAATTTCCATAATTATTAGAGGGATTACTAGGGAACAGTCTAGCATTAAAATTTCATCTATAAGTGTTGTTTCCAAAACTATTCCTACCAACAAAATTCACATCCATAGATTCATTATTATTCTCAATCAAGCAAGACAAAGGCATATCATTGGGATCAAGAGGAGTATTTTTAGTAGCAAACATCTTCATAAGTCCATCCATCTTTCCACTCAAAACATTAATTTCTTCTATAGCATGCAATTTTTTACTAGAAGATTTTTCGGTGTGCCATTGAGAATAATTAGCCATAATATTGTCAAGAAATTTTGTAGCATCTCCTAACGTGATTTCCATAAAGGTGCCTCCCGCGGCCGAATCTAAGAGATTTCTAGAAGCAAAGTTCAAACTGGCATACAAATTTTGTATGATCATCCATAGATTCAAACCATGAGTAGGGCAATGCGAAGCATCAATTTCATTATTTCCCAAGATTGGGAACGTGCTCATGATCAAGTTGTTTAAAATTCATAATATCGTTCCTAAGTGTGATGATCTTAGCGGGAGGAAAATATTTAGAGATAAAAGCATCTTTGCACTTGTTCCAAGAATCAATACTATTTTTAGGCAAAGACGAAAACCAAACATTAGCACAAACTCTAAGTGAAAACGGAAATAACATCAATTTGACAATATTGTTATCTGTATCTTTCTTCTTTTGCATATCACATAAATCAACAAAATTGTTTAGATGAGTAGCGGCATCTTTACTAGGAAGGCCGGCAAATTGATCTTTCATAACAAGATTCAGCAAAGCGGTATTGATTTCACAAGACTCAACATCATTAAGAGGAGCAATCGGAGTACTAAGGAAATCATTATTATTGGTATTCGAGAAGTCACACAATTTGGTATTATCTTGCATCATGGCAACAAGTAATCCAACACACAAGCAAACAGAAAAACGGCAAGCGAAAGAGAGGAGGAGATTGGGAAAGAGAGGGCGAATAAAACGGCAAGGGTGAAGTGGGGGAGAGGAAAACGAGAGGCAAATGGAAAATAATGTAAATGCGAGGGAGATGGGTTTGTGATGGGTACTTGGTATGTCTTGACTTGAGCGAAGACCTCCCCGGCAACGGCGCCAGAAATCCTTCTCGCTACGTCTTGAGCTTGTGTTGGTTTTCCTCGAAGAGGAGAGGGTGATGCAGCAAAGTGTAGCGTAAGTATTTCCCTCAGTTTTGAGAACCAAGGTATCAATCCAGTAGGAGGCTCCTCAAAAGACCCACACACCTACACAAACAAACTGAGAACTCGCAACCAACGCAATAAAGGGGTTGTCAATCCCTTCACGGCCACTTGTGAAAGTGAGATCTAATAAAGATAATATGATAAGATAAATACATTTTTGCTATTTTATAATATAGAAGCAAAAAGTAAAGATGCAAATAAAGGTAGATTGAAAGCAAATATGATAAGAGATAGACCCGAGGGCCATAGGTTTCACTAGAGGCTTCTCTCAAGATAGCATAAGTATTACAGTGGGTGAACAAATTACTTTTGAGCAATTGATAGAAAAGCGCATAGTTATGAGATTATCTAGGCATGATCATGTATATAGGCATCACGTCCATAACAAGTAGACCGACTCCTGTCTGCATCTACTACTATTACTCCACACATCGACCGACTCATGCCTGCATCTAGAGTATTAAGTTCATAAGAACAGAGTAACGCATTAAGCAAGATGACATGATGTAGAGGGATAAACTCAAGCAATATGATATAAACCCCATCTTGTTATCCTCGATGGCAACAATACAATACGTGCCTTGCAACCCTTTCTGTCACTGGGTAAGGACACCGCAAGATTGAACCCAAAGCTAAGCACTTCTCCCATGGCAAGAAAGATCAATCTAGTAGGCCAAACCAAGCTGATAATTCGAAGAGACTTGTAAAGATAACTCAATCATACATAAAAGAATTCAGAGAAGATTCAAATGTTATTCATAAATAAACTTGATCATAAACCCACAATTCATCGGATCTCGACAAACACACCGGAAAAAGAGTTTACATCGAATAGATCTCCACAAGAGAGGGGGAGAACATTGTATTGAGATCCAAAGAGAGAGAAGAAGCCATCTAGCTAATAACTATGGACCCATAGGTCTGTGGTAAACTACTCACAACTCATCGGAGGGGCAAGGATGTTGATGTAGAAGCCCTCCATGGTCGATTCCCCCTCCGGCAGAGTGCCGGCGAAGGCTCCAAGGGATCTCGTGGATATAGAATGTTACGGTGGTGGAAATTGTGTTTCGTGGTGCCCCTGGATGTTTTCGGGGTACGTAGGTATATATAGGAGGAAGAAGTACATCGGTGGCTGCCCGAGGGGCCCACGAGACAGGGGCGCGCCCTACAGGGGGGCGGCCTCCTATCTCGTGGGGGCCTCGGCTGCTTCTTGACTTGCACTCCAAGCTCTCTGGATCACGTTCGTTCCAAAAATCACGCCCCCGAAGGTTTCATTCCGTTTGGACTCCGTTTGATATTCCTTTTCTTCGAAATACTGAAATAGGCAAAAAAAACAGCAATATGGGTTGGGCCTCTGGTTAGTAGGTTAGTCCAAAAAATGATATAAATGTGTAAAATAAAGCCCATAAACATCCAAAAGGGGTAATATAATAGCATGGAACAATAAAAAATTATAGATACGTTGGATACGTATCAAGCATCCCCAAGCTTAATTCCTGCTCGTCCTTGAGTAGGTAAATGATAAAAAAGAAATTTTTGATGTGGAATGCTACCTAGCATGATTCTCAATGTAATTTTCTTTATTGTGGCATGAATGTTCAGATCCAAATGATTCAAAATAAAAGCTTATAAAACATAAAAATAATAATGCTTCAAAGCATACTAACAAATAATCATGTCCTATCGAAATAACATAGCCAAAGAAAGCTTATCCCTACAAAATCATATAGTTAGGCCATGCTTCATTTTCATTACACAAAATACTCCCATCATGCACAACCCCGATGACGAGCCGAGCAATTGTTTCATACTTTTTAACGCGCTTCAACTTTTTCAACTCTTACGCAATACATGAGCGTAAGCCATGGACATAGCACTGTGGTGGTATATGGTGGTGGTTGTGAGGACAAAAAGGGAGAAGATAGTCTCACATCAACTAGGCGTATTAATGGGCTATATACAGGTGCCCATTAATAGATATCAATGTGAGTGAGTAGGGATTGCCATGCAACGGATGCACTAGAGCTATAAATATATGAAAGCTCAACAAAAGAAACTAAGTGGGTGTGCATCCAACTTGCTTGCTCACGAAGACCTAGGGCACTTTGAGGAAGCCCATTGTTGGAATATACAAGCCAAGTTCTATAATGAAAAATTCCCACTTAGTATATGAAAGCGACAACATAGGAGACTCTCTATCATGAAGATCATGGTGCTACTTTGAAGCAGAAGTGTGGAAAAAGAGATAGTAGCGTTGTCCCTTCTCTCTTTTTCTCTCATTTCATTTTTTTTCTTTTATTTCTTCTCTTTTTTTTCTTTTTTTTCTTTGGCCTTTTCTTTTTTTCTTTTTGGCCTTTCTCATTTTTTTATTTCTCTTTTTTTTCTTTATAAAGTCCGAAGTCTCATCCCGACTTGCGGGGGAATCATAGCCTTCATCATCCTTTCCTCACTAGGACAATGCTCTAATAATGAAGATCATCACACTTTTATGGATTTACAACTCAAGAATTCCAACTCAAAGCTAGAACAAGATATGACTCTATATGAATGCCTCCGACGGTGTACCGGGATATGCAATGAATCAAGAGCGACATGTATGAAAATTATGAAGGTGGCCTTGCCACAAATACGATGTTAACTACATGATCATGCAAAGAGTAATATGACAATGATGGAACGTGTCATAATAAACGGAACGGTGGAAAGTTGCATGGCAATATATCTCGGAATGGCTATGGAAATGCCATGATAGGTAGGTATGGTGGCTGTTTTGAGGAAGGTAAGTAAGGGGTTTATGATACCGGCGAAAGTTGCACGGTAATAATAAAGGCTAGCAAAGATGAGTGTGCATATATCCATGGACTTACATTAGTCAAAAAGAACTCATATACTTATTGCAAAATCCTACTTAGCCCTCGAAGCAAAGTACTACTACGCATGCCCCAAGAGGGATAGATTGGTAGGAAAGGACCATCGCTCGTCCCCGACTGCCACTCATAAGGAAGACAATCAAAAGAGCACCTCATGCAACAAATTTGTCATACAACTTTTACCATACGTGCATGCTACGGGACTTGCCAACTTCAACAAAAGTATTTCTCAGTTTCATAATTACCCACTAGCATGACCCTAACATTACTACCTTTATATCTCAAAACAATTATCAAGCATCAAGTTGATCATGGCATCCAATTCTTTTCCTATGATAGTTTTTATTATACCCAACTTGGATGATCATCATTCTAAGACCAACTTTGTAACAATAGAAAATACCATGCTTTTCTAAAAGACTCTCAAAAAGATATAAGTGAAGCATGAGAGACTAGAAATTTCTTCAAAATTAAGACACCACCGTGCTCTAAAAGATATAAGTGAAGCACTAGAGCAAAAACCATGAAGCTCAAAAGATATAAGTGAAGCACATAGAGTATTCTAGCAAATTCTAATCAAATAGGCTTCTCCCAAAAGGTGTGTACAGCAAGGATGATTGTGGTAAAATATAAAGCAAAGACTAATATAATACACGACGCTCCAAGCAAAACACATATCATGTAGTGAATAAAAATATAGCTCCAAGTAAAGTTACCAATGAACGAAGACGAAAGAGGGGATGCCTTCCTGGGGCATCCCCAAGATTAGGCTTTTGGCTATTCTTGAATATCTTGGGGTGCCTTGGGCATCCCCAAGCTTAGGCTCTTGCCACTCCTTATTACATAGTCCATAAAAGCTTTACCCAAAACTTGAAAACTTCACAACACAAAACTCAACAGGAAATCTTATAAGCTCCATTAGTGAAAGAAAACAAAACCACCACATAAGGTACTGCAATGAACTCATTCTTTATTTATTTTTGTGTTAAACCTACTTTATTCCAACTTCTCTATGGTTTATAAACTATTTTACTAGCCATAGATGCATCAAAATAAGCAAACAACACACGAAAAACAGCATGTGTCAAAAACAGAACAGTCTGTAACAATCTGTAACTAACGCAAACTTCTGGAACTCTAAAAATCCTACCAAAATAGGAAGTCCTGGAAAATTTGTTTATTGAACAGCAGCAAAACGAATCAAAGCAAAATCACGTTCTTGTGATTTAACAAAAATATATTTGTGCGTTCAAAGTTTCTGTTTTTCAGCAGAATCAAATCAACTATCATCATAGGTTATCCTATAGGTTCCACTTGGCACAAACACTAATTAAAAGATAAAAACACATCTAAACAGAAGGTAGATGCAAGATTTATTACTAAACAGGAGCAAAGACAAAGAACATAAAGAAAATTGGGTTGCTTCCCAACTAGCGCTATCGTTTAACGCCCCTAACTAGGCATAAAAGCAAAGATAGATCTAAGTAGTGCCATCTTTGGCACTAAATTCATCAATAGAGCGCTTGTGATCTCTAGGGATTTCTCCCCTTTTAGTAATGGCTAAATTTTTAGGCAAAAGTTCAAGAAATTTATTGGCTGCAAAAGGTTCCTTAGCGATAGAAAAACAATTGGGAAGAACACTTATGGATTTCAGATCCGCGTCTCCCTTACTAGAAGAACGGAAGTAGCAAGCTTCCTAGTAGCTTTATATTGGGCATTGCAAATTCTATGCCAAGAATCTTTTAAACTTTCTCTCTCCCTTTTGCTTAAAATTGAGAATTTCTTGTTCGGGAGTGAGAATATGGATAGGAGGACTAGCCATAACGACAAGGTAGACGAGCTAACACATGGGCAAACAGAAAAAGGCAAGCGAAAAGAGAGGAGGATATTGGGAAAGAGAGGGCAAATAAAACGGCAAGGGTGATGTGGGGAAGAGGAAAACGAGAGGCGAATGGCAAATAATGTAAATGCGAGGGAGATGGGTACTTGTTATGTCTTGACTTGATCGAAGACCTCCCCGGCAACGGCGCTAGAAATCCTTCTTGCTACGTCTTGAGCTTGCGTTGGTTCTCCTTGAAAGGGAGAGGGTGATGCAGTGATAGTAGTGTAAGTATTTCCCTCAGTTTTTGAGAACCAAGGTATCAATCCAGTAGGAGGCTCCTCAAAAGTCCCACGCACCTACACAAACAAACTGAGAACTCGCAACCAACGCAATAAAGGGGTTGTCAATCCCTTCACGGCCACTTGCGAAAGTGAGATCTAATAAAGATAGTAAGATAAGATAAATATATTTTTGGTATTTTATAATATAGATGCAAAAAGTAAAGGTGCAAATAAAAGTAGATCGAAAGCAAATATGATAAGAGATAGACCTGGGGGCCATAGGTTTCACTAAAGGCTTCTCTCAAGATAGCATAAGTATTACGATGGGTGAACAAATTACTATCGAGCAATTGATAGAAAAGCGCATAGTTATGAGATTATCTAGGCATGATCATGTATATAGGCATCACATCCATAACAAGTAGACCGACTCCTGCTTGCATCTACTACTATTACTCCACACATCGACCGACTCCTGCCTGCATCTAGAGTATTAAGTTCATAAGAACAGAGTAACGCATTAAGCAAGATGACATGATGTAGAGGCATAAACTCAAGCAATATGATATAAACCTGTGGAGGATATAGCTACTAAGTATAAACCGGCCGGGAGGGCCCGGTTCACCCTCGACTATGTTGAAGCCCACGAAGATCCAGAAGATGGCGCTTTACTAAAGGAAACATAGAAGCCCAAAGCCTAAAGGCGGATTAGGGCCCATAGTGGTAAACCGCCATGACTACGTAAACTTGTAATATAAGTTAGGAAAGGAGAGACCGAGCTGGACACTTTGTATGAGTCGGCCTCGGGGCTTTGTAAACCGGCCGGGTGTCAACCTGTGTATATAAAGGGACGACCCGGCGGCGGTTCAGGGACGACAGACAACAACTCGAGACTCAGGCAAGCGTATTTCGCTCCCTGATCATCGAAACCCAATCAATCCCATCACAACTAGACGTAGGCTTTTACTTTCATCGAAGGGGCCGAACTAGTATAACTCCCGTGTCCCTTGTCCGGTTTAACCCCTTCAAGCTAACCCGTTGCGATGGCTCCACGACTAAGTCCTTTCACGAGGACATCTGACATGATAATTCCACGACAGTTGGCGCCCACCGTGGGGCTATCGCACGATGGTGTCGAGTTCTTGAAGGGCTGCTCTGAAGGACTTAAGGGGTATGTGATCGGCCGGATGACCAAAAGTCGTCGCGTCAAGCTCTACATCGACGACAAAGGATGGGGCCCTGAGGCCGGCTCAATCGAGTTTGGGTACCGGGTCCCCTTCGGCGGAATTCATGTCTTCATTGGCAAGATCGGTGAACCAGGCCCTTAGCCGGACATCTGCACCAACCTCGTCGAGACGGCTCAGCGTGCGAGTCCAGCCCGGGTTAAGCCCGCCGTGAAGCGTGCGTTCGTAGGATATGTCCATGGGATCGGATCTGAACCGGTGTCTGAGGGCGAGACGGCTGTATATTCCGACGGCGAGTCATCCACTGGTGAAATCGAGTCCTTGTACCAGATTCATGGCGGTATGTTCGAGGGATATTCCGATGGCAACAGTATTCCGGACCTCCTTGAAGCTCCGAGTCGGGTTGCTATTTACATGGCCGGCACGCAGCCCGTGTTGCAGTCTTCATCTACCGCAGCAATGAATACCGGATCAGTGGCCGCGGCAGGTACCTCGGCGCGCCGGCCGGCGCAAGTTCTCTCCGGTTTAATGGATGCTTGGGCGACCTTGTTAACCGCACAGTCACCCTAGATACGCAGGATCAGCACAATGCGGGAGTTGCGAGACTGAAGGAGCAAATTACGCAGGCTAAGGAGGACCTGGTGGCTGAGGATAATAGGATGGCTAAGGAACAGGCCGCTTTGAATGCTCAATCACAGCAGATACAAGCACAGAATTACCGGCTCATGCTAGATCGGACCGCGTCAGAGGATGTGATACGAAGGAAGTATTGGTCGCGCCTGCTGCCGGTTTACGAAGGGTTAAATCTCTCTCAGACGCCAGGCGCTGGACCGAGCAATCCGACGGCCCCAAACCGAGCTAAAGCGCCTAGGATAGCTCTGGATCAGCCACGAGCAACGGAGCTACCCCGACGGACAGTTAACCCGCCGCAGTATGTGCCTACACCACCAGGTCACTTTTCAAGCCCTCTAGATAACATGATTGCTGCGGCCTCACGCTTGGCAGCCATTCCAATGGAAGGAGATTCAATAGAGGCAGTTGAGACACGGCGGGCGAGAGATCTTCTTCAAACCGCCGTAGTGTAGCAATAGGCTTATTCATATAGCCAGGATAGAATTCATTCAACCCCTCGTCCGAGCCCAAGTTATAGCAGGCGGATGGACGAACCGGAAGTATCTAGCAGCGCGCGGCGTCGCAATGCTCAGGAGGTAGTGGATCATGGCAGGGCACGAAGGGATGGTGCTTTGGGTCGTTATCAACCCGCCCCGGTTCAGCCAACAGTGTCGGTTGACAGAGGCACCGGGCTTGCTTTCAGTTCCTGGGGGGTACCGTGCCTCATTCCGGCTCTCCGTAACATGCGTCTACCCAAGGATTTCAAGGGTCCACGCAAAGTACCTAACTACACGGTGGATCAGCCGCCTGAGGCGTGGATCGAGACTGATGAGATGGCAATGGAGATGCTGGATGTAGATGAAGCAGCTTGTGCAAAGTAATTCACGATGATGTTGGAAGGAACAGCCCGCACTTGGTTGAAAAATCTGTCAGCTAATTCCATCGAGTCATGGGATCAGCTGAAGGCCCGGTTTATAGCCAATTTTAAAGACACGTGCAAATAGCCCATGTCCATTGTAGATCTGGATGCTTGTGTTCAGGGTGAGAACGAGTCCACAACTCATTGGGTGCGCCGGGTCTCAGAAGTTTTGCACTCGTCCAACCGAATTAACGCTGACCAAGCGATTATCACACTGGAACGTAATTGCCGGTTTAAGTCACTGAAGGAGAAGTTGGGACGGCTCAAGCGCCACTGCAACGACCTGGGAACCCTTATGGCAGCCTTGGTAAAGTATGTCGATTCTGATAATACCAAGGATCCCAATTCTGATAATGAGAAACCGGAGAAGGGAAAGAGGAATGGCGGTGCGAAGGGACAGCAGCACAACCAGGGAGGCCATGGGAATAATGGTAAGCGTAAAGCGGATTCAGATTTTGTGGCTAATGCTAATGTGCAGCGTCGTAAGGGTAAACCGCCCCAGCGCGGTGGGGCGATGAATCTGGAGCGCTTGTTGAATCAGCCCTGTCCAAAGCATGGGACCAAGGAGGTCCCTGCAACACATCTCTGGAAGGATTGTAACATTATGAAGGAGTTCAAAAATTCTGATCTCTTCCGGTATGATCAGGGTCCGTCGGGCGGTTCAAGTCCAGGTTTTCATGGTGGCGGCGGTTCAGGCTCTGGGTTTCAGAATAATCATAGCAACCAGAACAACCAAGGCGGTAATAACCAACAGAGTAATCAAGGGAATCAGCAGCAGTCGGGTTACCAGAGTCACCCGAAGCAGCTGAATGGTGGACAATATCATGTATTCACCACTAGTCTGTGCAAGCGTGATCAGAAGCTGCACAAGAGGGCAGTCAATGCGGTGGAACCGACAGTTCCACGCTATCTGCGGTGGTCGGAACAGCCTATTGTGTGGAGTAGGGATGATCATCCGCCTCGGATTGACAATCCGGGTCAGCTAGCTCTGGTGGTGGCACCTTAGGTGGGAGGTTACAAGTTCACTAAAGTACTCATGGATGGAGGAAGCAGTATTAATATTCTATATTATGAGACATTCCGCCGCATGGGGCTGACAGATAAGAATCTTAAACCGTCCAATACTGTTTTCCATGGTGTGGTACCAGGAAAGTCGGCATATCGAGTGGGCAAGATTGCCTTGGAAGTTGTGTTTGGGGATGAACATGATTCCCGGTCTGAGACATTAACTTTTGAGGTGGTGAGAATCCAGAGCCCGTATCACGCACTGTTTGGGCGACCGGCTTCTGCAAAATTCATGGCGAGGCCTTGTTATATTTACTTGCAGCTCAAGATGCCAGGTCACAAAGGAACCATCACGGTTCATGGAAGTAGAAAAATCGCTTTGGATTGCGAAGAGAGTGATGCGGCTTATGCTGAGTTGGTTTGTGCCACAGAGGAGTTAAAGTTTTACAAGGAGAATGTTGATCCGGCAGATATGTCCCCTCTAAAGAAGCCCACCACTGAGCATGACCCAACCCTGCATTTCAAACCGGCTGACGAGACTAAGCTTGTTGACTTTGTACCTGGCGATTCGTCCAAGCAGTTCAACATCAACACCAATCTGGATCCAAAATAGGAAAGCACGCTCATCGAGTTCATCCGTGAGAACCGGGACATTTTTGCATGGAAGCCTTCTGACATGCCAGGTGTACCAAGGGAACTCGCTGAGCACACTCTTAATATCGATCTGAAGTTTAAACCGGTCAAGCAATTTCTTCGTCGCTTTAATGAAGAGAGATGCAAGGCAATTGGGAAGGAGGTAGCCCGGCTATTGGCTGCTGGGTTTATTGTTGAAGTGTTTCATCCTGAATGGTTGGCTAATCCGGTGCTGGTTCTTAAGAAAAACGGGACTTGGCATATGTGTGTGGACTACACGGACTTAAACAAGGCCTGCCCGGCCGATCCTTTTGCTCTCCCGCGTATTGATCAGATCATTGGTGCGACGGCGGGTTGTGAGCGCCTGAGTTTTTTGGATGCTTATTCAGGGTACCATCAGATTAAGATGGCAGTTAAGGACCAGGAGAAGACAGCTTTCATCACTCGCCTTCTGCTATGTTTCTATGCCCTTTGGGCTCAAGAGTGCTCAGGCAACTTATCAGCATTGTGTGCAAAATTGTCTTCACACGCAGATTGGACGTAATGTTCATGCCTATGTGGATGACATTGTGGTAAAATCCAGGAAAAAGGAGACATTGATAGCTGATCTCAAGGAGACGTTTGACAACCTTCGGGTTTACAAGATGATGCTTAACCCGGATAAGTGTGTCTTTGGTGTTCCGGCAGGCAAGCTTCTCGGTTTTCTTGTGTCTAACAGGGGCATTGAGGCTAATCCGGAAAAGATTAAGGCAATCACATCCTTGGCTAAACCGACATGTATCAATGATGTTCAGCGTCTTGCGGGCCGGATTGCAGCCCTCAGCCGGTTTATCAATCGTCTGGGGGATAAGGCCATTCCTTTGTATCAGATGCTGAAGAAGACGGATGATTTCGTTTGGAGTGATGCGGCCAATGCGGCCTTTGAGGAGTTAAAGCGGCAGTTGGTTGAACCACCAGTTCTTGCAGCCCTAGTTGATCATGAGCCTTTACTATTATATGTGGCTGCCAATGTCCGAGCGGTCAGTGTGGCAATTGTGGTAGAGCATAAAGAGGCTGGGAAGGAATATCCGGTTCAACGACCGGTATACTACATCAGTGAAGTTCTGATCAAATCAAAACAACGCTATCCGCATTGGCAGAAGTTGGTGTATGGGGTTTTTATGGCCAGTCGAAAGCTCAAGCAATATTTTCAAGGTCACCCCATCACAGTGGTTAGTTCTGCTCCCTTGGGCAATATCATCCAAAACAGAAAAGCAACTGGCCGGGTTGCAAAGTGGGCAATTGAGCTTGGTCCACACGGTTTGAAATATGTACCTCGAACAGCCATCAAGTCTCAGGCTCTTGTGGACTTTATCAATGACTGGACCGAGTTGCAAGCACTGGAGGAGAAGCCGGACAATACGTACTGGACTATTCATTTTGATGGATCAAGGCAGTTGGAAGGCTCGGGGGCTGGAGTTGTCCTTACTTCCCCTCGAGGTGATAAAATTTGCTACGTCCTCCGCTTGATGTTTCCTTGTACTAACAATGCAGCTGAGTATGAAGCTCTACTTCATGGTCTCCGTGTGTCTAAAGAGATGAACTTAACTCGAGTTCGTTGTTTCGGAGATTCTGATCTGGTGGCTCAGCAAGTTTCTGGTACTTGGGATTCTAAGGATCCACTCATGGCGGCTTACAGGCATGAGGTAGATATTGTGGCGGGTCACTTCAAAGGATATCAGGTTGAGAATATTGATCGGCGCAAAAATGAAGCAACAGACGCTTTGAGCCGGCTTGGATCTCAGCATAAACCGGTACCTCCTAACACCTTTTTAGATATCTTGCATAACCCGTCTGTTAAATTGCCAACAGAAGAGGATCTGGCTGTTCCTGATCCGGAGGCTCAGCTGGTGGCCGCTTTACACGTTGTGCCGGATTGGACGGTTCCATATCTGGCGTATATGAGCCGGGGTGAGCTACCAAATGATCAAGTCCTGGCCCGATAAATAGTTCGGCGATCCAAGTCCATGGTTATTCACAATGGCGAGTTACACCGCTGTAGCGTTTCAGGCGTATTTCAGCGTTGTGTTTCTCCGGAAGAAGGCCAAGTGATCCTCCGGGAAATTCATGAAGGGGATTGTGGTCATCATGCCGGTTCAAAATCCCTGGTTGCAAAAGCTTTTCTTCATGGGTTTTACTGGTTAACAGCTCATGCTGATGCGGAGGATCTGGTGAAGCGATGCGATGCTTGTCAAAAAATTTCACGCAGGGCTCATGTTCCGGCTCAGGAGCTACGGATGATTCCCATCACTTGGCCTTTTGCTACTTGGGGGCTTGATATGGTGGGACCCTTTAAACGTTCCCAGGACAAGAAGACCCACCTGTTGGTGGCAGTTGATAAATTCACCAAGTGGGTTGAAGCGGAGCCTGTTAGCAAGTGTGATGCAGCTACGGCGGTTCAATTTCTCAAAAAGATTATTTTCCATTTTGGCTTTCCACACAGCATCATCACGGAAAATGGTACCAACCTTTCCAAAGGTGAGATGGAGGATTTCTGTCAGAGAGAGCACATCCGGCTTGACCTATCGTCTGTGGCGCACCCTCAATCCAACGGTCAAGCAGAGCGAGCTAATCAAGACATTTTAAAGGGTCTTAAACCCCGGCTCATGATTCCCTTGAAGCGGACGCCGGGTTGTTGGGTGGAAGAATTACCTTCTGTGTTGTGGAGCATCAACACCACCCCTAATCGATCAACAGGATACACGCCTTTCTTTATGGTATACGGGGCAGAGGCGGTTCTTCCAAGTGATATACGTCATGATTCACCCCGGGTTGCTAATTACGTTGAACCGGACAACGAGCAAGCCCGCCAAGAGGCACTGGACTTGCTGGATGAGAAGCGGGATATGGCTTTGGCACGATCGGCGGTTTATCAACAAGACCTACGACGTTATCACAGCCGTCGGGTTAAGACAAGAGCCTTTCAAGAAGGTGACTTGGTGCTCCAGCTTATCCAGGATCAGACCGACATACACAAGTTATCCCCGCCTTGGGAAGGACCCTTTGTGGTCAGCAAGAATTTGCACAACAGATCATACTACCTCATTGACGTTCGAGATGACTCACGCAAATCTGAGGAGGAGACCCGGCGGCCTTGGAACATAGCTCTCCTCCGGCCTTACTACACTTGAGCCATAGGCTCTTTTTTATGTACATATTTTGACAATGTATATATTATCATCAATAAATAAATCAGCATCCTTGCTCTAAAGCGGGGCCTCTGCTGTTTTTTCTCAAATATTCTTTGAGCTACATGGGGGCTTCCGCTGACAAAGCGAAGTACTACCTGTTAAACCGGCTATCACGCCACAAAGCTTGGGAGCTTCACACCCAAAGGGCCAAAGAGGGTTTAGCTGCTCTGCACAACTCAAACATAGGCACCTAATGAGCACAGCTCATCACGTTACTTGGGGGCTCCTTGGTCCAATACCAAGAAGTTTGAATGGACCCTTGTAGCTGGGTATCGACCCATGGCTTGGAAGCCTGGTATATTTACCTAAAACCCCGGGTTAACCTGCCTTCATCAAGTAAGACACTCATATCCAGGTCATCCTGGCACGGCCCTCCGAACGTTTGACAGTTACTCTCCTTGAGACCCTGCACTTGTCAAAGTTAAAACGGTGATTGGTTAGTTGGAGGTCCATCTTAAAAGGCTTTGTTAAATGGTTCAACTCAGTGGCCTGGCAGCCCACAAAAAGCCTCGAATTCTGGCCTGGCAGCCCCCAAAACGCCTCGATACACGGTTTTATTCGCGTTTTGCTGAATTTTATGTTAACCCGATTATCTTGGCTTGATCTGTCATTTTCTTAGCCCGTTTTTTTTAAACCGGCTTGGTTTGCAACTACACATTGACAGACCCTGTTCTTAAACCGGAGTTTCTTAACCCGGTGTGGATCATCTGGCGTGAATCATCACCCGGTATGACTTATTGTACGACATCAGAACCTGATGGAGTTATACAAGAAATCCGGATTTGGGTTTTTTACCCTTATTACAATAAAAGTTGGCCAGCCAACTAAATAGGGATATGGTATCAGAAGTATGTTTTATTTCAAATTTTTATGATTTGATTATTAATCCGGCCTGTTTTGGGCATTATGACCCGTCCGGCGGTAAACCGCCAGGACCCTTGTCTTTTTATGCACACACGTGAGTTGCATATTCTGATACTTGGAATACAATTGATATTGATATGGCGGAGCAACACAAAGCATCTCCTGCACGATGGCAGCAGATCATAATAAGTTTTTTCTACCCTATTAGAAGGCACTCAACGGCCCAAAATATGGAATTATTCTCACACGGACAATTTCTGACATATCAAACCGCCCTGACGGATTAAGCTTCATCACCGGGTTGATGTGAGGAAGATGGGTCATCTGGCGTCGGTTCAGCTTCCTCCTCTTCCAATGGCTGGAAGTCATTGGTGGTCCAATCAATCCGGGTCAAGGCCTGAAAGACAGCCTCTTCATTTATAAGCTCAGCCGGATCAACGTCAGGGGCGTAAGTGTGCTTACGGATTGGTGGAATAAGGTTCTACACTTCAGGAATCATAGCGTCAACCCGTCTGTTGTTTGCATCATAGAAAGATCGGTGAACCATCAGGTTCGCCTCTTCTGCTAGTTGACTCGCCAAAGGACGCATCTCCCTTGTTACCCGTTTGAGGGCGTCATTGTCAAATTCTTCGCCGTTTTCTTGTGCACTGGGGAAGCCTTTGGCTATATCAGCCGGATCAAGATCAGCTATCCATGCCTTGGCTCGCGTCAGTGCCAGCAAAGTGCCTGCCCGAGCAGCGGATCGCTTCAGCTCTTCTATTTGCGCTGGCGTCATTGAGAGGCGATCGAGCGTGTCCTTGATAAGTGTTGGTGCCGCATTGTCATAAGACGTTGCGCATATAACCCGTTGAGCGCCGGTATACAACTGTTCAATTAGTGTATATGCAGCTTTGAGCTTCTTCCGCATGTCAGAACCTAGATGAGCAATGCGACTACCTACATCGGTTCAGGAAATGCATGTTAAAGCGATGAAATTTCAAAGAGTCATAAAACTTTGGCAACCACTGCTTACCAAATATTGCAGAGGTCATGGCGTTGATTTGGCGCTTCAATCCAGACAATTCTTCTGTCACCGGTTCAAGAGCTGCTTCAGCAATCTCCGCCCGCTTCACCAATCCGGCCTTTTCGGTGTCCCAATTGGCATGTTCAGACTTAAACAATTCTTTAAGCTGCTCCATGGTGGTCAAGGCGGTTTTCAGCTCATCCTTGGCCTTGGTGGTTTCTGCTTGTTGGGTTTTCAGATTTGCTTGAAGATCAGCAATTTGCGAGATTTGTTGATTTATTTCACTCTGCAACAGTAAGAGAGCATGTCAATATCTTTGTTCAAATCCCAAGCATATAACCAGTTATACACTTGGCACTTGGGGGCTAATGTGGATCATTTTTATGTGGGTACTTGAAGTCCCAAGGATTAATACAAGTTTTAATCATGGCAATTGGGGGCTAATGTGTGTTTGATCAGACATAAAGAAAATTCCACAAGTTACGGTATGGAGTATACAAAGTCCCGGTTTGACTTCCTCAAGACAAACCGGCCCTTGGGGGCTACAATGCAATGAAGGAACAGAAGGAGCAATAATGTTTACCTCATAGCGCTCCTTCATCAGATTTACTAAACCGACTTCATAATCACGGCTTGTGTACAGCCGGTTCAGGAAGCCGGAGTGAAGATCTTGAGCAGAGAGATCGGTATAAGCAGACAAATCAGTCTTCCCCTTCCCCTTGCTCATGGCAGCAAATTCATCCTTGGCAGTGTGCTTTGGTAAAGCAACCGGATTACCAGGGGCGTTATATGCAGTGCCCGTAACAACAACGTCATCATCCTTGGCCGGGCTGGAAGAATCAATATTCTGAATAGGACTTGGTGCTTTCGTGGCAGGGCTTGGCGGTTTGTTAGTTGGACTTGGCGGATCAGCAGTTGAGCCCCGTTGTTCCACTGCTGGACTTGGAGGGGCAGGAGGATGTAAAGTGTCAACTTCTACATTCGGTTCAACTTCTGGCGGGTTAGCATCACCATCTTGGTTCTGCCCAGCAGAGCTGTCCATGGCAACTTCAGGGTTTTCGCCATGAGGCTCTGGCATCTTCTCCGGATCAACCTCAATAGTAGGGTCGCTGGTCTTGGCTTTCTTACTTAATTGAGCCTTGGCGCTACAGCATCAAAGGTTAGAATATGGTAAACCGACAAGTAAAGAAGAACCGACAGAGTAATACTCACCCAGTGACAACTTTGAGAGGAGGCAATTGAGTGGTTGACGAACCACCAGACGAGTTGGAAGAAGCCTGGTAATTCGGATCAGACGGATTGAGAGGGCATCGGAAGAAACCTTTCAAAGGATAACGTTTTTTGGGAGAACAAGTCACCTCTAGACGGTGTTTCCGGGTGGGCGTATCAGCTAAACCGGACGAAGTGATTTGTTGACCACTATGCCGGGTTGTGCGACGTTCTTCGACTTGTCGTGTCTTTAAAGAAAATTTTGGATCCAAATGAGCAAGGGGGTGAGATTGTTTTACTTTCCGGACTGTACGGCGAATTCTTTGAACCGGTACAGGATCTGAGTCGGAAGAAAGAAGAATTACCTCAACATGTTCTGCATGGCTGGCCTCAGCATCATCCTGAAGATAGTCATTGTCAATAAGACGTACGAAAAAGGAACCAAGTGAGTCAAGTTCTACCTCAGCATCTGATTCTTCCTCCTCCGGTGGATCAGAAGACTCGGCGGCTTTCTTCTTTCCAGGTTTCTTGGTGGCCTTGGTTTTTACACGAGGAGCCCGGGCCGGTTTAGTCCATTTCCAAAAGGAGCTGTTAGCCTGAAATTAAAACAAGGAAAGGTTAGTACACAGTCAATACGGAAGCAAATCAGTAAAGTATGTACATGAACTTTACCGCCGGTGGTTTATTGGAAACGCAAAATGGAGCCAAACCGGTTTGGCTGCATGCAGAGATCGGTTCATCAAGCATCCTCTTCACACATTCGGCGATTTCCAGGTCGGATCGTTGAGGGTCTTTTACATGGCCGGTATACTCATGCATCAATCCGGGGCGGCGGCTCAAAGGAAAAATGCCCCAAGAAACCCAGCAGCGGACAAGATCAATGCCAGTCAAACCGTTGGCCATCAGAGCCCGGAGCTTGGCAAGTTGAGGAGCAAAATTCTTCCGTTCTGCGACGGTTAAACGTGGAGGCAATGGGTGGCCATTGCTAAGCCGATGAGGGCGGTAACCCGGCAGGGGATTTTCTCCATCAGGAGCAGTGTTCCGGCAGTAAAACCAGGTCTGATTCCAATCTTTTGGATGGCTATGATGTTTGGCATGAGGGAAATCAACTTCTTTCCTTTTTTGAATTGACACGCCACCAAGTTTTGTGTTGGGACCATCTGAGAATTCTGTGCGGCGGTTCAGATGAAAGAAATCCCGGAACAACTCCACGGTTGGCTCTTCTTGAAGATAAACTTCGTAGAATACTTGAAAGTTGCATATGTTTGACACAGAGTTCGGACCAATATCTTGCGGATGGAGTTGGAAGCTTGCAAGGACATCCCGGAATTTTTTTGATCTGGGTGGACTGAATCCCCGGTCTAAGTGTTGCATAAAAACAATTACCTCCCCTTCTTGAGGCTCAGGTGGACATTCTGATTCCGGAACTCGCCAGTGGAGAACCCTTTTCGAAGCTAAGGCACCAGTGGTGACATAACCATTGATCTGTGTCTCCGTGATCCGGGACGGAACCCAATTGCAAGCAGAAAATTGTTTCAACATTCCGGAAAGAGGAACTGAAATAAAAAGTGCCGGTTTAAGGTGTCTAATTCAGTGTTAAACCGGAGAAAGATATTATGCAAGGTTCAGTTGGCGGTTTAAGAGAGGGCTAATGATATATGGTGGATTGACTATCAAAGGGTTAAACCGCCTGTAGGCAGAAGGGTCAGAATTCAAAATTCTGCTAAGTATTGACAGAAACAGGTTTCACACAATGGTCAAATTTATTTGGATCCACCACACATCCGTAAAGCAAATTTTCTCTTTGAGCTCTAAAGGTGCTAAATAGAGCAGGGAAGGCCATGACTCTACGGAGGTAAAAGAACGATCTGCTAGCATTAAAAATGGACGCAGAGTACCTACCGCATGAGATCTACACTATTATTGGATCAAAACTATCACGGCAGGTGGAAGAACAAAGAAGGATGAAGAATTATGCGGAAGAACTCAGGAACCCTAGAAACAGATCTAAAGACGGAGGAGAAAGGAAGTTTACCACTGCAGGTCTACTGCGGAAGAAGGGTGGCGAAAGTCTGGTCCGTTTCAGGTTGATGCAGCGGCCTTTGTCGGTGCAGATCTCGAAGGTCACGGACGGCGGCAGAGCTCCAGAGCTTGGGCGTTGTGAGGAAGAAGAAGGCACAGAAGGGGAAAAGAGCGAAAGGGCCCTCGGGTCTTATTTATAGAGGAGAGAGTAAAATGGCAGGCACGGGAATCAAGGAGCCTGAAACGGCAGAATGAGTGCGCCTGTCGCCTCGATTTTCGGGATAACCATTAAATGAAGGGTATCTTTTTTAATTATTGTTTACAGAGATGATGTCATGATGGACCGTTGCTGCGTTCAGAAGATGATGTCACGGCGGTTTACAAAGTTTCAGGAGAAGACAATATGGCGGTTTACGAAAATACAAGAAGATGCCTGCAAGAGATATTTGAAGTATTGAAGAATGACATGAACAAATTCAAATCAATCTGGGGCCTAATGTGGAGGATATAGCTACTAAGTATAAACCGGCCGGGAGGGTCCGGTTCACCCTCGACTATGTTGAAGCCCATGAAGATCCAGAAGATGGCGCTTTACTAAAGGAAGCATAGAAGCCTGAAGCCCAAAGGCGGATTAGGGCCCATAGTGGTAAACCGCCATGACTATGTAAACTTGTAATATAAGTTAGGAAAGGAGAGACCGAGCCGGACACTTTGTATGAGTCGGCCTCGGGGCTCTGTAAAACCGGCCGGGTGTCAACCTGTGTATATAAAGGGACGATCCGGCGGCGGTTCAGGGACGACAGACAACAACTCGAGACTCAGGCAAGCGTATTTCGCTCCCTGATCATCGAAACCCAATCAATCCCATCACAACTAGACGTAGGCTTTTACCTTCATCGAAGGGGCCGAACTAGTATAACTCACATATCCCTTGTCCGGTTTAACCCCTTCAAGCTAACCCGTTACGATGGCTCCACGACTAAGTCCTTTCATGAGGACATCTGACGTGATAATTCCACGACAAAACCCCATCTTGTTATCCTTGATGGCAACAATACAATACGTGCCTTGCAACCCTTTCTGTCACTGGGTAAGGACACCGCAAGATTGAACCCAAAGCTAAGCACTTCTCCCATGGCAAGAAAGATCAATCTAGTACGCCAAACCAAACTGATAATTCGAAGAGACTTGCAAAGATAACTCAATCATACATAAAAGAATTCAGAGAAGATTTAAATATTATTCATAGATAAACTTGATCATAAACCCACAATTCATCGGATCTCGACAAACACACCGCAAAAGGAGTTTACATCGAATAGATCTCCACAAGAGAGGGGGAGAACATTGTATTGAGATCCAAAAAGAGAGAAGAAGCCATCTAGCTAATAACTATGGACCCGTAGGTCTGTGGTAAACTACTCACAACTCATCGGAGGGGGAAGGATGTTGATGTAGAAGCCCTCCATGGTCGATTCCCCCTCCGGCAGAGTGCCGGCGAAGGCTCCAAGATGGGATCTCGCGGATACAGAAGGTTACAGTGGTGGAAATTGTGTTTCGTTGTGCTCCTGGATGTTTTCGGGGTCGTAGGTATATATAGGAGGAAGAAGTACGCCGGTGGCCGCCCGAGGGGGCCCGCGAGACAGGGGGGCGCGACCTCCTATCTCGTGGGGGCCTCGGCTGCTTCTTGACTTGCACTCCAAGCTCTCCGGATCACGTTTGTTCCAAAAATCACGCTCCCGAAGGTTTCATTCCGTTTGGACTCCGTTTGATATTCCTTTTCTTCGAAATACTGAAATAGGCAAAAAAACAGCAATATGGGCTGGGCCTCCGGTTAGTAGGTTACTCCCAAAAATGATATAAATGTGTAAAATTAAGCCCATAAACATCCAAAAGAGGTAATATAATAGCATGGAACAATCAAAAATTATAGATACGTTGGAGACGTATCATTCATCTATTCAACCAACACAAAAGTACTTCAAAGAGTGCCCCAAAGTTTCTACTGGAGAGTCAAGACGAAAACGTGTGCCAACCCCTATGCATAGGTTCATGGGCGGAACCCGCAAGTTGGTCACCAAAACATACATCAAGTGGCACGTGAAATCCCATTGTCACCACAGATAAGCACGACAAGACATACATCAAGTGTTCCCAAATCATTAAAGACTCAATCCGACAAGACAACTTCAAAGGGAAAACTCAATTCATCACAAGAGTGTAGAGGGGGGAGAAACATCATAAGATCCAACTATAATAACAAAGCTCGCGATACATCAAGATCGTGCCATTGAGAGAACACGAGAGAGAGAGATCAAACACATAGCTACTGGTACATGCCCTCAGCCCCGAGGGTGAACTACTCCCTCCTCATCATGGAGAGCGCCGGGATGATGAAGATGGCCACCGGTGATGGGTTCCCCCTCCAACACGGTGCCGGAACGGGCTCCCGAGAGGTTTTTGGTGGCTACAGAGGCTTGCCGCGGCGGAACTCCCGATCTATCTTCTGTTCTGATGTTTTTAGGGTACGTAGGCTTATATAGGCGAAAGAAGTCGGTCGGGGGAGCCTCGAGGGGCCCACGAGAGGGTAGGGCGTGTCCAGGGGGGTGGGCGCACCCCCCTATCTCGTGGCTTCCTCGATGCTCTTCTGACGTGAACTCCAAGTCTCCCGGATCATATTCTTCCTAAAAATCACGCTCCCGAAGGTTTCATTCCGTTTGGACTCCGTTTGATATTCCTTTTCTTCGAAATTTTGAAACAGGCAATAAAACAACAATATGGGCTGGGCCTCCGGTTAATAGGTTAGTCCCAAAAGTAATATAAAAGTGTATAATAAAGCCCGTAAACATTCAAAACACATAATAATAGCGCATGAATGCTTCATAAATTATAGATATGTTGGAGACTTATCACCCCACCACCATCAAGATCTCACTCATGACCCGCGAGAAGACCCTAGCTCCTCGCTCTGTCACCCCACTGCCATGGAGACCGTTTTTGATGGACACATTAGTTATCTCTCCCATTGCTTCTCGTAAAAAATATCTCTCCACTTGCAATGCACGGGCATACGGTCTAGTAAAGATTCATCGGAAGTACAAAGCGCCTCGAACATAATAAAAGTTTCATCGAGGTAGTTGATGACATGTTTTCCGCGCTTCCGACAAACTGGTCAAGACGTATCGGCATTTTTCTTCTCGAAGGATTCAAACTCTGAAGTTATTAAATAATTTGAAATTTGAAATGGCGATGTTTCATCAGTTCCAAAAAGAAAATTCACAGAGAAATTGGACATGGACTGCGCAAAACCCAGAGCCCAGTGCTGTCCCGGCCCATCCCCAAATCGACCTCGCCTTCGCTCCTTCTCCGACCCATCTTTCTTCTTCTTCTTCTTCGTCTACAAGAAAAACAGACGGAAAAAGAAGATTCCTTCTCTGTATTTACCAACCCATCCGAGAAAAGAGGGAAGAAAAATCCTCCGCCGCTAAACCCTACCTTAGCTCGAACCCCGGCGAGGCCAGCGAGAGGTCGGGATCCGCGGAGATGCCTTCGGCTTCGTCGGCGGTGGGGAGGCTGCAGGCCGCGGCTCAGGACGCCGCCAACTCCTCCTCCTCCTCCGCGCGCTCCGCCACCGCCGCCTTCTCCGACCAGCTCCTCCTGCCCAGGGAGGCAGGGTACGTCCGAGCTCCCCCTCCCCGTCCCCCTCCTCATCTGATTCGAGATTCAGTCGATGCGCCCTGTTTCGGCTCGCTCGCCCGGTAGATTGCTTCGATTTGGGGGCGGATTTTGCGCTAGGCTGCCACTAGTTTGGGTGTATCAAGCATATTGTACTGTACACTCTGGTAGTAGCCGACGCGCATGTAGGAAATCCCTTGTAACACCTGCACCTCATGTTTTATCTGTGGCTCCTATCATCAAAGCTGAAAAACCTTGACTAAACGAGTAAAATTGATTTGATCCGCAATAAATATTTGGCTGGGGAAAGCTTCAGTTATGTGTATGGTAGGACAACCCAATTATTCGACTTCTGTTTACTTTTATGCCAGTATTTTGGGTGTTCCATATGGTGCTATGTAGCTTTCTGCATCTTAACGGATGCCAAACCGTAAACCTGATAACAAGAATTAGGCTGAGCAATGTACTCTGTATGTTCTACATATATTTGTGGAACTTCTAAACAGCAGATATTCGGTTGCCAGTGTACATGCTTAGCCACGTTGATTTAGGAGATTGCAACTCTGCCTCACTATGCAGTTGCTGAATTTTCCATATCCCACTTCTATAACTGTACCCTCTGACTTCCCCTGTGCCTCCTTAGGCAAATCCTCAGGCCTTTCGGCCTCATGCTCCCATGCTCATCCTCCTGCTTTGTGCCGTGCTGCCACTGTGGTGCTGCACCAACTGAGGTTGCCACCCTTGAGCAGTGGCTGCAGGGGGGTGAAGTGCACTGATCCCTATGTTAAATTAGCCCCCTAATCTGAAGAAACCTGACCCAGTCGAATTTTTTATCCTAATCGATATTTTGATATATGGCTCCAGTTTATTCATTTTTTTGGTCATTAGTTGATTGAAAGCTGCTTGATACTTGTAGGTGAAAATTTGGTTTCTGTTTCCTTTTTTTTTATACCAGTTTTCGGTGAAAGGTGTCCCCCCTTGGTTGAAATTGAAAGTATTGATTTGCACTAGTCCGAAGTTCTACCAGAACCTCCCAGTTTAAAGACTGGAAAAATCAATTGCAAGTTCAAACATCCAGTAGATAGCATGCTTTGAAATTTTGTGACATGCAATTGAATGCTGGGGATGGAACAAAGGCAATGTGGAGGGTTGGGGTCTGCATCTGCCAACCAAAGCTGCAGTCGTCCGCCAAATAGTGAAACCTGAATGGCACATGCATGTTTTCCACATTTGGCATCTATTCTCCAGTCTTCTTTTCTAGATTTAGGCTGCAGCCGTAACATTTTTGGTGATGTAAACGAGCACATGTTGTACTGTAAATCTGCAATCCCTGACTGAAGCTATGCTCCTTGCAAGTTTGCAACTGACGTGCGATCCTTTGGTATTGCAGCCGGATGGTGTCTCTGTCGGCTTGCGCGAAGTTCGGCGCTGTCAGCTTTGTGGTTGGCATCGTGGTTGGCTTCACTCTGAATAAAAGGCTGCGCCGGTGGGCTGCCAAGCTGCTCAAAAGAATTAAGGACGATAACTAGCAAAGCTAGTGCAATTAATCTTGAAATTTTGTTGGCAAGTGTGCTCTAGTTACCTCTGTAGTAAGCTCAAGTTGGATCTCCTTGACTGCTTGGGTCAACTGTGATGAATACAACATAGTCGTTTGTAATCTTTATCGCAAAATTCTCTTTTGGGGTATCTTTATTACTGGTGCAGATTCTGCAGTACATCTCTCGTTGACCGTAAATGTATTGTGTTGAGACTGGCTTTCACTGTTGGTTGCTGAAAATGATGAGCTAATGTTGTTTGGTTAAATAATATCCTGACAATTGAATTAATAATGGAAGTAGCTAGTGTTGTTTGGGTATACAATTCATTCCAACTGAGGGCTTTGCTGTTGGCTTGGCTTTCCAGTATATATATGCTGCTGCCGGCTTAGGTAAGGCATCAGGCTGAATCATCAAGAAAGAAAAAGTGAGCCACCTTGAGTGCTTTTGCTTTTGCCTTTTGCTGCAATGGTGGGTGGGAAGGATGGAATAATTAGTGGATTAAACAAATTAAGATAAGCATCATTAGCCTTCTTCACCTCTATTCTCTTGCCAGCACCAAAGCCTGCCTTTATGCGACTAATTCTTGCTTCAGACCAAAGTGATTCCCCGCTGAGTTCGCCTCCTCGAGTGTGCTTTTCACTGATTTCCCGAAGATATTGTTCGCTCTATTCTTCCTCTTCTTCACACACAGAGGAAAAGTTTGTCTTGATCCTCTCAAGTTCGTCGTTCCTTCCCCGTTGGTCCACTGGTCACCACTGATTGAAGTGATCCTGTGGACTTACCGGCCCGTGTTCAGGTATATATTTGATCTCAGTATCCTTAACTTCTTGATCTGTATTGCGGTGGGTGGCACTCCTTCTTGTTCACTAATTGATACATAATCTTGTATTATCTATATATAATACTGCAGGTGTAGAAGCAGTATGATTTTCTGGTGGTGATTGAACGGTAATCTTCTATGAGATCGACTGATCATCATAGCAAACTGATTCTTCAAGATTTATGATCACTATTGGTTCTTACTATTGACGGGTTTTCCTTGACCAGAGAGTGGTTTGTAAGGTAAAGACTTGCAATCAACTTAACTTTCATTAGTCCAGTCGAATAAACTAGTTATCAAGATTTCTAGGCTAGCACTGGGGCTATTCATCAGATGAATCAGAAAAGCAAAAAAGCTGCTGGATGATTAATCTAGGTGTTGTAACAAATAGAAATATACTTCATCCGGTCCTTTTTACTCCGCATATACTTGACGCAACATTTTCTTTGGTTCCGATTGATATGTAGACTGCAGACTGCTATGCAGCTGCCATTGGATGGCGCCCTTAATTAGGCAAGACAAACTAATAAATATTTTTGTATGAAAAACTGAAACACATGTAAATTTGCGAGCACAAAAACTTGAACTTAGTCCTTGATACATGGAACTACTCAAGGTGCTGAATCTATATGTATGTTGCATACATAGCTTTCATTAGGCAAAAAAAAAAGTAACCAAGTAGCTTCTAGTGTATCTGTAGAGCCTTGTCTAATTTTGGAAAGCATTCATTTTCAGCTTCCAATTTCTGCTATTCTCAGAACAGGTCACCGTGGTGGTTTGGGTGGATCTCCCTTGCCGAGTTTGTCTGATTGATGGCAGCCATACTTGAATCGTTGCTTGGATCATGTGCCAGTAAGTTGCAGAATATCATTACAGATGAGGCCATACTAATCCTCGGGGTGGAAGAAGAGCTCAGAGAAGTCCTGCGACGAGTAGAACTGATAAAATGTTGCATATATGATGCTGAGAAAAGGAGGACAAAAGAGCTAGCAGTAAACAATTGGCTTGGCCAACTGAGAGATGTTATATATGATGTTGATGAAATCCTAGATGTGGCTAGATGTAAAGGAAGCAAGATACTTCCTGATGATCCTTCTTCATCATCAAGCAAATCAGCTGCATGTACAGGCTTCTCAGTTTCCTCTTGCTTTTGTAACATCTGGTCACGTCATGATGTTGCTGTTCGGATTAGAAGCCTCAACATAAAGATAGAAAACATTTCAAAGGACAAGATATTCTTAACGTTCAACAATTGTACACAACCTGCTGGAAATGGTCCAACATCCAAACTGATAAGAAGTTCCAACCTCGTTGAGCCCAACCTTGTGGGAAAGGAGATCATACGTTCTAGCAGGAGGTTGGTGGACTTAGTTCATTCACACAAGGAAAATAAGTCTTACAAGCTTGCTATTGTTGGAACCGGGGGAGTTGGTAAGACAACACTAGCTCAAAAGATATACAATGACAACAAAATAAAAGGAAGCTTTAAGATACACGCATGGATTTGTGTGTCGCAAGATTACAATCAAGTTACTCTTCTGAAAGAGGTTCTCCGTAATATTGGTGTGCATCATCAGCAAGGTGAACCATAGCCGAGCTGCAGAGAAAGCTTGCAGAAGCAATCAAGGACAAGAGTTTCTTTCTTGTTCTAGATGATGTGTGGCAGTCAAATGTTTGGACAGATTTAATAAGAATTCCAGTAAATGAAACAGCTGCTGGAGTAATATTGGTAACTACAAGAGATGATCAAATTGCAATGACAATAGGTGTGCAGCATATCCATCGAGTTGATCTCATGTCAGTAGAGGTGGGATGGGAGCTACTTTGGAAGAGCATGAATATTGATGAAGAGAAAGAAGTGCAAAATCTAAGAAACATCGGGATTGAGATTATTTGTAAATGTGGCTGCCTCCCTCTTGTAATCAAGGTTACCGCTAGTGTTTTGGCAAGCAGAGGTCGTACGGAGAATGAGTGGAAAAGGTTTTTGGGCAGATATGCTGGATCCCAGAGCATGCTTTCTGATGAAATAGAAAGAGCTATACGTCTAAGCTACGACGAGTTACCGCATCGTCTGAAGCAGTGTTTCCTTTATTGTGCTTTGCATATTGAAGATTCTCTCATTCGGCGTGGATAAATTGGCCGGTTATGGATTGCTGAAGGGTTCATCATGGAGCAGCAAGGCCAATCACTAGAAGACATAGCAGAAGGGTACTTCTATGAGCTAATCCATCGAAACCTCCTCCAACCAGATAACAAATATTTTGATCAGGAGAGATGTAGAATGCATGACCTCCTGAGACAGTTTGCTTTAAATATATCAAGAGAAGAATGTTTTGTTGGAGACGTTGAAACATTAAGAGGTGAAAATATGTCAAAGCTGCGACGTGTTAAGGCTGTCACTAAGAAGGATATATTGGTGTTACCTAGAGTCGATAAGGTGGAAGTTAAGGTGAGGACTTTCCTAAGTGTTCATGGTGCACAGAGAATGGAGGATGCATTGTTCAAGAGATTTCTGCTTCTTCGTGTTCTGGTGCTGAATTACTCACTTGTACAAAGTGTTCCAGATTGTATAGGAAAATTGATCCATCTACGTCTACTTGATCTGAATTATACTGGCATATCTTGTCTTCCAGAATCCATTGGCTCCCTAAGAAACCTTCAAGTATTGAGCTTGGATTATTGTGGTTCTCTGCATAGTCTTCCTTCAACAATGACCCAGTTGTGCAGTTTAAGATGTCTTTCTCTTGATGGTACAAAAATAGATCAGATTCCAAAAGGGATAGCAAAACTGAAGTTCCTCAACACTTTACAAGGATTCCCTGTAGCTGACGGAAGTGATAATGTTAATGTACAAGATGGATGCAAGTTGGAAGACTTGTCTTATGTGTCGCAGATGAGGGATCTTGGCCTTGTTAAATTGGAAAGAGCAGCTCATTGTGCTACAAATGCAGTGCTGACAGACAAAATGCATCTAAAAAACCTAAGTCTAAGGTGGACTGAACGTGGAGATGGGCAATATTCAGAAGAAGACATTAGCAATGCTGAGCGGGTCTTGGAGCAGCTAGTACCTCCAATTAACTTGGAACACCTGTGGATTTTTAATTTCTTTGGCCAGCGGTATCCCACCTGGTTTGGTACCACCTGTTTGCCTTCACTGGAGCATTTGGGCCTCGGGAATGTAATATCCTGTGAGGATATTCCATTGATTGGGCAGCTACCCAACTTGAAATATCTGAGAATTGATGGAGCATATGCAGTTACCAAGGTTGGACCTGAATTTGTTGGCTGTAGGAAGGGTGATCCTTTCAATGAGTTAGGTTCTTTTCCTAAACTTGAATGTTTGATCCTCAAGGATATGCCGAACTGGGAGGAGTGGTCTTTTTTTGAGGATCCGGAAGTGGATGCCCATTCTGCAAGGTTGCAACTGCTGCCCCGTTTAGTGCTTTTGAAACTCGATGGTTGCCCGAAGCTGAGGGCTCCCCCGCGGCAGCTTGGAGAGGTCGCTGCCAGCTTGAAGGAGCTTAGATTAATTGGAACAAACAACTTGAAGGCCCTGGAGGACTTCCCACTGCTCTCGGTTCTCCTTATACAGAATTGTACGAGCCTGGAGTTGATTTCCAACCTCCCTCGAGTGACAGACATGTGTGCACATGGCTGTCCAAACTTAAGCCATGTAGAGGGGTTGGGCAGTTTGCAGCAGCTGGGGCTGGGCGTGGATATGCAAGAGATCTCTTCCCACTGGCTGCCTCAGCTTCAAAAACAGAACCAGCGAGTTCATGGCGAAGACCTGGATGTCTACACGCTGTCTACCAGTTAGATGGCAATGAAAGCACAAGGTATGAACACCGCATATATACTGGCTGGACATTTTGTTTTGTGCCTTTAATTCTCTGGACCGTAATTTTATGCCCCATTGGATACACAAATTGCAAGCTTCGTATGGCATTATTCGATGCACCAGAAATGCTTAAATTTGTTTTCCTTGTACACATTTGAAAAGAGCTTTAGTACATGTCCATGGAAGCAGATTGCAGGCATATACAAGTTATCAAGTGTTGTGTGTTGCTCTAAGTTGCTTGTGTTCCGTAGTATATGCTCATCAAAACTACTACGGTCTGTTTCCTAATTCATATGCTGGACTATTGGTGCAGTTTACTTCAGTGGGCAAAGCATGAGACATGCTAAGTTGAGGAAGCCTGTCAATGCTGAAGATGCGCAAAGTATCCTATTTTCTGTGGGCAGGTGCCCTTCAAATACTGTATTGCATTTCATTTTGCTTATTTCTAAATTCGGCCGGAGGCCTTTGTTGTACTAAACCTCCTGTGCGGTATGCTTTCAGTTTCCGACGAGTTCCGTTTTATTTTTTCCTGAACTTGAGGCCAGAGGCCTTTACTGTACTGAACCTGTGTGACACAGTTTGCTTCTTTGGATGTAACCGATAAACTTTATTTTGGCACGATTGTATTCTTTGAATGGAAGTGATGCATTTCGTTTTATTTTGTTTCTGAGCTTTGGCCTGAGGCTTTGCTACAGTGAACATGTGTAACCTGTATGTATGGCTGAACTTGTGTGTGTGACCTGGTGAAGGAAGAGCAATTTGTTCCTGTAATCCTGCGTTCCGTCGTATGGCGAAATTGCATTATCGGAAGGACAGTCTGACTGAAATCATGACCAATAATAATTTTGTACATATTTTATCCTGGTTGTTGCCATACTGACATAGCTGTAGAGTGCAGACTGAACACAGCGACGAGATGTGCACAGTGCGGTGGAGGTGGATGCTGCGGATGTGCCGGAGCTCTGGACTTGGGCGAAGGGCGGAAGAGGCTACCATGAAATTGCATTTTCGAGCATATGAAGGACAAGGTATGTTTCTCTGCAAAACGAGCTGAATAAGAACAAGGAAAACACACAAACTACAGCATGCACCATCTGCCCTAGCAAGCAATACTCTTTGGGACTATCCTTACTCTACTTATATACTGCAATTTAGGCATTTTTATTTTTTCTCACGACTCTCTGGGCGTGATGGCGGAGCTCGGAAGGCGCTGGCGGAGGAGTGGCCCAAATATTCGTTCTCAGGGCTCTCATTTTTATTTTTTTATCATGTTCGTTCTTAAAAATATTCAGAATTCAAAAAATATTTCCATTTTTTTAAAAAAATTGTTTGTGTTTTCAAAGAATGTCCCGAACCTTTAGAGATTTCTTTTGTTGGACCTTGACCCAAATTTCATGTGTTTTGACAGTTCTTCCTGAAATGCTAAAAAATGTTCCCGGAGCTTTAGTAAGTGTTTGCATTTCCAAAAAATGTTCCTGGATTAAACTGTTCGTTCATAAAATATTCATAATAAAAAAATGTTACCATTTTATTTCAAGTGTTCGTGTTTTCAAAGAATGGGGGCCTGTTTAGGGTCTGCTGGAGCGAGTGGTGTCGGGCCCCAGAAACTGTTGTTGTTTACAAGGACTGAGCTGGGCCTGCTGCATCTCCTCGTTTTCTTTCCCCGTCGCCAGAACGGAGCCGCCGCCGCCGTCGTCCCCCTGCCCGGCCGTCGTCGTTGTCCCCCTCCGACTGAAATCCCTCCCCTGCATACAATCTTTCAGCCGAAAGAAGGTTTCCCCCCCGGCCCTCGCGTCGTCCCCTTGGGGCGACTCGGGGGCGACTAGGGTTCCGCCGCCGCCGCCACCCCCTCCACCCCCTTCCTTCCCCTCGCCGCTACCAGAGACGGCTGCCGGGTAGCCCGCGCGGACGCCGGTGAAGGTGGCGGCGGGGATCTCGGCGCTCCCCCCTCTTGGAGGCCTGTGGTTCCTTGGGCGGCGGCCCTTGCCGGAGAGGCGACGTCGTCGAGCGGTGGGCGGCGTTCGCAAGGGGTGCTGGCCAGCGCGCCCGGCCGTGCGGGCGGCGGGTGGCTGGTGGAATTCGGCCACGGCGTGTTCTGCTCCGTCAGATCTGGAGGTGTGAAATCCCAATCCCCTGCTGCTTCTATCTCGCCTCCGTGGTGGGCTAGCTTCGTCTGGCTTCGGCGGTGGTGCGTGTTGGTGGTCAGCCAGGGAATCGGGGGAAACCTTGGCCGGTCTGGCCGACCCGGCGGCGGCAACGCCCAAGGGCACTGCTTTCCTCCATGGGGGCGCAGCCGAGGTCCCTTGCTCTCCACCCCGACCCCCTGCCCGGGTGAAAACCTTTATCCCCGGCGGATTTGGCGGCGGCAGCGCCTTGCGCGTCGTGACCTTGCTGGAGGCGCCGTCAAGGGTGTGGGGATCGGTCGGGAGGTTATGCAGGTGAGGGATTGCGCTACCTCCTCTGCGTCGTCCGATTCCTGAAGATTGTCTCCAACTAGTTGGTCTTGGTCTGTGGCGGAGCAGCCGGCGAGGTATATCCCAAATCGATGTGGTCATCCCATGTCCACCTTGCGATGCGAGGGCGACACTCTTCCAGCTCTAGGGTGAGCTTCTCGAAATCCTGACGGTGCGGCGCCAACGAGCCATGGCGAGGGGGAAGGGTCCCTCTTCGGTGATTGAGAAGGAAGATGTTGGTTCCTTTCTTCTCTAAGTGTTCCTGGTGCACGGTCCATCCTCGAAGGTCGGTTATGTCCTGATGCGCTGGTCCGTTCCTGCTACATATGATCCTAGTGTGGAGTGCTCGGCCTTTCCTAGCTGTAATCTTTTGTGGCTTGTGGAGGTTGTAGTGAGTAGTCTTTCCAGTGTTCCCCGTTGTAACGTTCTGACCATTGTAAGTTGGGTTGTCTGCTGTAATTCCTGGCTGGTTGATGGCTTTGTTAATTGAAAGCCGGGCTCTTCGCGAGCCTTCGTTCTAAAAAAAGAAAATACAATCTTTCAGCGATTCCTCTCGATTGCTTCCGCTATTCCCAGTCACTCCTCTGCGCTGCCCTCGCCCCCACCAATTAATGGCTTCGTCCACGTTCGTCGCAGTCAGCTGCTCGCAGCCGAGGATGCCACCTGCATGCCGACGGCCATGCGAGATCTGCGGTGACCACGATGCGTCTCTGCTGCTGCTGCTGCTGCTTCCGCCTCCGCCCAAAGGTCTGTCGGTCCATCATATCAGAGTAATAGGCACTGATTGATGTCAGTCCTTCTCTTCTTGTAGTGTGGAAATGTTAAGTATCCGTCAAAGTTTAATGGATGTGTAAGCCAGAGGGTCAGCATTTGTTATCGTTGTGTTATCCTAATCCTAGTGTTTCAAGAAAACTACTGTACCTGGTAGCACTTCTCTGACTTGAGAAAGGGGTAATTTGTCCACAGTTGCTATCAACTCTATTGGAAAAATTCCATCGATTATACTTGGAGGTTTTAAATTTCCTCTCCCTACTGTCAAGAAGAAATATGATATACTTATTATTGGGGATGTCCATATCCCCGTTGAGGTAACATAGTGTTATTCGAAATTTCTCTGGTTCCATGTTAATCGGAATGAGTTTGTTAACAAGACTTGATCAACCTTGTTAGTGGATTCTTTTTGATAAGCATGAGACGGATGAAACTAGAAGCACAACCTTCTGTACCCTCTTTATATTTTCTGTTACTTAGTAGAAATAAAGTAAAATAGTATTTTTCTGTCTGTTTCCTGATTTATCCGTGCAATATAAAAATATCCTGAAAATAAAAATCCTCAGAATGCCATGCCAATTTAATATGATTTTTTCGGGAATATTTAAGGATTTACTGTGCAAAAATTACCACGGGGGGAGCTGCCACCTGGCCACGAGGGTGGAGGGCGTGCTCTACCCCCTGGGCGCGCCCCCTGCCTCGTGGGCCCATGATGGCCCTCCTCCACTTATTCCTGCACCCATCTTCTTCCTCTGCCTCACACAAACACGAAAAACCAACTCAAGCACGAGTTCCAGCCCCCGTTGCTGTGATTTTCGATTTCCTTGCTCAAAGCACCTCTCGCAAAACTGCTTGGGGGGAGATTGTTCCTTGGTATGTGACTCCTCCATTGGTCCAATTAGTTTTTGTTCTAGTGTTTTATTCATTGCAAATTTGTGCTGCATAGGTGACCATGTGCTTGAGCTTGCATGTCAAATTTATATGGTTCCAAGTAGTCCCAATGCTTGATATAGGCCCTAGGCACTTGTGGGAGTTGTTGCTATCAATTTTATTGAAGTTGGTTCATTTTTATTTGAAGTTACTAAAAATTACAGATTGTTTCAGAAATAATGAAGAGACTTTTGAGGGGCTCATCGAGCCGAAGCTCTAAGGAAAACAAAAGGAAGAAGAGGAGAAGCCCAAATTTAATTTACCTCGCACCGCGGAGGTCCGGCCTTGTGAATGGCCTTCCGATGACTTCTTGAGGAGAGCAGGGATTTATGAAGATTTCTATTTATTGGTTGAGAATGCTGGCCTCATCAACTTCCTCCACGACCAACGTCATCAGTATCTCTTACTCACAAATACTTTTGTGCAAAACTTCTACTTTTTCCCTAAAAAATCACCTCCAATAGTAGAGTTTCATTTATATGACGTTGTTAAAGAGATGACATTAGCAGAATTCTACGAGGTTTGCAGAATACCCTTTGAGGGCACCTTAGATGAACCCCACCGTAACGAATTAGAAGCTTTTGTTAACACCATCACGGTGGGAGAAACCAGGAAGGTTTCTGATGCAAGGATCACTGGCATTCATTATCCCGTTTTACGCTACTTTGCCCTATTTGCTAGTCGTTGCTTGATTGGACGCGGGAACTGTGTGAACCTTAGTATTCCTGATATTATTATTTTGCTCCACGTTTATACCGCAATAACTCTATCAGTATGGGTGGAATTGTTGCTAGACGGTTAAGTCTTAACCGTACTAAGGGCCCCATCTTTGGAGGCATTTATGCTTCACGGCTTGCTGAACATTTTGAAATGCCTATTAGGCATGAGGAGAAAGAAGAAATGGCACTGCCCCGTGCTTATTTAGATTACAAGAGTATGATAGCGCATGATTTCCTTCTTAAGAGTCGTGATGGGGCGCTCAAATATAAATTATACTTTGATAAACATCACCTTGAGACTATTACCTTGCCTGCTCCTTCTTTGTTTAACTTGTTTGCAGAACCTCACATCGTTCCGTGGTCGGCTGTTCAAGCCTATCGGAACCCTGCACCAGCCCCGGAGCCGGAGCCACAAGACGAGCCTCCACGATTATCTGTTTATTCTTGGGATCCAGAGGAGGCTGCCAGCCAATGACAGTCAGAGTCTTCTTCGTCACACTACGACCCCAGCTTCACCTACGGATATCCGCCAGGCCATCCCTGGCAATAGACCAACTTAGGCCAAAAGCCTAAGCTTGGGGGAGTATGTATTTCCCATCGACATTACATTTATGTTCACACACACTCATTGCTAGATGTCGGTGCTCATACTCTTTCATTGTACTACCCATGCTAGTTTATTTTCCTTTTTTCCTGCTTTCTTCTTCTATGTTTAATAAATCTTAGAAAACAAAAACAATTTAATTAGTCTACTTTCCATGCTCGTGGTAGAATTAAAAAGAAAAACCCAAAAATATTTCCCGTTCTTCTTTTGCTTGTTGGGAGCTTTCCCGTGTAAATAGTTTTTATTTTTTTTCCTTTCTTTGGGGGTCGAGAAGACTATATTAAAAATGCTTAGTGGCTCTTATATGCATGAACGATTATTTAACTTAGAGCCCATATTACTTGTCTTCTCTCTTGAGTTGAATGCTTGCAGATTCCAGCTTAGTCCAATGCACGTGCACTCTTATTATTATACACATCATTCGGTCGTGCAAGTGAAAGGCAATAATGATGATATATGATGGACTTATTGGGATGAGAAAAGCTGGTATGAACTCGACCTCTCTTGTTTTTGTAAATATGATGATTCATCATTTCTGATTCAGCTATTATGAAGTAAACATATTTGCAATGACATTCAGAGATTATAGTTGCTTGTGCCATGCTTGATTAGCTATGAGTTATAATGGTTTACCTTGCGTGCCAACATGCTATTACAATGATTATGATATGGTATGATGGGATGGTATCCTCCTTTGAATGAATTGAGTGACTCGACTTGGCACATGTTCACGCATGTAGTTGAATCAAATCAACATAGCCTTCATGATATTTATGTTCATGGTGGATTATATCCTACTCATGCTTATATTCGGTGTAAATTAATTTTAATGCATGTTTACGACTGTTGTCGCTCTCTTAGTTGGTCGCTTCCCAATCTTTTGCTAGCCTTCACCTGTACTAAGCGGGAATACTGCTTGTGCATCCAAACTCCTTAAACCCCAAAGTTGTTCCATATGAGTCCACTATACCTTCCTATATGCGGTATCTACCTGCTGTTCCAAGTAAATTTGTATGTGCCAGACTTTAAACCTTCAAATAAACATTCTGTTTTGCATGCTCGAGCAGCTCATGTGCAACTAGGGCTGCCTATATCTTCCATGCTAGGTGGGTTATTCTCAAGAGGAGTGGACTCCGCTCCTTATTCACGAGAAAGGGCCGGTAACCGGGATGCCCAGTCCCATGATCCAAAAAGGTCAAAGCAAATTAAAACAATTAAACAAAACTCCCCCTAGGACCCGTTGAATGTTGGAGGCACTTGTTGTTTCGAGGAAGCCATGGATTGATGCTTGTGGAGAGGGGGAGTATAAACCTTTACCATTCTGTTTGGGAACTGCCTATAATGCATGTAGTATGGAAGATACAACCATCTCATAGTTGTTGCGTTGACAGTGAAAGTATGCCGCTCAAAATATAATTTATCTCTATTTCAAAATCGAGCTCTGGCACCTCTACAAATCCCTGCTTCCCTCTGCGAAGGGCCTATCTATTTACTTTTATGTTGAGTCATCACCCTTCTTATTAAAAAGCACCCGCTGGAGAGCACACTGTCGTTTGCATTCATTATAATTGGTTTATATTGGGTATGACTTGACTGGATCTCTTTTACCATGAATTACAATGTTTAGTCATTCCTTGATCTTTAAAGGTGCTCTGCATTTATGTTTTGCAGTCTCAGAAAGGGCTAGCGAGATACCATTTCGTTATATCATGTTATGATTATTTTGAGAAAGTGTTGTCATCCGTGTTTTATTATTATGGCTCGCTAGCTGATTATGCTATTGATATGAGTAATTGTGAGACCTACGTGTTATTGTGAGTATGGTTAGTTCATAATAATTGCTGAAACTTGAATGCTGGCTTTTCATGTTTACAACAACAAGAGCAAACAGAGTTTGTAAAAGTTTTTCTTTTCCTCTTTCAATTTGTCAACTGAATTGCTTGAGGACAAGCAAGGGTTTAAGCTTGGGGGAGTTGATACGTCTCCGTCGTATCTACTTTTCCAAACACTTTTGCCCTTGTTTTGGACTCTAACTTGTATGATTTGAATGGAACTAACCCGGACTGATGCTGTTTTCAGCAGAATTGCCATGGTGTTGTTTTATGTGCAGAAAACAAAAGTTCTCGGAATAACCTGAAACTCCACGGAATATCTTAGAATAAATAATAAAAAATCCTCGCCAAAGATGAAGACCAGGGGGCCCACACCCTGTCCACGAGGGTGGGGGGCGCGCCCCTTGATGGAGTCACGTACCTAGGGTAGGGTCACAGACCTGATCTAAGTACCCTGCCCGAGGACACCCTTAGAAGAGATCACCTTCCAGTCGACCTACGAGGGACTCACTCGACTGACTTGAAGGATTCGACCATGAAGACTCACTCGACCACCAGAAGGTCAAGAGGCACTCTGCACTGCAACGGCCTGTAATTAAGTAGACTTTATGATAGTAAAGTCACTTTATGTGGGGCGTTACCTGTAACGTCCCGGACTTAATACACCTTAAACCCTTCATTACGTGGGCTGGCTGGGGTCCTGGCGCACTCTATACAAGCCACCCCCCTGCACAGGCAGAAGGGTTCGGCACCTTGTAATCCATATACACATAATCCACTCGACCGCCTCCGGGCTCCGAGACGTAGGGCTTTTACTTCCTCCGAGAAGGGCCTGAACTCGTACATCTCTTGTGTTTACAACCTCTCCATAGCTAGGACCTTGCCTCTCCATACCTACCCCCCACTCTACTGTCAGACTTAGAACCACGACAGTTGGCGCCCACCGTGGGGCCGGTGTTTTAGCGATTTTGTGGAGAAGTTGTGATTCTTCCGAGTACTTTCATCATGATGGCTGCTGGAGTTTTGGTCGAGGGTCGAGAGATCCGTCTCGGTGCTCTCACCTTCATCGCCGACGACTCCGCCTGGCTCCAGGAGGCTCCACTCGACGTCGATGCGCTCCCCGTCCGCGGTGCGACGCATTTTCGCGCATGTGTCCGCGGCGTTCTGCTGCGGCAACCGTCGACCCCGTATCGGTCGACTCCCCCATCGACCACCCTCCCGGTCTCCCGCCAGCGCAAGCGCTCAGGCCGGTCGAGGCTTCAGCGGTGGGTGAGGCACGCGGTGGCTCGCCAGACGGCCACCACCCAAGTTGCGGCAATCGAGCCCGACGAGTCTCTCTACGGCCTGTTCGATCTGTTGACTGGCTCCGTAGAGACTGCATCCGAGTGCGATAGCAGTGATCCAGCGGCGGAAATCTTGATGGTCGACGGGCCCCGCAGTCCCCCTGGCTTCGCCCGTGATGGTGGGGCAGGCGACGGAGGCGACCCCGCACGAGACCACGAAGAGTACCAGCCCGAGCCACTCGACTCTCTGCAAAGAGAGGAACTTCGCCGCAGGAACGTGGATGCCCTGCGTACTCCCATCGCAGGAGAAACCCCCGAGGCTCGCGCCTTGGAGGAGGCACGTTTGGCCAATTTGGCCGAACGCACTCGACTGGAGAATCTTCAGCGAGCACTCGATGAGCGCGCGCGGTAACGAGTTCCCGACACCAGTCGACGTCAACTCTTTCCGCCGACTCAGGTATATCGAACCCCAGTCCAGAATTTAGCAGCTGCGACCCGTATTGCAGAGTCCATCCAGCCCTCTCAGTCGGAAGCTGGCAGAGGCTTGATGCAGATCAGGGATCTGCTCCGGGCAGCAGGTGATCAGAATTCGGCCGTGTCGCAGTCGCGCAACAGAATTCACAGTCGATCCGTCGCTGCGAATACGGTCCAGTCGGCTCACAGCCCCAGATCGCCTCCGTGGCGTGAAGGGCACGAGAATGGCGAGACCAATATGGAGACCGACACGACCGAGATGATAGGCGTCGAGTTCCCAATTCCCCTCCAAGGGGTGGGTCTTACGCTCCTCGGCAGCAAGATGACAGACGTCAGCTCAGTGCAGGGCGAAGAGTTCCAGTCGACCCCAGAGAACCAGGCTTCGACGCGCGATCCATTATCGTGCAAGGCTTGGTCGACCGGAATAGAGCCCATCGAGGTGGACTCGACAGAGATGCGCCCACAAGCAGTCGAGTGCATGTTTCTGGTCCTGAATGTTTCAGCAGAGCTATCAGAGCCGCAGTGATCCCTCCCAATTTCAGGTTGGCAACAGGAGTCAGCAAGTTCACTGGTGAGTCTAAGCCTGAAACTTGGCTTGAGGACTACCGAGTGGCGGTTCAGATTGGTGGTGGGAACGACGAGGTGGCCATGAAGCATTTGCCCCTCATGCTGGAAGGTTCTGCCAGGGCATGGTTAACTCAATTGCCTCCTAGCAGCATTTACACTTGGGAAGATCTGTCCCGAGTGTTCATCAGAACGTTTGAAGGAACTTGCAAGCGACCGGCTGGATTGACGGAGCTGCAAGTCTGCGTGCAGAAGACCAATGAGACTCTCAGGGAGTATATTCAGAGATGGATCACTTTGCACCATACTGTGGAGAATGTGTCTGATCATCAGGCAGTCTGCGCCTTTAAGGATGGTGTCAAGAACAGAGAATTGAGTTTGAAATTTGGTCGAACCGGTGACATGACCTTGAGTCGGATGATGGAGATTGCTACCAAGTACGCCAACGGCGAAGAAGAAGACCGACTCTGAAGCGGCAAGCACAAGCCGAGTCAGTCGGAAAAGGGAAACACCAGTCGGAAACAGAAGCGGAAGGCTGAACCGGCAGCTCCTGGAGAGGCTCTGGCCGTGACTCAGGGAAAGTTTAAAGGGAAACCAAAAGGATCCTGGAACCCTAAGAAGGTAAAGGATAAGGAAGGGAACGATGTGATGGATATGCTGTGTCACATCCACACGAAGAAAGACGAAGAGGGGAATATCATCTACCCGAAGCATACCACTCGCCAATGTCGACTCCTGATCCAGCAGTTTCAGGGAAAACAGTCTAAAGACAAGGAGAAGGAGTCGGACAAGGCCGAAGACAAGGAGGACAGTGAGGAAGGATATCCGCATATCAACTCCACTCTGATGATCTTTGCAGATGTGGAAAGCAAGAGTCGATTGAAAGTTATTAACCGTGAGGTGAACATGGTTGCCCCAGCAAAAGCAAATTATCTGAGATGGTCCCAAACACCCATCACATTCGACCAATCTGATCACCCGACTCATATTGCCACCCCTGGGAGGCAAGCTTTGGTGGTCGATCCAGTTGTCGAAGGCACTCGACTGACAAAGGTGCTGATGGACGGTGGTAGTGGGCTGAATTTGTTGTATGCAGACACACTGAAAGGAATGGGCATTCCGATGTCCCGACTGAGCACCAGTAACATGAGCTTTCATGGAGTTATACCAGGGAAGAAAGCCGAGTCACTCGGCCAAATAGCTCTGGACGTGGTGTTTGGTGATTCGAAACATTTTCGCAAAGAGAAGTTGACGTTTGAGGTCGTGGATTTTCAGAGTGCATATCATGCCATTTTGGGGAGACCAGCTTATGCACGGTTCATGGCTCGACCATGTTACGTGTACCTCAAATTGAAGATGCCCGGCCCCAAAGGAGTGATCACTGTCACCGATGATCGGAAAAAGGCAGAAGAGTGCTTTCAGAAGGGCTCAAAGATTGCTGATTCCCAGGTGACAGCGGTCGAGTTCGAAGAATACAAGCAAAACGCAGATCCGAGTGACTTGCTGCGATCCAAGAAACCCGCCACAGAATCTGCATTTCAGTCGTCCGGTGAGACGAAGCCTGTTCACATTCACCCGACCGACCCCGATGCAGCTCCGACCCACATCTCCACGACACTCGACCCGAAATAGGAAGAAGCGCTCATCCAGTTCCTCCGTGAGAACTGGGACATTTTTGCATGGAAGCCCGCTGACATGCCAGGTGTTCCCAGGGGACTGGCTGAGCATCGCCTAAGAGTCGAGTCATCTGCAAAACCAGTCAAAGAGCATCTTTGGCGGTCCGCCGTCCAGAAGATAAAAGCCATTGGTGAGGAAGTGGCTCGACTGTTGGCGGCAGGATTTATCCGAGAGATATACCACTCCGAGTGGCTCGCTAATGTCGTCATGGTTCCCAAGAAGGACAAATCACTCCGAATGTGCATTGATTTCAAGCACATCAACCGGGCCTGCCCGAAAGATCATTTTCCTCTCCCTCGCATAGATCAAATTGTTGACTCGACCGCGGGATGCGAGAGATTGTATTTTCTAGACACCTACTCCGGGTACCACCAGATCCGTCTGTACGGACCCGACGAGGTAAAAACAGCTTTCATCACTCCATTCGGGTGCTTCTGCTATATCACCATGCCATTCGGCCTCAGGAATGCCGGAGCCACATTTATGCGAATGATTCAGAAGTGTCTACTCACTCAAATCAGTCGGAATGTGGAAGCGTATATGGATGATATCGTCGTCAAGTCACGAAAAGGTTCCGACCTGCTCGCTGACCTCGCCGAAACATTTGCCAACCTCAGAAGGTATGATATCAAGCTCAATCCATCAAAGTGCACATTCGGAGTTCCTGGTGGCAAGTTACTCGGTTTTCTCGTTTCCGAGCGAGGGATCGACGCTAATCCAGAGAAGATCGGCACTATTCTCCGAATGAAACGCCCTGTGCGAGTGCACGATGTCCAGAAGCTTACTGGATGCTTGGCCGCATTAAGTCGATTCATCTCATGACTCGGTGAAAAGGCATTGCCTCTTTACCGACTGATGAAGAAGGCAGACAAGTTCGAGTGGACTCCAGAAGCTGATGCAACGTTTGCCGAGCTAAAAGCTCTGCTCTCCACCCAGCCGGTGCTTGCTGCTCCAATCAGCAAAGAGCCTTTGTTGCTTTATATCGCAGCCACAGGACAAGTCGTCAGTACTGTGCTTACGGTCGAGCGGGAAGAAGAAGGAAAAGCTTTCAAAGTTCAGCGCCCAGTGTATTATTTGTCTGAAGTCTTGACTCCATCCAAGCAAAGATATCCTCATTATCAGAAGCTTGTGTATGGAATATACATGACCACAAAGAAGGTTGCTCATTATTTCTCTGATCATTCCATCACAGTCGTCAGCGATGCTCCACTATCAGAGATCTTGCACAACAGAGATGCAACTGGTCGAGTGGCTAAATGGGCGATTGAACTTCTTCCCCTTGATATCAAGTTTGAGGCAAAGAAAGCCATTAAGTCCCAGGCAATAGCAGATTTCCTTGCCGAGTGGATTGAATAGCAGCAGCCGACTGAAGTTCACTCGGAGCATTGGACCATGTTCTTTGATGGCTCTAAGATGTTGAATGGTTCCGGTGCTGGGGTTGTCCTGGTTTCCCCCAGAGGAGATAAGCTCAGATATGTGCTCCAGATTCACTTTGATTCCTCCAACAATGAGGCAGAATATGAGGCCCTCTTATACGGATTGCGCATGGCCATTTCACTCGGCGTCCGTCGCCTGATGGTCTATGGCGACTCGGATTTAGTGATCAACCAAGTGATGAAGGAGTGGGACGTGAGAAGCCCAGCCATGACTGGATACTGCAGTGCAGTGAGGAAGCTGGAAAAGAAGTTCGAGGGGTTGGAGCTCCATCATATACCCCGACTGAAAAATCAAGCAGCTGATGATCTAGCAAAGATAGGTTCCAAGAGAGAAGCCATTCCGAGTGGTGTGTTCTTGGAGCATATACACACTCCGTCAGTCAAAGAAGATCCTTTCACCGAAGAAGCTCCACAGCCCAAGAGTGCCACAGATCCGACTGAGGTTGAAGTCCCAGCAGTGGTCAACTTGGTCATGGAGGTCTTGGTGGTCATTCCCGACTGGACAGTTCCATATATCGCGTATATCCTGAGAAAAGAGCTCCCGGAGGATGAGGAAGAGGCTCGACAGATCGTCCGTCGATCTAAAGCTTTTACCGTAATCAAAGGACAGTTATATAGAGAAAGCGCGACTGGAGTTGGTCAGAAGTGCATAACACCAGAAGAAGGTCGAATCATCCTTAATGATATCCACTCGGGAACCTGTGGTCATCACGCGTCCTCTCGGACCATCGTGGCCAAAGCATACCGAGCCGGATTTTACTGGCCAAAGGCGAATGAGATGGCAAAGGAAATAGTGGATAAGTTCGAAGGATGTCAGTTCTACTCGAATATGTCACACAAACCTGCATCGGCTCTGAAGACCATTCCACTCGTCTGGCCTTTCGCAGTATGGGGGTTGGACATGGTCGGTCCTTTGAGAACAGGTCGAAGTGGCTTCACGCATGTACTGGTGGCAGTCGACAAGTTCACCAAGTGGATTGAGGCTAAACCAATCAAGAACCTTGACGCCGGTGCTGCTGTTAGCTTCATCAGGGAACTGATATTCAGATATGGAGTCCCGCACAGCATCATTACGGATAATGGGTCAAACTTTGACTCGGAGGAATTCAGAGATTTCTGTAACTCTCAAGGCACACGAGTCGACTACGCTTCAGTCGCCCATCCGCAGTCGAATGGACAAGCAGAGCGAGCCAATGGCCTGATTCTCAAGGGATTGAAACCCCGACTGATGCATGATCTCAAGCATGCAGCTGGAGCTTGGGTCGACGAACTTCCCTCGGTGCTTTGGGGACTGCGGACCACACCTAATCGGTCGACCGGAAGAACTCCATTCTTCTTGGTCTACGGAGCTGAAGCAGTCTTGCCGAGTGATCTTCTCCACAATGCTCCTCAAGTTGAAATCTACAACGAAGCAGAAGCTGAACAAGCGCGGCAGGACGCAGTCGACCTTTTAGAGGAAGAAAGGGAGATGGCTCTGATCCGGTCGACCATCTACCAACAAGATTTGTGTCGTTTCCACGCCAGAAATGTGAGGGGTCGAGCCTTCCAGGAAGGAGATTTAGTTCTCCGAGTGGATCAGAAGAAACAACACGAGCTTGCTCCTTCTTGGGAAGGACCCTTCATCGTCACCAAAGTTCTCCACAACGGGGCGTACCGTCTTTACAACGTCGAACATAATATCGACGAGCCCCGAGCTTGGAATGCGGAACTACTCCGCCCATTTTACACTTAAGTTTAATCACTCGGATGAGTTGCAATAAAGTACTTCTGTAGTTCATGGATCTCAAAATAATAGTGTCATAGTTCCTCCATAATTTTTGTCAGTTTCTATCTTGTCCAATAAAATTTTCCCCTTAGTGGGTGACTTAGCCGCGAATTTGTTTCGCCTAAGTTTGTAAAAATCCTACCGAGTGGTGAGCCAGACTCCCACTCAGAGGCTTAGTTGCGAATCCGTTTCGCCTAAGATTAAATAAAATCCTACCGAGTGGTAAGCTAGACTTCCACTCGGAGGCTTAGCTGCGAATCCGTTTCGCCTAAGATTAAATAAAATCCTACCGAGTGGTAAGCCAGACTTCCACTCGGAGGCTTAGCTGCAGTCCAAGTACTTGCCTAAGTTATCAAAATCCTACCGAGCGAAGAGCAAACCTCTCACTCGGGGGCTTAGCTGTAGCCCAGTGCTCGCCTAAGATATAAAAATCCTACCGAGTGAAGAGCAAACCTCTCACTCGGAGGCTTAGCTGCAGCCCAGTGCTCGCCTAAGTTATCAAAATCCTACCGAGTGAAGAACAAACCTCTCACTCGGGGACTTAGCTGCAGCCCAGTGCTCGTCTAAGATATAGAAATCCTACCGAGTGAAGAGCAAACTTCTCACTCGGGGGCTTAGCTGCAGCGCAGTGCTCGCCTAAGTTATCATAATCCTACCGAGTGAAGAACAAACCTCTCACTCGGGGGCTTAGCTGCAGCCCAGTGCTCACCTAAGTTTTCAAAATCCTACCGAGTGACGAGC
>NC_041385.1:63502684-63509650 GCF_002162155.2 Triticum dicoccoides
CGCCTAAGTTTTCAAAATCCTACCGAGTGACGAGCAAACCTCTCAGTCGGGGGCTTAGCTGCAGCCCAGTGCTCGCCTAAGATATAAAAATCCTACCGAGTGAAGAGCAAACCTCTCACTCGGGGGCTTAGCTGCAGCCCAGTGCTCGCCTAAGTTTTCAAAATCCTACCGAGTGACGAGCAAACCTCTCACTCGGGGGCTTAGCTGCAGCCCAGTGCTCGCCTAAGATATAAAAATCCTACCGAGTGAAGAGCAAACCTCTCACTCGGAGGCTTAGCAGCAGCCCAGTGCTCGCCTAAGTTATCAAAATCCTACCGAGTGAAGAACAAACCTCTCACTCGGGGGCTTAGCTACAGCGCAGTGCTCGTCTAAGATATAGAAATCCTACCGAGTGAAGAGCAAACCTCTCACTCGGGAGGCTTAGCTGCAGCCCAGCGCTCACCTAAGTGGACTAAGGAATAAGTCGATTGCAGTAAGCGCCCTGCTTTGAACCTGCAAAAGACATTTTGAGCCAAAAGCAATCATATTCAAACACCAAATTCAAGTTCGGATCGATACCTAAAGGAACCGAAAGTGCTAAGGCGCTAAGCCCGTTAAGGTTTATCGGTTACAACTCCACTCGGCATACCGAGGCAAATTTAAAGCGTCGAGCTTAGAAGAAGTTTTTTACCCCTCCTGTGGAGGGCTGGAAGGCGCAACAAACTCATCAAGATCAATTCCATCTGCGATCCGAGTGGCAGCCGCAAGGAAAGTTTCCATAAAGGACCTGAAGTCGTGTTTCTTGGTGTTGGCCACCCGGAGGGCCGCCAGCTTGTCTTCTCGCGCATCTTTGCAGTGGACTCGGGCCAGACACAGAGCAACATCTGCACCGCACCGAGCCGAGGACTTTTCCACTCCTGCACTCGACCAGGGATCGTGTTCAAGCGAGCCATCAGCGACTCGAGGTCGTTGTGAAGTGTCTCCCCGGGCCAGAGCGTCGAGTCGATGCGAGATGTGGCGACCTTCAGCCTTGCAAGATAGTCCACGACAGCTGCAACACGGGACTCCAGTCGGCAAACATTCATGGCAACTTCGTCGTTCATCGGAGAATTGACGGGGTCAAGGTTTGGTTCCAGCCGGCTAGTTTCTTCTTCAAAGTTTTGACAAAATTCTGCAAGGACGATCACCGAGTCAAGGCAATGGTCGAATGGAAAAACCACGGTTGGAAATGATTGCCGAGCATAGAGATTTACCTTCAAGCATAAGAAACAACTTCTTGGCAAGACCATTCAGGAAGGCCTCCAGATCTTTTTTCTTCCCAAGAGCAGCTTTCAGATTGGTATTTTCTTGCTCAAGCTTGGCGACTGAAGCTAACTTCTCGTCAACAAGCTTGATCTTCTCAGCTAGTTCAAGGTCTTTCTTCCGTTGGGCCTCCCTCACCTTACCTGCAAGTTACAGCAAGATCAGATTTCAAAACAAATGAAGGGAAAAAGCAGTCGTCAAGGTCTCACCAAACATACCTTCAGTCTCCTCCTTTGCCTTTGTCAGATTCTCCTGAACCAGCTTCAAATTCAGCTCGAGCTGAATGTGCTTGTTTTCCAGCTCAGAGTAGCGAGCCACAAGATCACAGGAGTTCTGCGAAGAACCAATTGACTAAATGTCACATATAATTCGCTTCCGAGTGAAAAAGGAAAAATCACGCGTTTCTAAGACTACAGCCGAATACAAGCATTCGACCGTAGTCTCGGGGACTACACCCAGTGGGTGCACTCAGCGTGCCCCCACTAATCCTATTGAAGATAGAGTCGACCAGTCGACCTCAAAAAAAAAGAGATATATTCTTTAAGACTGTAATCGACTGCAAGCAGTCGATCACAGTCTCGGGGACTACACCCAGTGGGTGCACTCAGCGTGCCCCCACCGGTTTGCGAAATCCATTCGACATAGTCGAATGACGGAAAGACTGAACTTATGAAGCCCAAGACCGACTGCCAGCAGTCGACCGTTAGTCTTGGAGACAGAGTCGACCAGTCGACCGGTTTGCGAAATCCAGTCGCCATAGTCGAATGACGGAAAGACTGAAATTATAAAGCCTAAGGCCAACTGCCAGCAGTCGACCTTAGCCTTGGGGACTACACCCAGCGGGTGCACTCAGCGTGCCCCCGCTAACACGGAGTTTAACTCGACACACCCAGTGGGTGACTACTATAAATTCTGGAAAGAAAAGTTTTTGATAGCATATCCTAATAGAACAAACGGTGGTCGACTGACCTGAACATTGCTTTGGCGGGCGGAACTGGCGTCGTAAGCTGCCTGGCTCGCATCCCGGATGGTCTTCAACTGCTCCATCATGATCCCTGCCTGGCGTATCGCCTCCTTCGCTGCGCCAGCTTGGTCCTCTGGGACGTGGTGCGTCGTGAAGAGGGAGGGCTGCGGAGCACTCGTCAGTGGATCTGCGAAGGACACGGTGTGTCGAGTGGTGTTCTCCTCCTCCGCGACCATAGTCTCAGGCACCGTCACATCCTGGGTCACCCTGCTGGCAGACGCTTTCCTACTCCTTCTGTACTTCAGCGGTTCCTCATCTTCATCATCATCAGGGAGAGTGATAACAACATTGGATGGAGCTACAGAAAAGAATCAGGATTAGATCATGAGTCAGTTGACTAAAGACGGTGTTAAGAGTATAGTACCAGGTTTTGAGGTTGCTGCGTCCTCCATCTCATGGTCGTCAGCCCGGGCCGAGGTCTCAGAAGTAGCAGCACTGCAACTCCAAAGAGGATGGACACCTTCATCTTCGGCAGGTGCTTGGTCAGCTTCGACGGGGCCGCCCTGGGCTGCTTCGACGCCTTTTCAGTCGGCGCCGGAGAGGTGGTCCGAGGGCGCTTGGTCGACTGTGTAACAGTCGCAGCCCCCTCGCCGCGTTCGGTCGCAGGGTCATGGACAAGTTTCGACCGCCTTTCCGAGCGCGGTGGTGCGACCTCCTCCTCCTCCTCCTCTTCCTCGTCCTCATCGTCATCATCATCATCGTCATCATCATCATCATCATCAGCCTCAGCGGCGTCCGAGTCCCACTCCTCCTCCTGGCTCTCGCCCCCGCTCGCTTCTCCCTCCTCGGTCGGAGCCTGTGCTCCATTGGGCATCGAGTACAGCTCAGTGAGGGCCTGATTGACATCAAGACAAAGATCAGTTGACCGATCAGCAGAGAAAACAGAAATAAATGTGACGAGAATACAATGGGAAGTGGAGCAGACATACCTTGTTTGGATCACTGTGGCAGTCGAGTGGAGGAATCCTTCTGGCTCCGCGAGGGTTATCTTTGTTCCCAGTAATAGCGGCCATCCACCTCTCCAGAGTGGTATCGTCGACTGTTTCTGGATTGACCCGAGTCACATCCTCAGTCCCGCAGTACAACCACATGCAATGGCTCCGGAACTGAAGAGGCTGGATTCGACGCCTAAGGAAAACCTCCAGGAGATCCATGCCCGTCACTCCCTCCCGAACCAACTGAACTACGCGCTCCATCAGCATCTTCACGTCAGCTTTCTCCTCCGGAATCAACTTCAGAGAGGAGGGCTTGTTCACTCGGTCCATGGTAAATTGAGGGAGTCCACTCGACTGCCCCGGTGTCGACTGATCCTGGCAGTAGAACCAGGTCGACTGCCAGCCTCTGACTGACTCGGGAAATGTCATGGCTGGGAAGGTGCTCTTGTTCCTCACCTGGATCCCCAGACCCCACACATTTGGACAACTAGGGTTCTTTCATCGCCTGGTCTCGCCTTCTTCACGGTTTGAGAGCGACACGTGAATATGTGCTTGAACAAGCCCCAATGCGGTCGACAGCCCAGAAAACTCTCACGCATGGACACAAACGCGGCAAGATAGGCGATAGAGTTCGGGGTAAAGTGGTGGAGTTGCGCTCCAAAAAAGTTCAAGAAACCACGGAAGAAAATGCTCGGCGGCAAAGAGAATCCGCGGTCGACATGGGTAGCCAGAAGCACGCACTCACCCTCTTCAGGCTGGGGCTGCCACTCTTTCCCCGGAAGCCTCGCAGCTCCATGAGGGATCAGGCCCTCGTTGGCCATGTCGAGGAGATCCTTCTCCGTGATGGTCGACTGGATCCAATCTCCCTGGACCCAGCCTTTCGGCAGGCGAGATCTAGACGAAGACCCGCCGCGGCTGGTGGATCTCCCCTTCGCCTTCTCCATCGCCGACGCCTTCTTCGTGCGTTCCAACGCCGCCGTCTTCTCCTTGACCATGGCTACCGGCGAGGCGCGTGAGGAGAAGTTGTGCGGAGGCGAGAGCGAGCGCGTTGGGCGGAGACGAAGGGAGCAGAGAGAGAGAATGCTGAGGCACTGTTCAAAAAACCCTCGCCGGGCGCATTTATAAGATCCCTTCCGAGTGGATGACAGGTGGGCCCGGTCGATCTAATCATATCCTGTAACAGTTGCGCAAGCGTGATACGTGGCGGAAAAGGCGGCGCGGGGATCGAAGCGTCTACGCCCCGTCCCATCCGAGCGCCGCGGTCCGCTCCGCTTCGCGCGCTCCCCCAAATTCCGTATCCTGCGGAATCCGCGAACGGCAGATCAGTCTGCCAGACGCGGGATTTCCTGCGATCCGTCGCTCGGAAATCAGAAAAGTCCAAAAGATCACTCGACGAAGAAAAAGAATGGATCGAATCGACTGAAGAAAAGTTGTTCACTATCAACAGAGAGAATTTTTTGGTTCAAAAACAACGCACGACCAGTATGCGAAAGCTAATCGGAAACAACATCAAGTCCTTCATCACTCAAGCCTCAATCCATTCGGGGGCTAATGATGGAGTCACGTACCTAGGGTAGGGTCACAGACCTGATCTAAGTACCCTGCCCGAGACACCCTTAGAAGAGATCACCTTCCAGTCGACCTACGAGGGACTCACTCGACTGACTTGAAGGGCTCGACCATGAAGACTCACTCGACCACCAGAAGGTCAAGAGGCACTCTGCACTGCAACGGCCTGTAATTAAGTAGACTTTATGATAGTAAAGTCACTTTATGTGGGGCGTTACCTGTAACGCCCCGGACTTAATACACCTTAAACCCTTCATTACGTGGGCTGGCTGGGGTCCTGGCGCACTCTATATAAGCCACCCCCCTCCACAGGCAGAAGGGTTCGGCACCTTGTAATCCATATACACATAATCCACTCGAACGCCTCCGGGCTCCGAGACGTAGGGCTTTTACTTCCTCCGAGAAGGGCCTGAACTCGTACATCTCTTGTGTTTACAACCTCTCCATAGCTAGGACCTTGCCTCTCCATACCTACCCCCCACTCTACTGTCAGACTTAGAACCACGACACCCCTCCCCCTGGGCGCGCTTCCCTACCTCGTGGGCCCCCTGGTGGCCCTCCGATGCCAACTCCAACTCCATATATTGGCTTTCGGGGAGAAAAAAATCATAGAGAAAGTTTCATCGTGGTTTACAATACGGAGCCGCCGCCAAGCCCTAATCTCTCTCGGGAGGGCTGATCTGGAGTCCGTTTGGGGCTCCGGAGAGGGGGATTCATCGCCGTCGTCATCATAAATCATCCTCCATCACCAATTTCATGATGCTCACCGCCGTGCGTGAGTAATTCCATTGTAGGCTTGCTAGACGGTGATGGGTTGGGTGAGATTTATCATGTAATCGAGTTAGTTTTGTTAGGGTTTGATCCCTAGTATCCACTATGTTCTGAGATTGATGTTGCTATGACTTTGCTATGCTTAATGCTTGTCACTAGGGCCCGAGTGCCATGATTTCAGATCTGAACCTATTATGTTTTCATGAATATATGTGTGTTCTTGATCCTATCTTGCAAGTCTATAGTCACCTACTATGTGTTATGATCCGGCAACCCCGAAGTGACAATAATCGGGACCACTCCCGGTGATGACCATAGTTTGAGGAGTTCATGTATTCACTATGTGCTAATGCTTTGTTCCAGTTCTCTATTAAAAGGAGGCCTTAATATCCCTTAGTTTCCAATAGGACCCCGCTGCCACGGGAGAGTAGGACAAAAGATGCCATGCAAGTTCTTTTCCATAAGCTCGTATGACTATTTACGGAATACATGCCTACATTACATTGATGAACTGGAGCTAGTTCTGTGTCACCCTATGTTGTAACTGTTACATGACGAACCACATCTGGCATAATTATCCATCACTGATCCGGTGCCTACGAGTTTTCCATATACTGGTTCTCGCTTATTTACTTTTCCGTTGCTACTGCTACAATCACTACAAAATACCAAAACATTACTTTTGTTGTCTTTACTTTTGTTACCGTTACCACTACTATCATATTACTTTGCTACTAAACACTTTGCTGCAGATATTAAGTCTCCAGGTGTGGTTGAATTGATAACTCAGCTGCTAATACCTGAGAATATTCTTTGGCTCCCCTTGTGTCGAATCAACAAATTTTGGTTGAATACTCTACCCTCGAAAACTGTTGCGATCCCCTATACTTTTGGGTTATCAGGATCTCGTGGATACAGAAAGTTGCTGCGGTGGAATTAGTTTTTTGGCTCCTGTTCTGATCGTTCGGGGATACGTAGGTATATATAGGAGGAAGGAGTACGTCGGTGGACCTCCAAGGGGCCCACGAGGATGGGGGGGAGGGCACCCAGGGGGGCGCGCCCTCAACCGCCGTGACCGCCTCTGGCGCTTCTTGGAGTAGGGTCCAAGTCTTACTACTAGGAAAAGGGCTATAGATGGGATGGACACTAATGACACACTGTACATGTGGTGCGCCATTACTAAATACTAATGGCGCACCATGTGTTGGTGCGCCATTAGTGTGCAAATACTAATGGCGCACCACATCCCATAGTGCGCCATTAGTAAAAAAATTATTTAATTTTTTCAAAACTACTAATGGCGCACCGTGGGAGTGGTGCGCCATTAGTAATTTGGCCCAAACATTCCCCCGAATACCCCCCCCCCCCCCGTGGACCGCCTTTTCA
>NC_041385.1:63509780-63510559 GCF_002162155.2 Triticum dicoccoides
GTAGAAATGTCAAAAAAATAAAAGAAAATAAGATTCCCATGTGATATGTGCTCTAGTTGTTAGCAAAATTTATAAACATGAATTTTCGACTTTTTTGCAAAATCTCTCGAGAATTTGTAAAAATGGGCATAACTTTTGCATACGAACTCGGATGAAAAAGTTTTTTATATGAAAAATCATCTACTCGAAAAGTTACATCCGAATTTAACTGGGGGGAACCCCGTTAAACATTTTCAAAATCCTCAAAAACCTAACATAAAAAAGATACGGGGCTTTTAAGATCTGGAGAGGCAAAAAAAATCAAACTTACTAATGGCGCACCTGCCCATGGTGCGCCATTACTATGTTCCCGCCTTCAAAATTCAAAATAAATCAAAAAAATAAAAAAAAGTTACTAATGGCGCACCTGCCCATGGTGCGCCATTACTATCTTCCCGCCTTCAAAATTCAAAAAAAATAAAAAAAAATAAAAAAAAGTTACTAATGGCGCACCTGCCCATGGTGCGCCATTAGTATCTTCCCGCCTTCAAAATTCAAAAAAATTCAAAAAAATTAAATAGTAATGGCGCACCTGCCCACGGTGCACCATTACTATGCCGTATATATGGCTGGGCGTGTCCTCTCCTCCTTACCTCTTCATTCTTCTCCTCCACTCCACCTCTCCTCCACTCCACCTCTCCTCCACTCCTCCACTCCATCTTCCCTTCTCTCCTCCACCATACTACCCTCCTCCTCTCCGGCGACCTCCTCCTCCTCTCTGGCGACCTCCTCCTCCTCTC
>NC_041385.1:63510926-63512248 GCF_002162155.2 Triticum dicoccoides
GGTGAGCTCCTCCTCCCTCCTCTCCGATGAGCTCCTCCTCCCCCATCTTCGGTGAGCTCCTCCTCCCTCCTCTCCGGTGAGCTCCTCCTCCCTCCTCTCCTCCCATTCCCTCATGGTTTCTCCTTCCTCCTCTCCGATGCTCCGGTGAACTCCTCTCCGGCGACCTCCTCCTCCTCTCCGGCGAACTCCTCTCTGGTAAAAGAACACGACAAAAGAACGTACAAGATCCAAAAACGAGAACAAAATTTGAAATAATATCGTGCAAAAAAACGAGCAAAAAAACGAGCAAAAAATGGGCAAAAAATCGCGATGCAGATCCAAATTCAAAATTCAAAAATAGCAATGGCGCACGGTGGGGGTTAGACGGTGCGCCACTACTATTTTCCCGCCTTCAAAATTCAAAAATACTAATGGCGCACCGTGGCCTATACTAATGGCGCACCAGTGGCCTATCTAATGGTGCACCGTGGCCTATACTAATGGCACACTAGTGGTGCGCCATTAGTATTGGCGCACCACTGGTGCGTCATTAGTAAAAAATACTAGTGGCGTGATACTAATGGCGCACCAGTAGTGCGCCATTAGTAGGCAAAACTGGTGCGCCATTAGTAGCCTTTTCCTAGTAGTGTCTCCTGGGTCACGTTCGGTTGGAAAATCACGACCCCGAAGGTTTCATTCCGTTTGGACTCCGTTTGATATTCTGTTTCTTCGAAATACTGAAAAAGGCACAAAACAGCAATTCTGGGCTGGGCCTCCGGTTAATAGGTTAGTCCTGAAAGTAATATAAAAGTGAAAAATAAAGCCCAATATAGTCCAAAACAGTAGATAAAGTAGCATGGAGCAATCAAAAATTATAGATACGTTGGAGACGTATCAGTAGTCATGCCGGCCACTGCGCCGGCCCCCGCGGCACCTTTCAACGGGATAGCAACCCCGGTTGCGACTGCAGTGCCGGGTACGACGCCTGGTGACGCTGTGGGGCGGCGTGGCCGGTACAACAGCGGACGACATGGTGTGGGCGAGGGCGGCTCGGACGGCTCGGGTGGTGCGACATCGCCGGGTCACGCGGCGGCTGGCGGCTCGGCGGAAGCGACTCGGTGGAGTCTCGGTGGAGGCGGCTCGGTGTCGGGCGGTGGGAGATGCAGCCGAAGCGACTCACGGGCGCCGGGCGAAGCGAGCGGGCGATCAGGTGGGTGGGAGCTGGGCGATGCGGGCGGGTAGCGCGAGTGCAGGGAAGGCGGGCGGTGCGGCTGGGTTGCCCGCGAGGCAGAGAGAAGCGGTGGCCGGCGCGGTAGATGCACGGGCGGTGGCAGCTGGGTGGC
>NC_041385.1:63512858-63517865 GCF_002162155.2 Triticum dicoccoides
TATATATATATATATATATATATATATATATATATATATATATATATATATATATATATATATATATACATCTGGGCTATTCTGTTACGCGTAACAGAATATTATTCTGTTACCCTACTTGAACTGACGTGGTTAACAGGTTGGACTAACGTGTTTTTCAACCAGAACTTATCTTCCTGCGTGCACGACGGACGGAAACAGGGGATGCAACGCCGGGCTTCCGGTCGTTCTTTGGCGCGATTCTGTGGGCCATTCGTTGCTAGAGGAGACATGTAAGGGTTTCCGCACGTGCGCGCGCTCAGTTGGATGTTTTTTGAGATTATTTTTCATCCGTAATTTATGTTTACAAGTTTTGGTGTTCTTGGTCGTTTTCCACGCCCGCCATGGAAATATGTTCTTCTTTTTCTGTTGTTTAACTTTCGAATTGGTGTTGCAGGGAGAGATATAAGGACTGTATGAAAAGATTTGCGTTGTCAATTTTGCTTTTTTGAGTTGTTTCTACCGCGGATTCCCATGTCATTTTGTCATTGGCGGAAGTTGTGTATGGCGGCTGACTATAAGCTACGATTTCTTGTAATCTGGTCAAACTGTGTAATTAAGTTGCGTATTTTTCAGTGTTCTTTTGAATTGATGCCCGTATGTGTAGTTGGACTGCTGCCGTGTCAAAGTTTTGTTACTGTGTGCTGACATCGGAGCCGCACCGATGGCTCTGCACTTTGATTATAAAGGCCGAGCCCTCTGTCAGTTTCATTCTACGAGCTGCAACCAAAGAAAAGGGAGATGGATCCTGAGCTGGGAGAGGTTACAGAGGAGGAGGGGGATGCCATAGATGTGAGGGTTGCAGTAGCGGAGCAGAGGAGGAGGAGGCGCAGGCGCACACAGATGGCGCGACGTGCTGCCGAAGAGGAACTGAAGGCAGACTTCAACAGACGACTTGCGCGTGAGGTGATGGATACTTGCAACTCCAATGAATTGGAGCTTCTTTTCCCAGAGGGCAGGGGCAAGAACCATATTCAGATCATTAGTTAGGCTAGGGTGAGAGCAGCCACGGCTCCACATCCATTTACCAGGGCAAATGGCGTTGTTTCTTTGATAGTTATGACTGAAGTAGTGAATATTATGTTTTTAAGATTTTTGTTGTGAGGGAGCAGATGTTCGAATGACTAAATGAATTCAACTTTATTTTTGTCTCTGAATGTGTTGTTTTGTCTGCATATGTTCGACATGTGCACCTTTTGAACTGCTTGGTTTTCTGAAATTGAACTGATTTGCGGTCAAATGTTGGATGGCTTGTGTAATAACTATTTCCTACCAGCTGGCTGCCCATCTGCCTAGTTATTATTTTTACAATCTGCGAGTGTCCCTGACTATAAACGTTATCCATTTGTGTGTGGTGTGTGGCCAAGTCTTCCCCCTCCCTTTCATTCATTCTTCCAGAATCAGATCTAGGTTCCTCTCTCTTCTCTTCGTTGTTTTTTTCTCTGTTCCTGTGTGTTCGATGGAGGATTGTTCATGCGGATGCCTGGTAAAGATGGCGCGTATAGCTGACGGCTGTGTGTACGAGTCTGGTTTGGAGCTCACTCAGACTCAACGGCGTGGGCAACTTTCTTGTTTGCTGTATGGCAACCATGGGTTTCGTACACCCTATATTTATCGCCTGACGGATGGTGACTTGAAGGAATCATGGGTATGTGTTTCTTTTCGTTTTGTTTTCGAATTTCTTGTTATTTTCTGTTCGAAACCCATGGACTGGATCTGCAGTTTTGTCCTATGAATAGCCTGTCTATATTTTTTTAATTATGTTTTGTTGGATTTTAACAGCAGGGATTTTTGTGTGTATTTGTTCATTACTTAACAGTATTTAAACCATTTTTTGTATAGTCCCTGATCTGTTTATGAATATATGTTTTTACTGTAGGTGTATTCATATGTATATTTTTCAGTTTAGTCAGTTCATATGTCTAGTTAGTTTTGTGTTATTGTTTTGGTTCAAATTTTTTCCATTTTAGTTTGTTATGCAAATCGTTCCTATATCTGTGTAAAAATTCAGTTATGTCAGGTGTTCAGTTTGTTTTGTACTCCCATGTCCATTTGCAGAAAATGTCACCCAGGATCAGGATTGTTGCTCCTAGTTCCGGTGTTCTGAAGATGGAGACTTCAGACAAGAATGGGTTTCGGTTGATGGATGTTGCCTACCACATCGACTTTGATGGTTGCATCAACCTAACTACTGGGTGGAAGAAGTTTGCGGGTGAGTCTGGATTTGAGGATGGTGATGTGGTTATGGTTATGTTCTTGAGAGAAGATGACTCTCTGATGTTCAGAATTTATGTGCTGTAGGTTTAAATGTGGCAAATGACGCCGGCTTTGAGATTTGTGTATGGTTGATTATGTTGCAGTATTTTTTCTTTTAAAATATTTGCATGTGAAATGGTTGAATTGTATTGTTTTTATCAGAATGGTATGTAACTAGTTATGTAATGTTTTTCCTATTGTTCTGCTCAGTTATAAGTGTTTTATTTATACATTCTTTATATTAGTAATGGAATAATTTCTATAGTTGAACTGATGGGTATTCTTTGTTTTGGCTGGTATATTTTTCATGTTCATAACTAGGAGACGGGTGCTATACGCTGATGATTTTTTTAGAACCCCTTTTTGTTATTGAGTTTGCTGAACTTACATTCTGTTTATGATAGTACTGCTCTATTTTAAGCTGTCAATTACCAATCAATTTTTGTTTGTTGTATAATATTTTTTCCTTACTTTTTTACATGAATTTTGGAGCATGTTTTTTTTTCTTTTTTATAGATGAATAATGATAGTTTTGGTATTTTATAAAATAAAAAAAATTAATCTTCGCTGCACAGTACTTTCTTTTTTATTTTGTACTTGAACCTTATGAATTGTAGTAGTTGAACTTTTTTGTAAATTCGTTTGTGAAATTTGTATTTACAGTGTTATATTTTTTTTACTTCTTACCATTAAGATGTGTTTGAACTTTGTCACAATATTTTTTGTTTATTAACTGATTTTTCTTGTGAGTTTTATTTTTTAAATTATTTTCATTTTTTATTTTTTGTCGTGCGTAATCTACTGGATTTTTGTAATGGGGCGAAGTACTTTATTGGGCCATCAGCCTTGGTCGTTGTACTCGGCCCGGATAGTTTCTCTCGCGCGGCTGTGCAGCACGGCGTGTGCATGAGCTATGTGTTTAGTCCCACCTCGCTTGTCGAGGGGGCTCTACACTTGTTTATAAGCGCAGCCGACGCTCACCAGTCGAACTCCTCTGAACAGTTATCAGATCGCTTATACACGGCGCTCTCTCTCTCTTGACCTGTGGGCCCTGGATGGCAGGCCTTGCGGGTGTGCAGATTACTAGGGATTTGCCCACGGGCTCTAGTTCAAGTATCTAGCATTTGTCAGGGCCTTCGCGTGTCCTTGGGCGGTCAAGTTTTTCTTTGTTTTTTTGGATCTAGTAATTGACTACACCAGTAACTTGGACTGGTACTTTTTTGTCCTTGTGGTGTCAATTTTTTTCTTTTTCTTTTTTTTGTTTGTTTGAATATAGTACCGTGGCATGACTTGCCCCCGCACCGAACCGTACCGAGGGGCATAGTTGTACTAACACATCTTCCTTGTATGGACTTTGCCCCATTATCTATCTTTTTTAAGGGTGTGGGTGCGTGGGGTGGGGTGGGGGGAAACAGAACAACCGCACTGCGTCTGTCAAATGAGCGCACTGCCGCGTTAGCGCGAGGCCGAGCCGGTGGGAGGGGGGAAGGGGGGGGTCGGGACCGAGCCAGGAATGAGCCGTAGCAGGCGACGACGCGGCGTGCCGCGGCGTCGCATGCGGAGGCGAGTCCGTAACATGACTAGCCCCATTATCTTATCTTAGGGGTGTGGGTGCGTGGGGAAACAGAATAACCGCGTTTTCTATCTTTTAGGACTTGCCCCCGCACCGAACCGTACCGAGGGGCATAGTTGTACTGACACATCTTCCTTGTATGGACTTTTGCCCCATTATCTTATCTTTTATTTTTTTAGGGGAAAAACATGACCGTTATGAATTATTTTTTCATTTGTAATTGTTTGATAAATTTATTTGTATTGTTTGTGAGTTATTATTTGTACTTTAGCCGTTTGTTCTCACCATCTATATTAATTTTTTTATTTGTATTTGATTTTTGGTATTATCTTTTGTAACTGGCTAGAGATAGTGGGCTTCGCCACGGTTGTGGGCTTTAGCCGTCCGTTTTCTCCCAGTCATCTTTTAACCCTCCCACTCACCTTTTAATCTCCGATGTTCCCTGTTCCGCTCCTCTCCCGTCCCCAAATCGATTCCGTCTTCATTCCCCTCTTCTTCTCTTCTCGGAGGGGAGTTGTTACTCCTGTTTCGCCGCGGGAGCGTCGGCCGGAGGGCTCAACCCCAGGGGTGGAGGTCCGGGTGTTCTGTTTTGTTCTTTTTGCTCTGCCATTGACTTTGCTTGCGTTTTCTTATGTTCAGATTTTCTCTCTATTTCTAATCTCTTGCTCTCTTTGCTGTTCCAGGCTGCACTCGCTAGGGTTCCTTTGCTGTTGAACGAGCGTTTGGCGGCAGTGATACTGGATTGCGTGACGGATTTTGTGCTTGCTGGTAAGAGTTTTGCTTTTGTATGGCGTGCTCCGTTTCTAAAATAGTTCAAATCCCTAATTTTTGTTTGGAGGTGCGCGGGGATGCTCCGGCACCGGACGAGGCGACCGATGGTGGGGGCGGTCGGGTCGGCGGCATGGCTAGATGGCGGTGCGTCGGGGGGAGTGGTGGCTGTGGATCGGGGGCCGGTGGTGCAAACTCGCCGTCGGCGGGTCACGGTGCCGCGGGCTCCCTCACTCCAGCTACCGCCGTCGCTCGCTCGCCCGCGACGGCTGCCTCCGGCGGTAGGAAGCGGGTCGGATTGGGGCTGGGTCAGTCGTGGATGCGTCGCTCCTTATAGGGGGCGAGGATAGCAGAATAGTTCAGCCCTATAT
>NC_041385.1:63518243-63594099 GCF_002162155.2 Triticum dicoccoides
TATGCATGTATATATGTATATAAGAGATGGGTCACGACCTCAACTGTACAATGAATTAGAAGGTGGGCCCAAAACACAGATATGCACAATACATATACTCAACAATTATTTCTTGCTTTGGGCTCAAGTCAATTACTCGCATCTGAGATTTTGACGGGTTAACTCCAACCTGTTTTGCAAGTTGATTTCCGGTCTCCAATATCAAGAGAAAACGAGTGGAGGGGGCATGGGGGGATCAGTCGCGCGTTGTCACATCACATAGTGCGTTAGTTAAGATTATGAGTAAAATGCATTTAGGGTCATCGAACTTATGCCGAAAACTCACTTTGATTATTGTATTTAAGAAGTATAACTTTTTATTTTACTGTGTTGACTGGTCAAACATGAACATGACAGCACTCTCTCTCCACCTATGTGGATCCAACCAGTCAGTGGAACAAAAAGGAATATGCAGCGTCGAAGGAGGATCGAGCCTGCGATCTTCCCGCTGATGCCCACGTACACCAACTACTGCGCCCACACAACTCATGACGAACATGTGTAGAGCCACGCATGTTTAATTAGCAAAGAACACACTTTACACTCATGCATGCAACACTTTTCCAGCCATCGTCGTCGCCCTCCTCCTGGCGCGACGTCGTATTGTCGCAGTTCTAGATCGGCGTCGCCATCCTTCTGGCGGTGCATGTCCTCGGCGTCGTCGCCCTCCTCCTGGCGGTGCATGTCGTCGGCATCGTCGCCATAGTGGTATCCTTTACCCGTCGCCGGTGGCAAGGCAGACGCTGGGCAAGCCTAAATGTGTGAACCGTCGTCGAGCCCTGAGGGATGCGCCCATGGGAGACGACGGCAAACGTCCTGTGGGCTCGCTCGGGGCAGGGAGGGTGAGGTTTTGGGTGCGAGATCGTCGAGGAACAGGCGGGGCAATGACATGATCAGTCAGGTCGAGCGCCGGGGAGGGGGCACGATCGTCTTGGCGTTGCTGAAAGGGGAACGTGGATTCATCGAACACGACATGGCGTGAGATGATAACACGACCGGTCGCATGGTTTAAGCAACGGTAGCCTTTGTGATACAAGGGACCGAGCGTGGCGCCAGTTTGTGGGGTGTGACGGGGGTGATGTTGGGGAAGCACTGACACCCAAAGACTGGCATGCGAGAGTAGTCGGGGTGGGCACCATAGAGAAGGAAGAACGGGGTGTGTTGGTGACGGGGGCGACACGGCCTACGGTCAAGGAGAAACGTAGCTGTCTGAAGTGCTTTCGCCCAGTACGAGTATGGCATGGAGGCATGCACCAACAGAGCGCGCGTGATGTCGTTGAGTGTGCGGAGAGCGCGCTCCACGCGACCATTTTGCGGTGATGTATAGGGATAGGACATGCGTAAAACGATGCCCAGAGAGGAGAAGAATTGGCGGGCAGCATGATTTTCAAACTCCCGCCCATTGTCTGTCTGGACCATCAGAACAGGCAGGTTGAAGTGGGTGCAGACGTGGCGTACGAAGGCACGCAGCGTGGGCAGAACATCAGATTTGTGCTTGAGGGGGTACGTCCACATGAAATGACTATAGTAATCAACGATGATTAAGTAGTACTGACAACCAGACAAACTAAGTACAGGCGAGGTCCATACATCACAGTTTACAAGCTGGAAAGGAAAATATGAGATATGATCTGAAGAACTAAAAGGTAGACGATGACTTTTTCCTAATTGACAGGCGGTGCAGATGTCGCCGGGGGCGCCAGGGGCGTGGATGGAGGCGTGGCGGAGGGTGCAGTCCAATGCATCGTCACCAAGATGGCCAAGACACCGGTGCCAAGTATCGCGCCTGATGGTGGTGAAGGCATGTGGTGCTTGGGACCGGTGCGCTGGGTGGAGAGGGTAGAGCTCGTCCCAGGAATCACAGCGGAGGATCTCCGCCTTCGTTCTTCGAGCCTTCGAAGAAAAACCATAGTCATCAAATTCTACGCTAACTGGGTTATCACGCGCGAGTTTCTTAACGGAGATGAGGTTTTTGATTAAGTGTGGTGAGAGTAGGATGTTGCGAAGGGCTATGTTGTGAGAGGCAGTGGGGATGGTGTGGTGGCCTATGTGCGAGACTGCAAGCGTAGATCCATCGCCAACTATGATATCAGGTGAAATACAGGGTCGGGATGAAGTGAGAGTACCAGAGGAGGAAGCCATGTGGGATGTCGCGCCGGAGTCGAGGATCCAGTCGCCACCAGAGCTCGACGATGCCTGCCCTTGTTGCACACTCATGGCGTTGAGGGCCTGGACCAGAGTAGCCTGATCCCAAACCTGTGGTGGCGCCGCGGCAGGCGCGGCGTGGTTGAGGCCGTAGATCGGGTGCGGGGGTGTTGGGGAACGTAGCAATAATTCGAAATTTTCTACACATCACCAAGACCAATCTATGGAGTAATTAGCAACGAGAGAGAGGGGAGTGCATCTTCATACCCTTGAAGATCGCGACGCGGAAGCGTTGCAAGAACGCGGTCGATGGATTCGTTCACTAAGCGATTCAGGTCGCGGCCGAATCCGATCTAAGCACCGAACAACGGTGCCTCCGCGTTCAACACACGTACAACCCGGGGATGTCTCCTCCTTCTTGATCCAGCAAGGGGAGAGGAGAAGTTGAGGGAGAGCTCCGGCAGCACGACGGCATGGTGGTGGAGCTTGCAGTTCTCCGGCAGAGCTTCGCCAAGCACTATGAAGGAGGAGGAGGTGTTGGGGAGGGAGAGGGCTGCGCCAGGGGAAGGGTGCGGCTGCCCTCTCTGTCAACCTTGCCAACCTTCTCATCTACCAAGTATCTAGGGTAGTTCTGCTTCAGTGACCGTTCCCTCATCACAGAAGGACTTAGTCTCGGGTTTGGGTTCAACCCTGGGTTTCTTCACTAGAGCAGCAACTGATTTGTCGTCTCATGAAGTACCCCTTCTTGCCCTTGCCCTTCTTGAAACTAGTGGTTTTACTAACCATCAACAATTGATGCTCCTACTCGATTTCTACTTTCGCGGTGTCAAACATCGCAAATTGCTCATGGATCATGGATCATCATGTCTATCCCTGATATGTTATAGTTCATCACGAAGCTCTAATAGCTTGGTGGCAGTGACTATGGAGAACCATCACTATCTCATCTGGAAGATTAACTCCCACTCGATTCAAGTGATTGTAGTACTCAGACAATCTGAGCACATGCTCAATGATTGAGCTTTTCTCCCTTAGTTTGCAGGTTAAGAAACTTGTCGGAGGTCTCATACCTCTTGACGTGGGAACGAGCCTGAAATCCTAATTTCAGCTCTTGGAACATCTCATATGTTTTGCGACGTTTCAAAAAATGTCTTCACTGCCTCAATTCTAAACCGTTTAACATTACGCACTGAACTATCACGTAATCATCAAAACGTGTATGTCAGATGTTCGCAACATCCACAAACAACGCTCGAGGTTCAGCACACCGAGCAGTGCATTAAGGACATAAGCCTTCTATGCAGCAATGAGGACAATCCTTAGTATACGGACCCAGTCTGCATAATTGCTACTATCAACTTTCAACTAAAATTTTCTCTAGGAACATATCTTAAACAGTAGAACTAAAGTGCAAGCTACGACATAATTTGCAAAGTCCTTTTGACTATGTTCATGATAATTAAGTTCATCTAATGAACTCCCACTCAGATAGACATCCCTCTAGTCATCTAAGTGATACATGATCCGAGTCAACTAGGCCGTGTCCGATCATCATGTGAGACGGACTAGTCATCATTGGTGAACATCTTCATGTTGATCGTATCCACTATACGACTCATGTTCGACCTTTCGGTCTCTTGTGTTCCGAGGCCATGTCTATACATGCTAGGCTCGTCAAGTCAACGTAAGTGTTGTGCGTGCGTAAATCTGGCTTACACCCATTGTATGTGAACCTTAGAATCTATCACACCCGATCATCACGTGGTGCTTCGAAACAACGAACTTTTGCAACGTTGCACAGTTAGGGGGAACACTTTCTTGAAATTTTAATGAGGGATCATCTTATTTATGCTACCGTCATTCTAAGCAAATAAGATGCAATAACATGATAAACATCTCATGCAATCAAATAGTGACATGATATGGCCAATATCATTTTGCTCCTTTTGATCTCCATCTTCGAGGCGTCATGATCATCATCGTCACCGGCATGACATCATGATCTCCATCATCGTGTCTTCATGAAGTTGTCTCGCCAACTATTACTTCTACTACTATGGCTAACAGTTTAACAATAAAGTAAAGTAATTACATGGCGTTATTCAATGACACGCTGGTCATACAATAAATTAAGACAACTCCTATGGCTCCTGCCGGTTGTCATACTCATCGACATGCAAGTTGTGATTCCTATTACAAGAACATTATCAATCTCATACATCACATATATATCATTCATCACATCCTTTTGGCCATATCACATCACACGGCATATGCTGCAAAAACAAGTTAGACGTCCTCTAATTGTTGTTGCAAGTTTTTACGTGGTTGCTATAGGTTTCTAGCAAGAACGTTTCTTACCTACGCCAAAACCACAACATGATATGCCAATTGCTATTTACCCTTCATAAGGACCCTTTTCATCGAATCCGATCCGACTAAAGTGGGAGAGACTGGCACACGCTAGCCACCTTATGCAACAAGTGCATGTCAGTCGGTGGAACCTGTCTCACGTAAGCGTACGTGTAAGGTCGGTCCGGGCCGCTTCATCCTACGATGCTGCCGAATCAAGATAAGACTAGTAGTGGCAAGTAAATTGACAAAATCGACGCCCACAACAACTTGTGTTCTACTCGTGCGTAGAAACTATGCGTAGACCTAGCTCATGATGCCACTGTTGGGGAACGTAGCAATAATTCAAAATTTTCTACGCATCACCAAGATCAATCTATGGAGTAACTAGCAACGAGAGAGAGGGGAGTGCATCTTCATACCCTTGAAGATCGCAATGCGGAAGCGTTGCAAGAACGCGGTCGGTGGAGTCGTTCACTAAGCGATTCAGATCGCGGCCGAATCCGATCTAAGCACCGAACAACGGTGCCTCCGCGTTCAACACACGTACAGCCCGGGGACGTCTCCTCCTTCTTGATCCATCAAGGGGAGAGGAGAAGTTGAGGGAGAGCTCCAGCAGCACAACGGCGTGGTGGTGGAGCTTGCAGTTCTCCGGCAGAGCTTCGCCAAGCACTACGGAGAAGGAGGAGGTGTTGGGGAGGGAGAGGGTTGTGCCAGGGGAAGGGTGCGGCTGCCCTCTCTCTCCCTCACTATATATAGGGGGAAGGGAGGATGGGGAGGCGCCCTAGGGTTCCCTAGGGGAGGGGCGGCAGCCACAGGGGAAACCCTAGATGGGTTTGGGCGCCCCCACCTCCTAGGAAACTTGCCCCCCAAGCCGGGAGGGGCGGCTGCCCTAGGGGTGGCGCCCCCACCTCTCCTGGTTACGTGAGATGGGGTTGGAGGGTCGCTCAGCCCCTTAGTAGGCTGATGTGCCCTCTCCCCTTGGCCCAGAAGGCCCCCCAACGCTTGCCGGGGCCTCCGAAACCCCTTTCGAACATTGCTGGTCATCACCTGGTACCCCCGAAACAGTTCCGGACTCCAATACCCTTTGTCCAATATACCAATCTTCATCTCTGGACCATTCCGGAGCTCCTCGTCATGTCCGGGATCTCATCCGGGACTCTGAACAACCTTCGGTAACCACATACTATTTCCCATAACAACTCTAGCGTCACCGAACCTTAAGTGTGTAGACCCTACGGGTTCAGGAACCATGCAGAAATGACCAAGACGTTCTCCGCTCTATAACCAACAGCGGGATCTGGATACCCATGTTGGCTCCCACATGTTCCACGATGATCTCATTGGATGAACCACGATGTCAAGGATTCAAGAAATCCCGTATACAATTCCCTTTGTCTATCGGTATGTTACTTGCCCGAGATTCGATCATCGGTATCCCAATACCTCGTTCAATCTCGTTACCGGCAAGTCACTTTACTCATTCCATAATGCATGATCCCGTGACTAACTACTTAGTCACATTGAACTCATTATGATGATGCATTACCGAGTGGGCCCAGAGATACCTCTCCGTCATATGAAGTGACAAATCCCAGTCTCGATTCGTGCCAACCCTACAGACACTTTCGGAGATACCTGTAGTGCACCTTTATAGCCACCCAGTGACGTTGTGACGTTTGGTACACCCAAAGCACTCCTACGGTATCAGGGAGTTACACAATCTCATGGTCTAAGGAAATGATACTTGACATTAGAAAAGCTTTAGCAAACGAACTACACGATCTTGTGCTATGCTTAGGATTGGGTCTTGTCCATCACATCATTCTCCTAATGATGTGATCCCGTTATCAATGACATCCAATGTCCATGGTCAGGAAACCATAACCATCTATTGATCAACGAGCTAGTCAACTAGAGGCTCACTAGGGACATGTTGTGGTCTATGTATTCACACATGTATTACGGTTTCCAGTTAATACAATTATAGCATGAACAATAGACAATTATCATGAACAAGGAAATATAATAATAACCATTTTATTATTGCCTCTAGGGCATATTTCCAACAGTCTCCCACTTGCACTAGAGTCAAAAATCTAGTTCACATCACTATGTGATTGTAATGAATCCAACTCCCATTGGGTTTGATCATATCTCGCTTGTGAGAGAGGTTATTAGTCAACGGGTCTGAATCTTTCAGATCCGTGTGTGCTTTACAAATCTCTATGTCATCTCCTAGATGCAGCTACCACATGCTATTTGGAACTATTCCAAATAACTGCTCTACTATACGAATCCGGTATACTACTCAGAGTCATCCAGATTAGTGTCAAAGTTTGCATCGGCGTAACCCTTTACGACGAACTCTTTTACTACCTCCGTAATTGAGAAAATTCCTTAGTCCACTAGCTACTAAGGACAACCTTGACCGTTGTCCTGTGATCCATTTCTGGATCACACTTGTACCCCTTGACTGACTCATGGCTAGGCACACTTTAGGTGCGGTACTCAACATAACATACTGTAGAGCCTACGTCTAAAGCATAGGGGACGACCTTCGTCCTTTCTCTCTTTTCTGCCGTGGTCAGGTATTGAGTCTTACTCAATACTCACACCTTATAACACAGCCAAGAACTCCTTCGCCGATCTATTTTGAACTTCTTCAAAATCTTGTCACGACATGTATTCATTTGAAAGTATTATTGGGCGTTTTTGATCTATCCTTATAGATCTTGATGCTCAATGTTCAAGTAGCTTAATCCAGGTTTTCCATTGAAAAACACCTTTTCAAATACCCTATATGCTTTCTAGAAATTCTATATCATTTCTGATCAACAATACGTCAACAACATATACTCATCAGAAATTCTATAGTGCTCCCACTCACTTCTTTGGAAATACAAGTTTCTCATAAACTTTGTATAAATCCAAAATCTTTGATCATCTCATCAAAGCGTATATTCCAACTCCGAGATGCTTACTCCAATCCTTAGAAGGATTGCTGGAGCTTTGCATACTTGTTAGCATCTTTTAGGATTGTCAAAACCTTCTGGTTTTATCAGATACAACCTTTCCTCAAGAAAATCGTCGAGGAAACTATATTTTGACATCCTATCTGCAAGATTTCATAAATAATGCAGTAGCTGCTAATATAATTCTAACAGACTTTTAGCATCGCTACGAGTGAGAAAGTATCATCGTAGTCAACTCCTTGAACTTGTCGGAAAACATCTCAGCGACAAGTCGAGCTTTGTTAATAGTGACACTTACCATCATTGTCTGTCTTCCCTTTTAAAATCCATCTGTACCCAACAGCCTTATGACCATCAAGTAGTTCTTCCAAAGTCTACACTTTGTTTTATACATGGATCTTCTCTCGGATTTTATGGCCTCGAGCCATTTGTCGGAATCCGGGCCCACCATCGCTTCTCCATAGCTCGTAGGTTCATTGTTGTCTAGCAACATGACCTCCAAGACAGGATTACCGTACCACTCTGAAGCAGTACGCGTCCTTGTCGTCCTACGAGGTTCGGCAGTGACTTGATCCGAGGCTTCATGATCACTATCATCAGCTTCCACTTCAATTGGTGTAGGTGCCACAGGAACAACTTCCTATGCCCTGCTACACACTAGTTGTAGTGACGGTTCAATAACCATATCAAGTCTCCACCATCCTCCCACTCAATTCTTTCGAGAGAAACTTTTCCTCGAGAAAGGACCCGTTACCTTCCGGATCTGAAATAGGAGGTATACCCAACTGTTTTGGCTGTCCTATGAAGATTATTTATCCGCTTTGGGTTCTAGCTTATGAGGATGAAACTTTTTTTCCACATAAGCGTCGCAACCCCAAACTTTCAAGAAACGATAGCTTAGGTTTATCTAAACCATAGTTCATACGGTGTCATCTCAACAGAATTACGTGGTGCCCTATTTAAAGTGAATGTGGTTATCTCTAATGCCTAACCCATGAACGATAGTGGTAATTCGATAAGAGACATCATGGTATGCCCCATGTCCAATGGGGTGCATCTATGATGTTCGGACACACCATCACACTATGGTGTTCCAGGCGGTGTTAGTTGTGTAACAATTTACACAATCTCTTAATTGTGTGCCAAACTCGTAACTCAGATATTTATCTCTATGATCATATCATAGATATTTTATCCTCTTGTCACGAGGATCTTCAACTTCACTCTGAAATTACTTGAACCTTTCAATAATTCAGATTTGTGTTTCATCAAGTAAATATACTAAGAATCTACTCAAATCATCTGTGAAGTAAGAGCATAACGATATTCACTGCGTGCCTCAGCACTCATTGGATTGCACACATCAAATGTATTACTTCCAACAAGTTGCTCTCTTGTTCCATCTCACTGAAAACGAGGCCTTTCAGTCATCTTGCCCATGTGGTATGATTTGCATGTCTCAAGGGATTCAAAAACAATTGAGTCCAAACGATCCATCTGCATGGAGTTTCTTCATGCGTATATACTAATAGACGTGGTTCGCATGTCTCAATCTTTTCAAAAACGAGTGAGTCCAAAGATCCATCAATATGGAGCTCCTTCATGTGTTTTATACCAATATGGCTTAAGTGGCAGTGCCACAAGTATGTGGTACTATCATTACTATCTTATATCTTTTGGCACGAACATGTGTATCACTATGATCAAGATTCAATAAACCATTCATTTTAGGTGCAAGACCGTTGAAGGTATTATTCAAATAAACAGAGTAACCATTATTCTCCTTAAATTAATAACCGTATTGCGATAAACATAATCCAATCATGTTTATGCTCAACGCAAACACCAAATAACAATTATTTAGGTTTAACACCAATCTCTATGGTAGAGGGAGCAGGCGATGCTTGATCACATCAACCTTGGAAACACTTCCAACACACATCGTCATCTCACCTTTAGCTAGTCTCCATTTATTCCGTAGCTCTTTTATTTCGAGTTACTAACACTTAGCAACTGAACCGGTATCTTAATACCCTGGTGCTACTAGGAGTACTAGTAAAGTACACATTTAATACAATGTATATCCAATATACTTCTGTCAACCTTGCCAGCCTTCTCATCTACCAAGTATCTAGGGTAGTTCTGCTTCAGTGACCGTTCCCTCATTACAGAAGCACTTAGTCTCGGGTTTGGGTTCAACCCTGGGTTTCTTCACTAGAGCAGCAACTGATTTGTCGTCTCATGAAGTATCCCTTCTTGCCCTTGCCCTTCTTGAAACTAGAGGTTTTACTAACCATCAGCAATTGATGCTCCTACTCAATTTCTACTTTCGCGGTGTCAAACATCGCAAATTGCTCATGGATCATGGATCATCATGTCTATCCCTGATATGTTATAGTTCATCACCAAGCTCTAATAGCTTGGTGGCAGTGACTATGGAGAACCATCACTATCTCATCTGGAAGATTAACCCCCACTCGATTCAAGTGATTGTAGTACTCAGACAATTTGAGCACATGATCAATGATTGAGTTTTCTCCCTTAGTTTGCAGGTTAAGAAACTTGTCGAAGGTCTCATACCTCTTGACGTGGGCACGAGCCTGAAATCCTAATTTCAGCTCTTGGAACATCTCATATGTTCTGCGACGTTTCAAAAAATGTCTTCACTGCCTCAATTCTAAACCGTTTAACATTACGCACTAAACTATCACGTAATCATCAAAACGTGTATGTCAGATGTTCGCAACATCCACAAACAACGCTCGAGGTTCAGCACACCGAGCGGTGCATTAAGGACATAAGCCTTCTATGCAGCAATGAGGACAATCCTCAGTATACGGACCCAGTCTGCATAATTGCTACTATCAACTTTCAACTAAAATTTTCTCTAGGAACATATCTTAAACAGTATAACTAAAGCGCAAGCTACGACATAATTTGCAAAGTCCTCTTGACTATGTTCATGATAATTAAGTTCATCTAATGAACTCCCACTCAGATAGACATCCCTCTAGTCATATAAGTGATACATGATTCGAGTCAACTAGGCCGTGTCCGATCATCACGTAAGACGGACTAGTCATCATCGGTGAACATCTTCATGTTGATCGTATCCACTATACGACTCATGTTCGACCTTTCGGTCTCTTGTGTTCCGAGGCCATGTCTGTACATGCTAGGCTCGTCAAGTCAACCTAAGTGTTTTGCGTGTGTAAATCTGGCTTACACCCGTTGTATGTGAACGTTAGAATCTATCACACCCGATCATCACGTGGTGCTTCAAAACAATAAACTTTCGCAACGGTGCACAGTTAGGGGGAACACTTTCTTGAAATTTTAATGAGGGATCATCTTATTTATGCTACCGTCGTTCTAAGCAAATAAGATGCAATAACATGATAAACATCTCATGCAATCAAATAGTGACATGATATGGCCAATATCATTTTGCTCCTTTTGATCTCCATCTTCGGGGCGTCATGATCATCATCGTCACCGGCATGACACCATGATCTCCATCATCGTGTCTTCATGAAGTTGTCTCGCCAACTATTACTTCTACTACTATGGCTAACAGTTTAGCAATAAAGTAAAGTAATTACATGGCGTTATTCAATGACACGCATGTCATACAATAAATTAAGACAACTCCTATGGCTCCTGCCGGTTGTCATACTCATCGACATGCAAGTCGTGATTCCTATTACAAGAACATGATCAATCTCATACATCACATATATATCATTTATCACATCCTTTTGGCCATATCACATCACACGGCATATGCTGCAAAAACAAGTTAGACGTCCTCTAATTGTTGTTGCAAGTTTTTATGTAGCTGCTATAGGTTTCTAGCAAGAACGTTTCTTACCTACGCCAAAACCACAACGTGATATGCCAATTTCTATTTACCCTTCATAAGGACCCTTTTCATCGAATTCGATCCGACTAAAGTGGGAGAGACTGGCACCCGCTAGCCACCTTATGCAACAAGTGCATGTCAGTCGGTGGAACCTGTCTGATGTAAGCGTACGTGTAAGGTCGGTCCAGGCCGCTTCATCCCACGATGCTGCCGAATCAAGATAAGACTAGTAGTGGCAAGCAAATTGACAAAATCGACGCCCACAACAACTTGTTTTCTACTCGTGCATAGAAACTACGCATAGACCTAGCTCATGATGCCACTGTTGGGGAACCTAGCAATAATTCAAAATTTTCTACGCATCACCAAGATCAATCTATGGAGTAACTAGCAATGAGAGAGAGGGGAGTGCATCTTCATACCCTTGAAGATCGCGATGCGGAAGCGTTGCAAGAACACGGTCGGTGGAGTCGTTCACTAAGCGATTCAGATCGCGGCCGAATCCGATCTAAGCACCGAACAACGGTGCCTCCGCGTTCAACACACGTACAGCCCGGGGACGTCTCCTCCTTCTTGATCCATCAAGGGGAGAGTAGAAGTTGAGGGAGAGCTCCGGCAGCACGACGGCGTGGTGGTGGAGCTTGCAGTTCTCCGGTAGAGCTTCGCCAAGCACTACGGAGGAGGAGGAGGTGTTGGGGAGGGAGAGGGCTGCGCCAGGGGAAGGGTGCGGCTGCCCTCTCTCTCCCTCACTATATATAGGGGGAAGGGAGGAGGGGGAGGCGCCCTAGGGTTCCCTAGGGGAGGGGCGGCGGCCACAGGGGAAACCCTAGATGGGTTTGGGCGCCCCCACCTCCTAGGAAACTTGCCCCCCAAGCCGGGAGGGGCGGCTACCCTAGGGGTGGCGCCCCCACCTCTCCTGGTTACGTGAGATGGGGTTGGAGGGGCGCTCAGCCCCTTAGTGGGATGATGTGCCCTCTCCCCTTGGCCCATAAGGCCCCCCAACGCTTGCCGGGGCCTTCGAAACCCCTTTCGAACATTGCTGGTCATCACCTGGTACCCCCGAAACAATTCCGGACTCCAATACCCTTTGTCCAATATACCAATCTTCATCTCTGGACCATTCCGGAGCTCCTCGTCATGTCCGGGATCTCATCCGGGACTCCGAACAACCTTCGGTAACCACATACTATTTCCCATAACAACTCTAGCGTCACCGAACCTTAAGTGTGTAGACCCTACGGGTTCGGGAACAATGCAGAAATGACCAAGACGTTCTCCGCTCTATAACCAACAGCGGGATCTGGATACCCATGTTGGCTCCCACATGTTCCACGATGATCTCATTGGATGAACCACGATGTCAAGGATTCAAGAAATCCCGTATACAATTCCCTTTGTCTATCGGTATGTTACTTGCCCGAGATTCGATCATCGGTATCCCAATACCTCGTTCAATCTCGTTACCGGCAAGTCACTTTACTCATTCCGTAATGCATGATCCCGTGACTAACTACTTAGTCACATTGAACTCATTATGATGATGCATTACCGAGTGGGCCCAGAGATACCTCTCCGTCATATGAAGTGACAAATCCCAGTCTCGATTCGTGCCAACCCTACAGACACTTTCGGAGATACCTGTAGTGCACCTTTATAGCCACCCAGTGACGTTGTGACGTTTGGTACACCCAAAGCACTCCTACGGTATCAGGGAGTTACACAATCTCATGGTCTAAGGAAATGATACTTGACATTAGAAAAGCTTTAGCAAACGAACTACACGATCTTGTGCTATGCTTAGGATTGGGTCTTGTCCATCACATCATTCTCCTAATGATGTGATCCCGTTATCAATGACATCCAATGTCCATGGTCAGGAAACCATAACCATCTATTGATCAACGAGCTAGTCAACTAGAGGTTCACTAGGGACATGTTGTGGTCTATGTATTCACACATGTATTATGGTTTCCAGTTAATACAATTATAGCATGAACAATAGGCAATTATCATGAACAAGGAAATATAATAATAACCATTTTATTATTGCCTCTAGGGCATATTTCCAACAGGGGGAACAGCCCCGTACTGCCAGTGTGCTGGTGGAGTCGAGGCAGGTGGCGGCAGCACGGCATACTGAGCTGCAATGCCGGCGAAGGGAGATGGACCGCCGGGTCGCGGCCCAAGGATACCAGCACCATGGGCGTGGGGGCGCCACGGCATGGGCCAGGCGTGGACCATGCCTGTCCAGGGCGTCGGGGCAGGAGGGCGAGGTGGAGGCGCAGACCCGCCGTACTGAGAGGCCCCGCCCCCGCCGGAGGCCTTGCCCTTTCCTCTGCCACGGCCGCCATCACGGCCACCCCCGCCGGGGCGGTTGTTGTTGTCGCTGCCCCCGCCGGAGTTGGGAGGCACCAGTGCGCACGCGGCGTGCAGGGAGACGTCGTGGGGGGTGTCCTCAGTGTGGCGGCTTTCCTCGAGGAGAAGGAATGCACGACAGCGAAGGAAGGTAGGGAAGGGAGACTGCATGGTGAGTATGGGGACAGTGTAGCGAAACCTGGGATGGAGACCGCAAATCATGTTCAGGAGTTGGTCGCGATCGCCGACGTGTTCGCCCAGATCCGCCAGGCGATCCATGCAGTCCTTGAGCCGGGCGAAGTAGGAGAGGATGGAGGAGGATCCTTGCTCGATGCGGCGGAACTCGGTGGTGAGGAGGACGAGCTGGTGCTCCTGGTTCGCAAGGAAGATCGCGCAGATCGCCTCCCAAACCTCGGCAGCAGTAGCACCGCGATGATGCACCAAGCCGAAGATCTCGGGGCTGACACGGTTGTAGAGCCACGAGAGGACATGTGCGTCGTCCTATAGCCAGGCAGCATCCGCCCGCCGGGGCGGACCGGTGATGTGGTCGGAGACGACAGCCTTCTGGAAGTGCACCTCGAAGAGGGTGCGCCATTGAGAGAAGTTGGGAGGGTTGAGGCTGAGCACGAGGGGAACGTGCTGGTTGATGAAGACCACAACCAACGGCGACTGGCTCGGAGGCGCCATGGAGGAGCTCGCGTCGGCGTCGCGGTGAGCAAGGAGCGCACCCTGTGCCAGGGCGTTGGGGGTGAGGAGAGGCATGGAACAGATCGGGCTCGGGGTGCCGCCGCTTTGGTGAAAGGGTGGGGGAGGAGGCGGCGGCGGAGGGATCGCCAGGGCCGATCGGAAATCGCAGCGGAAGAGAAGCTAGGGGAGGTGCCTGGTAACTGATACCATGTAAAGCAGTATGCGAGAGGGAAAATGCACCTTGGGTGCTCTCGTTCTGTATACAACAATATATAGTACAAGTACATGGCTCAATGGCGCCCAAAGGGAGAGAGAGGAGAGTGGAGCGACGTGCGCAGGAATGGAGATCGTGGGCGAGTAAGTGGGCAAGCACGTACGTGCATGAGATCGCCATGCAGCTGCTAACAGCTCTAATTGTCGAAAGCTTGATCCTGCGGTCAGTTGGATAGCAGGTTGGGCAGTGCTGCGATAGATCACTAGTTCTATTCCCGTGCCACGCATATTGTTTTATTTCTTTTTTTCCCACTGACAGGTGGGCCTGCATAAAGGCAAAGAGAGGGTGTTGGGGCGTTTGACCGGTCAACAGAGTAAAATACGGAGCTATACGTTGACATAGTGACCGTATGATCATCACAAGTCGTATATAATGACCGTACTGATCGTATTCTTAAGTACAATGATCAAAGTGAGTTTTCGACATAAGTTCAATGACCACAAATGCATTTTACTCTAAGATTATTTGATTGATTGATGATACGACACCAGCGCAAGCAATTTGGAGTGCCAGCGCGGCCGCCTGTCCGTCGAAACACGTTCCACGGAGAGACATTGTCTCTGCCCTCGATTGTTCCTTGTGGATTGCACCGGGTGGGACAAACGCTTGCACGTTACAATCAATGCAACCTTCCATAATTTAATGGTAATCTTTTCCTACGCAACCTTATATACAAATCACGTAGTACGTGCATTCTTCCTCTTCATTTAGAGCAAGTACAATAAAGCTGAGTCAGCGGACTATAAGAAATAAACTAGTATATTTCTGATTAGTTGAAGGAAAGAGAAGAGGAGAGAGAAGATAAACGGACTCTTCATGAAGAGCCAGCTTTAGCACGTGCTCCTAGGCATTTTATGAGAATGAAAGATGGGCATATAATAAAAAAGTAGCACACTCTTTTAGTCTACTATTGTACATACTCCCTCCGTCCGCGAATAAGTGTACTTCTAGCTTTTGTCTTAAGTCAAAGTTTTGAAATTTTGACCAACTATATATAAAAGAGTGATAACATATATGACATCAAATTGATATATTATGAAAGTACATTTAAAAATAGATATAATGATATTAATTTAGTGTCATAAATGCTAGTACTTTTCCCTATAAAGTTGGTCAAAGTTTTAAAACTTTGACCTAGGACAAAAGCTAGAAGTACACTTATTGGTGGACGGAGGGAGTACTCCCTCCATTTACTTATACAAGGCCACTATGGGATATATGTTTTGCATCTATACAAGGCCACCAACAGTAATCGAGAAACGAATTAATGATATTTCCTCGTACTAGTAACATGTTTAATACTTTCATGCATGCCATCATAATGACACTAGATACTTCCTCCACTCGGTTTCCTTGAATGTATGTGTGCGTATTAATGATCTCAGTAAACGAAAAAAAGATTGACTTGTAAAGTATGCATTAAATTTTATTTTGGTACCTGTAATATGAGTTTGTGGCCTTGTATATAAAATGGAGGGAGTATTGACTATAAAATGGACTGTAGATAACATGGCACTGTCTTATAGCCAGCAGCTGGCTATACTATTAACCATGCTCTTACAACCCGGCCTCATCGTTGATCTGGTCGAGCGTGCCCACCGCCAAGTGCATGCGCCGCCGTTTTCCTCCCATTCCAATCTCTGAAAAACAATAGGCTCACATTCCCTCTCCCTCAAGGTTAAGCTGATCTAGCATGTCCACCGCAGCAGCAGGCTTCCAAGTCGACGCCACCACGGTCGACATGGACGGCTTAAGCCACATTGCGGCGCTGGCATTAGCAGGCGGCAACGCACCGGCGCCGTCGATCCACGGGCAGCTCACGCGCGCGCTTTGGGCCGTAAGCTGCCTCACCCTGGTCGCGGACGTCAGCGCCGGGCTGTACCAGCCGGCCAGGGGACCCGTGTTCGGCGGCCACAGGACCGCCTACTATGGCGTCCTCACCGCCATTCTCGCGGTCGTGGCCGTCGAGATGGCCATCGCTTACTGGCTTCCCCGCCACTCCGGCGCCCAGGATGAGGACGACCGCGGCCGCGTCCTCGCGTTCGCCAATGGCCTGTTGCGGTTCGGCGTGGTGCTCCTTCTCGTCATGGTCTTCGCGGTGGGTGGTTTCGCGCTTACCGTCAATCTCTGATCTGATCTGATCCATCCAATTCCCATTCTCCAGTACGTGTAATGTATGAATAAGTGCTCGCGCGAGGCTATGCAAGAGGCTAAGCACAGTCTTAGAGTAGTTGGTCTTGGCTCGAAGTCGTCGTACATGTACTCTACAGCACAGTCTCTGACAGTTTCTTGCTTTATTGTTCTTGGCTTTGTAGCATCTTAATTATGGCTTGGTGGGCATGAGCAGTGAATGTAATGCTAGTGTTCTGGAAGAAAAAAAAGCTATTGTATAATTTTCCTTGAGAGGAATATCGTCGTGTAAATGTGAGCTAGCATTCTGAGTTGACATGAGAAAGAATATTCCTACCACCATTTAGATTTGAGCATGAGATGTTCTTGAAAGATGTTGTCATCCATTCATTTATTACCACTAATTTCTTAGCTACATGTATAAAACTGAGTAATAGCTTATGGGGGTTTGAAAGAAAAAAAAATACATATTTTACCGAGAGCAGCCATATGGCGTGAGAAGAAAAAAACAGATTGAAGTGAAAAGTGTGTTTTCATTGATGTTGAGCTGGGTATTTATATGTCCCCAACAGACATGTACAAGCGTCTGTTACAATGAGCCCGTCTCTTCTAACGGGCACGATGTCCCTTAGGCATCGATAGCGTTTGGGCAACGCTAACTTACAGGAAGTTAGTTTAGGAAATCCTAACTACTATTGTAGCCTAAAACTGACGCTACTTGCTAACTTCTTCTAATATTTCCTAACACTCCCCCTTGGACAAACGCCGTCCTTTTAATACTTCATCATCTTGAAATTCTTCACATATCCTTGAGTGCTGAAAAATCTTGAATGATCTTCATAATCCTTAATCTTGATCTTGTATAATTGATATCCATCGATGATCTTGTGAAAAATATAAGGAGCAAATATAGGAATTTGATATACCGTAGGTATAGTAACTGACTCAATAGAACCCATATGAGAAACCAATATTGGAAAACTCATAAGGAAAGAGTGCATTATATTATTATCGGATGATAATTAGTAAGTTTAGTTCTAGGAGTTTTCTCCCCCTGAACTTTGCAAAATTTCAATTTGCAATATTGTTATGTATATAAATTGTATGCATTTGAGCAATACAAGTGGTATTATCTTGAAAGATAATGGAAGATGATTCTGTTGAATCTTAACTACATAATATCCGTCTTGATATGATTGTGAGCACTTTTCATGCGTTGTATAGACTTCGATGATAAAATCATCGGCATATACATAAGTCATGTAGAATCCAGGGAGAGATTTTGTTAATAACTACATGTAAGCAATCTTTATCCGAGTATCCTTTTGAATAAGGAACTCTCATAGTCGATTGTACCACACAATTTTCGACTCTTTTAAGTCATGAAGTGACTTGATGTTTTACACAATATATGTTGCGATTGGTTTTTGGATTCGGATTTTATGTCTTTTAAGGACATTTACTTATATATCCGAATTGTGTGATCCATATGTAATCACCGTGTCTATCAACTGCAGGGATAGTTTTTTTGTAATTGCCAATAATATTAATATCGAAACTTAATTCCACTTATACCAAGAGGGTATTTTTACATCATAATTAATGTTGGGTCTTTGCGTGAACCCTTGTGCTACAAGCCTCGCTTTTTCACCATCTCACTATTTTCGTTATGAACAAAAAAATCATTTTTCTTCCAGTAGGAAAAATATTTATGAGGAGAATGTATTACTATGGTAAATACCTCTCTTTTGTTCAACGAGTGCTATTCTTAATTGCCTCCTTCTAGTTGAACCAATATATGAGTGCATGAGGCACTCTGCCATGGACTTTGGTTCAGGGCCCTAAAGGTTTTAGCAATTCAAGAATAAATATTTGTCGACAATTGTAGTCTTTATGTTATATGATTCTGTTGAATCAAGGGAATGTGTGGAAATAATATTACGTCTTTTCACTCCTCATGATTTCCCATAACAATGAAGTCAAGGTGTTTCGATGCCCAACACTTTAAATTTTGTGCACGTTTATGTTGGGTTTGGATGATGAGCATCCGTTATGTGTTATTCAACTTGAGGATGAACTACATTTACTAGATGAGGATATAACTTCCTTTATTTCCGCGGATGCATATGAGAACTCATTTCTCATGTGATCATGTTTCTCCCCCTTTTGCTCTCATTTAGGGAGAATAGTGGTTGTATGAGGTACTTCCACTTTGTATGTCACATTGCTTGCATGCATAATGTGATTTCATGACGTCTTTGTCATAAGTAAATGTATGTGGCAGATTTGCAATGTGTTGCAAATATATGATTGAACTTCATGTTCAAATTTTTTAAGTACGTGAATATGATGACCGAAAGTCCATGACATTTCTAATTTATCAGCATTCATTGTGGTACGAGTCTCCCCCTAATGCCGAAAATGTCCTTGTTTCAATGTAATCAGCGTACAGGATATAACCAATTCCCCTGATAGGAGCTTGAGATATTTATGATTGACTGATAAATAAATAGTTATAACTCACATGGATCCCAAATTTGATGTGAGGGTCCGTGGATGCATATGAGAACTCATTTCTCATGTGACCATGTTTCTCCCCCTTTTGCTCCCATTATGATATGCAGTTGGAATGATCTAGAATAGATCTGCGGTGCGTAAGACCGCATGTCTACAACGAGATGTTGCTAAATTAAAATTCTTAGAAGTGGTCATTTGATTAGTTTGATTCTTTTGATAAAGAATTTAGCTGCACCATTTCGGGTATGTACATGAGGTACTTAGTAAAATAATAAATACTCATAAAATGGCATTCAAATGGGTTTAACCCATATGTTAGGATAATTTGCTCATAATTTGATAATTTGAACAATTGATTTAGTAAAATCATAAATTTGTGGAGATTAGATATCCACATAAAATCATCTATTAGATGTCTATGGATGCCATGAATATATGCCCCAAAAATAGTTGAGTAGTCCACATATATCTTCTTGGATGTGTTCAAGAAATTTAAGTGACTATTTTATGAATTTTAAGGTGAGAGAGTCCTTAAAAAAATCATGGCACATGTGGTGGTGCACATAAAATTTGATGACTAGAGAATTTTGCAGCTTTTATGTTGTGACCAAAAGAATTGTCAATAAGTTTTCGTATCATCCCTATTTTGGGGTGACTTAGGCATTCATGCCAAATATCTTAAGTTATAAATATCCAAAAAATAGTTTGTACGCAACATAAAGTATGGGTTTGATGTATGTAAAGTATAATCCAGATGAGAATGAAGGAATTTTTTTCAAGGGTTTGTTTCTCATATCCGTTGCTTTTTGTTGAAAAACAAATATTGTTTGTTATCCACCTCTACTATTTTTTAGATGGAAACTGTTAGTTCGGATATCTTTGAAAACATATACGAGTACATGTAGATTCATCATACAAGAGTGCATTCTGAACTACGATAGCAGTACCCATAGGAAGTGTGAATGTGGCTCTTCCTGAAGCAATAATTGCTTTGTTACTTTCAGCATGGTCATAACATTTTTTATTTCTCTTAGAAAGAGTTTGGAAATTTTTTGCTTCCCTTAAAATTGTGTTAGTGGTAGCACTATCCACTAAACATAATTCTTCCTCCATCGGATTATTTCCCGTAAGAGTTCTATGAATAGAAGAGAATATTTTAGAATAAATATTATTTTATTTATATATTCATCAAATTACATACAAGGTATTTATATTAAAATTTCAAATATAAATACATTACAATATTATGTCTGATTCACACAATATAATATACATAGTCTGAAAGACTTTATTCTACTTATTGTTATATTGTATATAACATTTTGTAGTATTTAAGTAGCTAAGTGACATCAATTTGTTTATGGAGATGAACTGAGGTCTCCAAAAACATCTTGGGTGTAATCCACAAGCATGTCTTCATCGAGGATGATATCATCATTCGGGTTGAATACTTAAATAGCGCTTTTGAGAAGGACCGGCTTGAGGATTATCTTGAATGGCGTTGAAGTGAGCTTCAATTTCTTTCCATGAACTTGTTTGCCTTTTTCTCCATACTTCATGTATAGATCCACAAGGTGCTTGGGAATTCGGCATTGATTAGTACGATGATTCATGCATCCACACCTTTGACAAGTTTGAGAGCTGTCATTTTGATCATGTTTCTTGACCTTTCCCCTTAGTTTGACCGTTGGTCTTCGGACCATTGTTTTGTTTCCATTTTCCCTTGAATTTTTGGAAGTTCCATTCATGGTTTCCAATTTTACTAGTAAAATGAGCATTAGCATGTGCTTCAGGGATAGGCATGGCACCCATTGAGCGAGCATTATGATTCATCATCAGAAGTTCATCATGCTTCTCGGCCTGAAGTAATGTGTATATAAGCTCAGAGTACTTTGTGTATTTCTGTTGACGATACTGCTGTTGCAATATCCTCATCGAGGGGTGGAAAGTGCATAAAGTTTTCTCTATTAAGTCCGCATCTGAAACTTGTTGATTGCAAACTCTTAGTTTAGAGTTAATCTTATGCACTGCAGAAGTATATGCAGCCACAGACTTAAAGTCCTGGAACCTTATGAGAGACCATTCTCTCTGGGCTTCGGGCAACATTACTGCTCTTTGTTGGTCATATCTCTCCTTTAGGGAGTTCCATAAAGCTAGCGGGTCCTCCTCCATTAGATATTCAGTTTTTGATCAGGATGGAGGTGATGCCTTATGAAATGTAATGCCGCATACTTTACCGCTTGTGTTATTTCTGGGGCATTTTCGGGGGGTGTGATGATGCAAAGGCCAAGGTTACGTCCAGTCAAATTTATCTTCATATCCATGGCCCATGATAGATAGTTACTTCCATCAACTTGTAGTTCTTGGAATTCTTTCTTATTGATATCAGCCATTTTTCCTGCATGTATGATCATGCATTTTATTAAGTTTACTTGATAGTAAAATTATTTTGGTAAACAACAAATATGTTCTGGAGGAACACTTGTAATTTTTAAGCCATATATGTGAAGACCATCGAATTTTGATATATTTGGAAGAGCACTTAAGGAGGTATATATATGCCTCAGAGTAATGGACAAATTGTATATACAGTAGATGCCATTTACTTGTGATTGCACAAATATGATTCAGGATAGTCACATATTTTATCTGGCCTTTTATCTCATATTAATAAGAGAATTTTGCAAAAAAGATTATATTTCAGATGCAAAATAAAATTGTTGTGCCAAATAACATGTTATAATATGCTAAAGGCAAATGTAACATATCATTTTACAAAAATTGAAATTCTAACCGACATAAGGTCTAGAATATATATTTACAACACTATACATGGTTAAGCTGATTAAAAGGACAAACTCAGGGTCCTAAATATAAATTTACAGTACATTTAATACTGCTAAATGGGCAGAACTGCAGCCAGGAAATATAATCTGCAAGAGCGCCTAAATAGTAAATCAGCTTCTTCTTTTTTTGTATGTAAATATGAGCAAGTCTAGGACGTGGCCTGTTTGGCCTTTTGGCCCATTTCCTGTGTCGGCACCGCTTGGAGCGTTGGACCAGCTGGTAAAAAAGGGTTACCTCAAAAAAAAAAAGCTGGTCAAAAAGGGGAACGGGGAGGATTTGATGTGTACGACCCCAAATCAAACTCATCCTCACCCGATACACCCATGGCCGCGCCCTGCTGCACGTCGTCGTCGTGGCCGGTGACTTCAGCGCCGGCGCGTCCCCTTGGAAGGGTCGTCGAGGCGGAGCCCTCCCAAGCGGTTGATGAGGCCTACGAACACCGGGAAGCACGTCCCGGCGCGGATTTCAGCGGGACGGGCCGCCATGGTTGACGCGAGGAGGCGTGTTTCCGGCGAGGGCGTCGGGAGGGCGAGGGACGGCGCCGCGTCATCATTCTCCGGCGTTGGGAGATTGAGGTCGGGGAGAGCCCGAGGGGCGCGACGTCAGACTTCGTTCGTCTTCACCACTGGCGGGTGCGCATCCACGAGAGCCGCAGCCGACGGCGAGGCGAACTCCGACACGGGGCCATAGCTCAGCGGAGCGAAGTGCTCGGGATCCTCGTTGGAGGGTGTCGGGGACGGGAGACACTGTCCGAAGCCGTGGCGCAGGTACGTAGTAGTTGCTGAATTCGTGCTCGGGGTCGTCGGCGAGTCAATCAGCGCTTGGTCCGCCCAGCAGCCACGCCATGGGCGGAACCGCGAACGCCGACGGTGGAAGCAGAGGCCTCTTCGTATTCGTCCTCGACGACGAACATCCCCTGCACGGCAACAACTTCTTCGGCTGCGATCTCCGGCACGACAGCGACTTGTTCGTCAACAACCACTGGTTCGACAGCGGCCTCTTGTGGTATGACTGGCGTCACTTCCCTGGGCACAACCGTCCTGGTGCTCCATTGGAGTGGTGGCGCTGCACCCAGCGGTTGCGGCGGCGGAGGCCACCACCAGGGCCGTAGCGGCGTCGGGGCACCCAGCGGCGAAGACCACCGTTCCTGTCCGGGCGACCATGATGGCGAGTGCCAAACGCCTGGCGACGGTAAGCAGCAATGCCGAAGTTCCAGCTAGCAAACCTGGGGCGATGGCGTCTTGCGACAGGATGAATAGCTCCCATGCGACGTCGTTGGTGTGAACTGTCTCTCATGCGACATAGTTGGTTGTAATAGCTTGCATGCGACATCTTCGTTGGAAAAAATAGCTCCCATGCGACACTGCTGCCTAATCCAAAGACACATGTTTAAAACTCGAATCAGGTGAGCGGGACCCACAGCATGGGACCCACTAACTTATCCAACTCAGCATTGGTCAGGTGAGCGGGACCCACAGCATGGGACCCACTAACTTATCCAGGTCAGCATTGGTACAAGAGGACACCGAGCCGTGCCCCGAGCCGTGCAGCACCCGAGCCCATCCTCCCCCCTCCCCCTCCCCGACCGTTGTTGTTCTTTTTCTCCGGCGACGACGCGCAGCAACGCCGTTCCGGGCCGCGACCTAGCAATGTCGAGCTCCGCTTCAGCCTCCCGCCGCTCATGGCCGCGCTATGGCGCAGTGCCCATGACAAGATGCCCTGCATGCCCACGTATCGCACCCCTGAAGCGGCTAGTCACAACGACCGACAAGAATGGCAACCTTGGGCGGGAATTCGTGAAATGCGAGAGCAAACCAGAGCAGGGAAAGGTGAGATTTTACTTCTCAATATGCCAATTTTGGTTTTTGTCTCCCAATTTCATATTTGCCCATTTTTCCCCATCGGATTTGGGATTTAGGGTTCATCTTTCCGATTTCAGAAATTGAAGCAATGCACCCATTTTGAGTGGCTAGATGAGTACATAGAGCGGATTCAACTGGAGGGTGCATCAGGGGAGCTCAATTTACTGTTGGAGGCGGAGAAGTAGTTTAGATCGGGCGCATCTGGATCCGGGGCCCCTGGATCTGGCAATTCCATCGGGGGCGCCCGCCCTTCCATTGGTGCTACTGTGGGGGATGCAGGAGTGACGGCAGAGCTGAAGAAGCTGAACAAGCAGATGAAGAAACTCATCAAATTGCAGAAGCATGGCAATTTGATGGGGCTCATGGCCGCACTTTTTTATGTTTGTGTAATTGGTCTCGCATTTGTTTATGTGATGATAATTAGTCGTAAGTGAATAGATTGGGCATCATTTGTAATCGGGATGATATGTACATTTGAATAAAAGTGTTACGCTGTATGAATTCAGCATGTCCTCTCCACTCTGTTTCGGCCCCGTTTTTTATTTCTTCAGTTCGTCATCAGTTTCAGTTTCAGTGGTAGAGGGAGAAAAGGAAAAAAAGGTTCGTCCACAGTTGCCCGAAAAGGCCAGGCCCATATAGAAGTTAGGCAGGGCCGAATAGAACATATCCAGGCCCATTGATAAAAGGAGTGCAAAAAAAGTGCACACGGTCATTGACATCGATATATCTTTTCGGCTTTAGATCATTTCACAAATTTTAAGTTAAAATTCAAAAGAAAAAAATAAGTTTCCTGCAGTCACCTTTTTTGAGATAACTCATCTGATAATTATTTGAGATATTTTTATGCATAAGCTATTTGAGATAATTATTTGAGCAGTCTTTGTGAACCAAAAAAGTTGCAATTGTTTGGTTCTAGTTTATTTCAACCAAGCACCATTTCTTAATATATTTTTTTACTTGTGCTATGGTGTTTTCAAAGTTTTTACTCGTGTGTTTCAACCGAAAAAGGTTGTGCCCAAAAAAGAAGACATCTAGTGTGCCCCTAGTAGCATCTCCTTACAACATAGAGGGGCATCCCCTTACAACCAGGGGCGGATCCATACTTGGTCATGGGTGTACACCCAAATCTTTTGGCTAGACATTTTTATATATGGTGTATACTTTAATACATTCAGTGCCCAAATGACCTTTCTCGCTAATGCCATGTTTGGCAGCAAAAAATGACATAGCAAGCATGATTTAAACATCAAACAACACTTGCACATTTTAGATACCAGATCAATTGTTTTTTAGTACACATGGCCACATAAATAAAATGCAATGGAGAAACTTTAGGACCGAAAAAACATATAGATAGATAGTGGGGCATCGGGTACCCTAGTAGCATAGATAGATAAAACATATAGAGGGGCATCCCCCCACTACATATAGTTCATAAAACATGAAAGTAAAATAATTAAAACTAGATATATAAAAGACACGGGCACACACGCCCGAACCAACACAAACACAAACTAGAGCCCCAAACTAGATAGATAGAAGACTCGCCCCTTGAACAACTCCTTGGCCCCTCCTCCTTGCCACTCCTTGGCCCCTCCTCCTTGGGCCCCTCACTCGTCATCCTCCGGCATCTGGTAGGGGAGGGTGTGCATGCCGTTGGGGTGAGGGAAGATGTGGTGGAAGTTGGTGAAGATGTTGTAGGTCGTGAACGCGATAAACTCGCATCCACACCAGAACACCTGGCCGAGGAGGTGGTGAGCGTCGTAGGGGTTGGTGAAGGTGACGTGGAGGCCGATGACGAGGCCGTTGGCGTTGCCATCGTACTGCTCGTGGAGGTGGAACATGGGCGGAGTGCCCGGAGGGAGGTGGCGGTAGCTGGCTTGGAGGAAGAAGCGAGCGAACTCTCTAGGGCCCCTCCACCTAGAGATGGCCCACACCCTCAGGCTATTCTCGACGACGACTCCGGCCGGGTACTGCCTCTCCGGCACGGTGGGAGGGCGACGGTAGGTAGGGCCGTTGAACTGCATGGTGGCTCGAGTGGGATTTGGCTCGAAAAGAAGAAGGGGAGGAGGCTTGAGAGATGAGTGTGAGAGGATGAGGAAATGGTGCCCTTTTATAGCCGCGTTGCAGCTGTGGTCAATGTGTACACGGTGCCTTCTGGATCGTTTTCTCTTCTCCGTTCGCACTGGCATTAGTAATTGCGGGCATTAATTCAAAAAACGGCGGCCAGAGCATCCAAAGAGGCACGGGCAGCGCAGGCGAGTTGCATCGTTTCGTGGGAAACAGGCTCGTTCATCCGCGTGTGACACTGAAAAAGGAGCTGCACCACCGACGCGTCCGTCTCGTTCAAACATGCATTTGTTAAAATAGCTTAGATGCGACGTACCTATACGCTGCGCCCCTGCCGTGCTTTACTGTGTCGATGCGTGCATGCAATGGCAGGCTAGGTGTTCACGAGCAAAGAATAGCTAGGCTGCGACGTTGCATGGCATGCATGGGACAGGGATGGCCCACATGTCATTGACCCTCTCGCATGCAGCCCATCCCCCTCTCGACGGCCGTGCGCACGCACGCCAGGCTCTGCCGGGCCAGATCCGCTCGGCCCAACGGTCACTTAGATGATCCCCCGCTCAATGTTATCTGTTCGTCAGAGAGAAAAAACGGTGGCCAATCAGATTGGAGCCCACGGATCGCCCCCACGGAATCCTTCTAGAAGGCCTATCCGACGGCCGCAGTTTGGCGTTAGGGTTAGATCAACGGTGGACGTTTGGCTCTAGGGTTACATGGGGTTTGGAGGCAGTCAATGGGGTTTTGAAAGGTTTGACCGAACATTCAAATGTGTATAACTAATTCAAAAAAAAATCTAAAAAATGAAAAACCTGCGCATATAGCCTTTTTATGTTACATAGTTATGATATAAAATGATAAACTTGATCTAATGATCTTTGCTTGAAAAAACCTTCACAAATTGGACTATCTCGACTGAGGTTGCATGGAGTTCACAGGAGTGAGAAGAGGGTTTGAGGTTTTGAAAATGCAAAAAAATCAAAAACATCACCTTAGCTTCATTTTAGAGTGACTAAGGAGGATCTGAAGTTATTTTTGCATTTAAAATTTTTAAACTTGTTTTATTGCTAACTTTGTATTAAAGGGTGTTTTTTCAAAAATAAATTAAATAATATGAATACTTATTCAAAAAAAGGTGAGACTTCGTATTGATCCTATATAGGTATAATATAAGCTAAGAAAATCTTTTTTGGGTGATTTTGAGAATGTCGAAAAAAACTTGCTTAGAAATGGGGCCGTTTTCCCTTACTTTGGAGCCTGTTTGGTCAACATTGTCCGTGACTATGAGTTGGAATTCACAAAAAGGGTTGAATTTATGAACTAAAGTGCATAGTAGTACATAAAACGATGCAACATCACAGAACAAACAAATGAACTCAAAAAATATTGAAGATAGGTTCAAATTTGAATATCGGTTCAAATTTGAATTTTATTTCAAGTCAAATCAACATCATAGCACATAAGTTATCACATGAAAGAACATAAGTTTTCACATCAAATGACAACAAACTTAAGTTTTCACATCAAATTTGAATGTTTTCGACTCTATTTCTTCTGCTTCTTTCTACCACTCGATTTCTTCTGCTTTTTTCCACCGTTTGGTTCCACGGCGCATAGTTTGTTGATGCTGATGCTCTTGCTTTTTGGCCCCCTCAACTTTTGCACCTGACCATGTCTCACTTCTTCAGTTTGCACTTCTGCAGATTGAGTAGATGGCACACATTGTTCAACTACTTCAGTTTGCAACTCAACACTTGGCAGCACAACCTCCAAACATGGCAACACAGTTGTCAAAGCAGATTCGAATGGTAGCACAACAGTTGCTTCATCTGCAACAGTTTCAGATTGCCCTAGCGTCTGCAAAACAGATTCAGTATGCATCACATCATCCAAAACACAAACACTTAGCTCATGTTCAGCAGTAACAGTTTCAGTTAGCTCCATATCTTTGTCACCAAACATTATCTGCTTAGTGCTCTTCCTTCTATAGCCACTGAGTCTTGCTTTTTTCACTGGCCAGCATTGTTCAACAACAAGCAGTGGGGCTTTTTCTGCACGCTTCCTCCTAAAAAATAAAGCATTTGACTTGGTTAGATACTAGAACAAGTAGCAAAATCAAAAACTTGCAAAAACAGTAACATAAACATACTTTGGCCTCCGAGGAGTGTAGATGCACTTGGATGAACCAATTCTGTGCCCAAGTACCTCACACAACTTGCACCTATTTTTGTTACCTTTTTGAGCCCTTTTGGGCTTATCATTCTTTTCCTTTTCCTTTTCCCCCTTCTTACTACAACCACCTTTCTCAAACCAAGCTTTGAATCTGCTCTGTTTAGGCCTCCCAGCCTTTCTTCTAGTGACAGGGGGACACAAGGTAAATTCTATTTCCACCTCAGGCCACTGAGATTGGTCAGTCAGTGCAGGAATTGGACTTGCATATGCAGCTTTGAATTTTTGTACTGAATAATACTCATGCAAATATGGGTGCATATTTAACCTGGGTTTAGATGCCAAAAAAAGTATGGAATGCTCACATGGTTTTCCAGTGTGTTGCCACTCTTGGCAAGTGCACTCATGCAACTCAGTATTTACCACATGCCTCTTGCCACTCTTTGTATCTCTAACTTCAGCACCCCACAAGGAAGATTTCTCAACAGATAGATGTGAAAGATTTCTACTCCTGTTGACCACCTGTTGTACCACTGCTGGAAGCTTGTCCCCTTCCAAAATATTAGCAATTTTTCCTCTCAACTCCCACAAACGCATGATCATGATTCTTATTTGGTCCACCATGTCATGCATAGGCAAGTCTTTCAAATGCTTCACTTTGTTGTTAAAACTTTCTGCCAAGTTGTTATTGATATGATCACATTTTATGGCAGTATTAAAACCTGATCTATACCACAACAGAGAATGGTGGGTGTTCAACCATGAAGCAAATTCATTATCACTACATGATGCCAATATCTTACCAAGGTGATAGGAATGTGTCTGTCTGGTGTAGGATCTTGCTGCTGGCCACATGCGCCCAAATTCATCTCCTCTGAATTTTTTTATCAGATTCATCCACATATGTCCAAAGCACTCCCTCTGCTCAGCATGGGGGAAAACACTTTTTACTGCATTTTCCAACCCTTTACATGCATCTGTGTGGATGGCCAATGGAGAAACTGGCCCTATGCATCTTTTCAGTTGCATCATGAACCATATCCATGATGCCTCTGTCTCTGATTGAAACATTCCTATTGCAATTGGGAACATCCAGTTGTGTCCATCTAGAGCATTGCATGCAGCCAACTGACCATTCCACTTTCCAGTCAAAAAAGATGAGTCTATGCTCAAATATGGACGACAACCTGCTTTGAATCCATCTATGCAAGGCTTCAAACACATAAAAAACTTGTTGAATAAAACCTTGCCATCCTCTGTTACCTCTGTATCTATCTCCACTACACTCCCAGGTGACCTCTTCTCCACCTCTGCTTTAAAACTATACAACATCCTAAATGTATTTGCCCAGTCACCATACAATGATTTCATGGCCCTTTGTTTTGCTTTCCACACTGTGGTATATTGCAGCTGGATGGGGTACAACTTCTCCAAGTCAACTTTAAGCCTCTTTGCAGTAGTGTTTGGAGTCTTGGCTAAAATAGGAGTAATCTTCTCTGTAACCCAAAGCTGTGATGTCATCTTTGAAACTCTCTGTGAAGTGGTCATACATGTATGCTGGTGTGGTATTTGATTTACCCTTACTGTACTTCCATCAGGTTGTAGTCTGGCAGACAAGTACCATTTGCAAGGATTGCCACCACCATCATAACCTTTGCACCGAGCATAAAATTTCTTTCGATCAGTCCACATAGTCTTGGCATCAAACTCTTTTTTCACTGCATAGGTCCTGAAAGACATCCTAAACTCCTTCATGCTTGGCCACAACTTTCCCACCTCAATAACTGGGTTCTCTTTGTCATACAAACAAACCAGCTCATTATCATCTGCATCATCCACATCATCTGCAGCCTCTCTCATCAGGTGTTCTTCATCCTCATTTGCATTTCTAGGGCCTGTGTTACCTTCAGCTGGCAAAGAACTGTCATCCTTCTCCTTATCTTTGTCATCAACATGAATGCCAAACATTTCGGCCATATCAATGTCAGATATTGGTGTAATGACCAAATCTGTTTTTTCATTCAACTCTACTACATTCCAGTCAACAACAATCTTCCTAGCACCATGGGTTCCCTCCTCTCCATCTGCATCAATCCCAGTATCTTCAGCTACTATAGTCGGTTCAGTCAACAATGCCAACATCTTCTTTTGTGAAGCCCACTCATCATCTTCCATCTATGCAGCCATCTTTGATGGCACATAACCAACTCTGGAATGAGTTTGCAGATCAATTAGCTCTGCATAAAATGTTACTTGTTTGCTTGCCCATCCTCCTTGCTGATCAATTTCAGCAACCATGGATTCTCCATCTTCAATTCTCACATATTCACCATTATAGTTATCGAAACGTTGCAGAGATACCTCTTGTTCTGGACCCCAAACAATACTCTCCCCAATTCTCTCCACCAAATTGCCCACGGCCTTCTCCTTCATGATCTCCAATTCCTGGGGATCAACATCTGCAAAATCGACATCCAACCTCACGGTGGTATCTCTATCAATGTCTTGGACACTGCCATCACTGAGCTTGGCTTTACAGGGAAAAAATTCCACTATAATTGCGAATGTGGTGGCAGAACCTGAACCTCCCCTGTTTTGTCAATGGCAGGCAGCGTCGGCAGTCACTACCAAATCGAGTTCGATTCTAAATCGCCAAGAAAAGAGGGTGCCATTACCGATTTGAAGCACTGTCTCCTCGGGGCAGCCCGTCTCCTCGCTCCATCTCATCTAGCCCTCGCTCCATCTCCTATCCAATCAAGCAACAGGGGCAGCATGAGGCCACAGATTTATTCAAAATTCAGTGGAATGGGAGTAGTGTTTGGAAAATACTCACTCGCAATAGCCGCTGCAGGGATAGGCGCTCCACCACCGGGCCGCGGAGAAGAAACAACCCCCGGATCCAATGGAGCCCGATTCTAAATCGCCAAGAAAACCCCCAAGAAACAGAGGGCAGCATGAGGCCACAGATCGGGGAGTGGGACTAGGGTTTCGGGCTCACCTCGCAATAGCTCTGCCGCTGCCGAGAAATGCGCTCCACCACCGCGGAGAAGAAACCACTGCTGGAGAAGTTGCTTACGGCGGCGCCGCTCGCCCAGTCCAGCACGGGCGAGTCGAGCACGGTCACACAGTCGCCGGTCGAGTCGTGGACGGTTGACTCTTGACTACGTGGCCATAGGTGGACCCCACCAGTCAGAGCACATAACCCCCCGTGTCCTAACCAAATCTCAGCCTAATGGACAGCCAACTAGCCGCGTAAATGGTGTGTCGCATGGGAGCTATTTTTTCCAACGAAGATGTCGCATGCAAGCTATTACAGCCAACGACGTCGCATGAGAGACAGTTCACACCAACGACGTCGCATGGGAGCTATTCACCCCTTGCGACAAGCCTTGCAAAGGCAAATGCTAGTTCGCAAAGTTGCCGTCTTTTCTCACCTCTTTTCTCTGTACTTCTCCTGTGCCTATTCGCTCTGTTTCAGAGCATGCGTGCTGATAACGTGAGAAGAAAAAAACAGATTGAAGTGAAAAGTGTGTTTTCATTGATGTTGAGTATTTATATGTCCCCAACAGACATGTACAAGCGTCTGTTACAATGATCGCGTCTCTTTTAACGGGCACGATGTCCCTTAGGCATCGATAGCGTTTGGGCAACGCTAACTTACAGGAAGTTAGTTTAGGAAATCCTAACTACTATTGTAGCCTAAAACTGACGCTACTTGCTAACTTCTTCTAATATTTCCTAACATGGCGAACGAGCTCGCCTGCTCCTGTTATACGGGCCAATCGGACAACGTCTGGACGGGAGCGGTATTTATGGCGCATGAAAATGCTGGAGCGTACACGCTAGGGAAATGGTGCACGTACAGGATTGGCCCTGCATGACGGGGCAACGGAGTTAGTCATTGCCTTTTTTTTTTTTGCGGGTGAAGTTAGTCATTGCCTTGACGGCTGGACCTGATAATTTCGATTGGTACAGGATCGTTGATGACCGCAAAAAGATATGCGTCGTGGGTGGATTCCAGCTTTTCGCCCAGGTCATTTGGAACGCAAAAGGTTGAAGCGAAAAAATTGGTAGATGGACGGCTACAACGGAAAGCTCTTCCTCCAGGTCATAACAATGTAGAGCAACTTGAAACAGGGACCTAATTTATGAAAGGAAAAAACATGGTAGCTATCACCTGGCAATGCAGCAAAACACAAAGGTGCAAACAGAACGTGGATCCAGTTTATGGTTCACGTCCTCTATCTCTTTTTAAATTTTCAAATCTACAAAATAAAAAGATACTCCCTCTGTCCCAAAATATAAGAATGTTTTTGACACTATGCTAGTGTTAAAAACGTTCTTATATTTTGGGACGGAGGGAGTAAAAAATTAGGATCTTGGCTGATTTTGGCACTGACTCGCTTTAGCACATGTAAAAAATAGGGGATGCAAAGTTTCTACACCCGAGTTCAAATGCTCCCTTATAAGTAGTAAAATAAGGAAATAATAAAAATATTCAGAATTTTTTGGTGGCAAACTTTGACAAGTGTTTTGTGCAATTGCAAAAAACATATCATAAAATCACATTCCTGGAAGTCATGGCAAACAAAAAAAAACAAAATCCATACTCCAAAAATATTATTTTTGAAAACATTTTTAAGTGCTGATTTTTTTCAAGACTTTCACAAATATTATTTCATGATGAAAAAATTCAGACACTCAAAACAATTATCAAAGTTTTTTTGCAAAAATAAATATTTAGAATTTTTTGAAGTCCTTAACATTTTTTTAATTTTACTGTTCACCCGAGCTCATTTGAGCTCAGGAGCAGACTAGGACTTTTCCATTGCAACATGAGTTTCATACGGTAGTAGCACTTGTGTGGCAAGTTTTTTCAGTCAAAGCAAAGTGGATCAAAAAAAATTATGTGGATTAATACCTTTTTTAAGCAAAGATGGGATTTACATCATAAAATATGTACTCCCTCCGTAAACTAATATAAAAGTGTATAGAATACAAAAGTAGTGATCTAAACGCTCTCATATTAGTTTACAGAGGAAGTACTTTCTAAGCTATGTACGGTAAATTAATAATATGTTGTTCTCCAATGATAATCCATATCCAATACTCTCTTCAATCCATAATAAGTGTCCTAGTTTTGAACTAAGCTTAGTTCAAAACTACGACATTTATTTTGAATCAGTGGGAGTATCAATTAAACAAACTGTTCTTTGTTATTCGTGAAAAACAAAATAAATAAAAGAATTGCCAGATTGCCACTCTCAAGAATTGAACCCAACACCTTCTAAGTTTTATCGTTTTGGGAGTCACACCTTCTAGCAATATTAAAGTTCAGAACGTATGCCGTCTGATGGGCCGTGAGTACAGATTTGTAAACGTTTGTTTTCACGTCGTGAGTGAACGGACATACTGTGCTTTGGGTCCGCACCAGAATTCTTAATGTCTAGGGCGTTGCTTGCTGCAGCATATACAACATTCAATACGAGCCCAGTCTCCCATCCCAACGCGAACGAGCGCGCAACGATAACATGAGCAGGCGAGGACGAGCGCTCCTATGGATTTTCGATATTTTACCGCTTCTTCTTCGGTACAACATCCCATAAACACTTTAACGGTTGAGATCGTCCCACACCGCTTCATCCAAAATCATGAAAAAGGGCAGGATCGTCATTCCCCCCTCCCCCCTCCCCCGTGTCGTACACGCGCGGCCTGGCGAAGTAGTCCCTCCCGCGGTGTACACGGCCGGGTTTTTAAAACATAGACTGACGGGCTAGGGCAACGTACGCGTACGCAACGCGCATCGGTGGGGCCATACATGCACGTGACGTCACCCACGTACGCCGCCGTGACGTGTGGCGTCGAACTGCGTCGCCTGGTCCAACCGGTGTGCGTCGCCCAGTGAAAGCGCGTCGTGGCACCGAACAACATACAGTGTCGAAACGCGACAAATTTTGGCATGCATGCTTGCCACGATCATTGTAGCCCGTGCAAAAAAAACCGAGCCCATTTAACGGACGTGGAGAAGTGACATGCATCGAAGGATCCATTCCGTCCATACCGAAACTCAAGCCTTCCACATGAAGTACCTGAGCACATTCACGGAATGCACCCAACTTTTGCCGGCGCGTGTGGGGCCCCACCCCGATACCCCATGCCAAAATGAACGAAATCTGACACCGAACGCACGTTACGTCACGTCCATGCAATATTTTAGGATTTTCGGTCCGAAAAATCCTAGAAAATGCATACAGTGTTGAAACACGACAAATTTTGGCATGCATGCTTGCCACTGTCATTGTAGCCCGTGAAAAAATACTGAGCCCGTTTTGACGGATGCGAAGAAGAGACATGCATCGGAGGAATCCCTTCCGTACATACCGAAACCGATGCCTTCCACATGAAGTACCTAAGCACATTCACGGAATGCACCCAACTTTTGTCAGCACGTGTCGGGCCCTGATACGTCTCCAATGTATCTATAATTTTTTATTGTTTCATGCTATTACATTACCCCTTTTTGGATGTTTATGGGCTTTATTTTACACATTTATATCATTTTTGGGACTAACCTACTAACCGGAGGCCCATCCCATATTGATGTATTTTTGCCTATTTCAGTATTTCGAAGAAAAGGAACATCAAACGGAGTCCAAACGGAATGAAACCTTCGGGAGTGTGATTTTTGGAACAAACGTGATCCGGAGAGCTTGGAGTGCAAGTCAAGAAGCACCCGAGGCCCCCATGAGATAGGAGGCCGCCCCCCCTGTAGGGCACGCCCCCTGTCTCGTGGGCCCCTCGGGCGGCCACCAACGTACTTCTTCCTCCTATATATACCTACGTACCCCGAAAACATCCAGGGGCACCACGAAACACAATTTCCACCGCCGTAACCTTCTGTATCCGCGAGATCTCATCTTGGAGCCTTCGCCGACACTCTGCCGGAGGGGGAATCGACCATGGAGGGTTTCTACATCAACATCCTTGCCCCTCCGATGAGTTGTGAGTAGTTTACCATAGACCTACGGGTCCATAGTTATTAGCTAGATGGCTTCTTCTCTCTTTTTGGATCTCAATACAATGTTCTCCCCCTCTCTTGTGGAGATCTATTCGATGTAAACTCTTTTTGTGGTGTGTTTGTCGAGATCCGATGAATTATGGGTTTATGATCAAGTTTATCTATGAATAATATTTGAATCTTCTCTGAATTCTTTTATGTATGATTGAGTTATCTTTGCAAGTCTCTTCGAATTATCAGTTCGGTTTGGCCTACTAGATTGATCTTTCTTGCCATGGGAGAAGTGCTTAGCTTTGGGTTCAATCTTGTGGTGTCTTTACCCAGTGACAGAAAGGGTTGCAAGGCACGTATTGTATTGTTGCCATCGAGGATAATAAGATGGGGTTTATATCATATTGCTTGAGTTTATCCCTCTACATCATGTCATCTTGCTTAATGCGTTACTCTGTTCTTATGAACTTAATACTCTAGATGCAGGCAGGAGTCGGTCGATGTGTGGAGTAATAGTAGTAGATGCAGGCAGGAGCGGTCTACTTGTTATGGACGTGATGCATATATACATGATCATGCCTAGATAATCTCATAATTATTCGCTTTTCTATCAATTGCTCGACAGTAATTTGTTCACCCACCGTAATACTTATGCTATCTTGAGAGAAGCCACTAGTGAAACCTATTGTCCCCGGGTCTATCTCTTATCATATTTGCTTTCAATCTACTTTTATTTGCATCTTTACTTTTTGCATCTATATTATAAAATACCAAAAATATATTTATCTTATCATACCATCTTTATTAGATCTCACTTTCACAAGTGGTCGTGAAGGGATTGACAACCCCTTTATTGCGTTGGTTGTGAGTTCTCAGTTTGTTTGTCTAGGTGCGTGGGACTTTTGAGGAGCCTCCTACTAGATTGATACCTTGGTTCTCAAAACTGAGGGAAATACTTACGCTACACTTGCTGCATCACCCTCTCCTCTTTGAGGAAAATCAACGCAAGCTCAAGACGTAGCAAGAAGGATTTCTGGCACCGTTTCCGGGGAGGTCTTCGTTCAAGTCAAGACATACCAACTACCCATCACAAACCCATCTTCCTCGCATTTACATTATTTGCCATTTGCCTCTCGTTTTTCTCACCCCCACTTCACCCTTGCCATTTTATTCGCTCTCTCTTTCCCAAACTCCTCCTCTCTTTTTCGCTTGCCGTTTTTGTTTGCTTGTGTGTTGGATTACTTGTTGCCATGGCGCAAGATAATACCAAATTGTGTGATTTCTCGAATACCAATAATAATAATTTCCTTAGTACTCCGATTGCTCCTCTTAATGATGTTGAGTCTTGTGAAATCAATACCACTTTGCTGAATCTTGTTATGAAAGATCAATTTGCCGGCCTTCCTAGTGAAGATGCCGCTACTCATCTCAACAATTTTGTTGATTTGTGTGATATGCAAAAGAAGAAAGATACGGATAACAATATTGTCAAATTGAAGTTATTTCCGTTTTCACTTAGAGATCGTGCTAAAGTTTGGTTTTCATATTTTCCTAAAAAATAGTATTGATTCTTGGGACAAGTGCAAAGATGCTTTTATCTCTAAGTATTTTCCTCCAGCTAAGATCATCACTCTTAGGAACGATATTATGAATTTTAAACAACTTGATCATGAGCATGTTGCCCAATATTGGGAAAGAATGAAATTGATGCTTCGCAATTGCCCTACTCATGGTTTGAATTTATGGATGATCATACAAAAAATTTATGCCGGTTTGAACTTTGCTTCTAGAAATCTCTTAGATTCGGCCGCGGGAGGCACGTTTATGGAAATTACGTTAGGAGATGCAACAAAATTATTTGATAATATTATGGCTAATTATTCTCAATAGCACACCGAAAGATCTTCTAGTAAAAAAGTGCATGCTATAGAAGAAATCAATGTTTTGAGTGGAAAGATGGATGAACTTATGAAGATGTTCCTCTCGTTTTTCTCACCCCCACTTCACCCTTGCCATTTTATTCGCTCTCTCTTTCCCAAACTCCTCCTCTCTTTTTCGCTTGCCGTTTTTTGTTTGCTTGTGTGTTGGATTACTTGTTGCCATGGCGCAAGATAATACCAAATTGTGTGATTTCTCGAATACCAATAATAATAATTTCCTTAGTACTCCGATTGCTCCTCTTAATGATGTTGAGTCTTGTGAAATCAATACCACTTTGCTGAATCTTGTTATGAAAGATCAATTTGCCGGCCTTCCTAGTGAAGATGCCGCTACTCATCTCAACAATTTTGTTGATTTGTGTGATATGCAAAAGAAGAAAGATACGAATAACAATATTGTCAAGTTGAAGTTATTTCCGTTTTCACTTAGAGATCGTGCTAAAGTTTGGTTTTCATATTTTCCTAAAAATAGTATTGATTCTTGGGACAAGTGCAAAGATGCTTTTATCTCTAAGTATTTTCCTCCAGCTAAGATCATCACTCTTAGGAACGATATTATGAATTTTAAACAACTTGATCATGAGCATGTTGCCCAATATTGGGAAAGAATGAAATTGATGCTTCGCAATTGCCCTACTCATGGTTTGAATTTATGGATGATCATACAAAAAATTTATGCCGGTTTGAACTTTGCTTCTAGAAATCTCTTAGATTCGGCAGCGGGAGGCACGTTTATGGAAATTACGTTAGGAGATGCTACAAAATTATTTGATAATATTATGGCTAATTATTCTCAATGGCACACCGAAAGATCTTCTAGTAAAAAAGTGCATGCTATAGAAGAAATCAATGTTTTGAGTGGAAAGATGGATGAACTTATGAATATGTTTGCTAATAAAAATACTCCTCTTGATCCCAATGATATCCCTTTGTCTTCTTTGATTGAGAATAATAATGAATCTATGGATGTGAATTTTGTTGGTAGGAATAGTTTTTTAAACAATGCTTATAGAGGAAACTTTAATGCTAGACTGTTCCCTAGTAATTCCTCTAATAATTATGGAAATTCCTACAATAATTCTTATGGTAATTTTAATAAGATGCCCTCTGATTTTGAGAATAGTGTGAAATAATTTATGATTTCTCAAAAGAATTTTAATGCTTTGCTTGAAGAAAAATTGCTCAAAGTTGATGATTTGGCTAGGAACGTTGATAGACTTTCGCTTGATGTTGATTCTCTTAAACTTAGATCTTCTCCTCCTAAGCATGATATCAATGAGTCTCTCAAAGTAATGAGAATTTCCATTGATGAGTGTAAGGAAAGAACCGCTAGATTGCGTGCTAAAAGAGATAGCTTTATAAAAGCGTGTTCTTCTAGTTTCCGTGAAAATAATGATGAGGATCTTAAAGTTATTGATGCATTTCCTATTAGATCTATGTTTTGCAATATGAATTTTGATGATTATGGGACTGATGATGAATCAACTTTGCCTAGAAGGCGTCCCAAGAATTCAGAATCTTTAGATCTTGATGCTAAATTTGGTAAAAGTGAGATCGGGGAATCCTCAACTACTAATAATATTGAACCTTCTATCTCGGACTTCAAGGAATTTGATTATGATAATTGCTCTTTAAAAAGTTTTATTTCCTTGTTGCAATCCGTTGTTAATTCTCCTCACGCTTATAGTCAAAATAAAGCTCTTACCAAACATATTATTGATGCCTTGATGCAATCTTATGATGAAAAACTTAATTTGGAAGTTTCTATACCTAGAAAACTTAATGATGAGTGGGAACCTACTATAAAGATTAGAATTAAAGATTATGAGTGTTTTGCTTTGTGTGATTTGGGTGCTACTGTTTCCACAATTCCGAAAACTTTATGTGATATTCTAGGTTTCCATGATCTTGATGATTGCTCTTTAAATTTGCACCTTGCGGATTCCACCATTAAAAAGCCAATGGGAAGGATCAATGATGTTCTTATTGTTGCAAATAGAAATTTTGTGCCCGTAGATTTTATCGTTCTTGATATAGATTGCAATCTTTCTTGCCCTATTATTCTTGGTAGACCCTTCCTTAGAACGATTGGTGCGATTATTGATATGAAGGAAGGGAACATTAGGTTCCAATCTCCCTTAAAGAAAGACATGGAGCACTTTCCAAGAAAGAAAGTAAAATTACCTTATGAATCTATCATGTGTGCTACTTATGAATTTAGTGCCAAAGATGGCACTAGTTAGATCTATCTTTGCTTTTATGCCTTGCTAGGGGCGTTAAACGATAGCGCTAGTTGGTAGGCAACCCAATTTTCTTTATGTTTTTTGTTTTCGCTCCTGTTTAGTAATAAATCTTGAATCTACCTTCTGTTTAGATGTGTTTTTATCTTTTAATTAGTGTTTGTGGCAAGTAGAACCTATAGGATAACCTACGATGATAGTTGATTTGATTCTGCCGAAAAACAGAAACTTTGCGCGCACGAATATAATTTTGCTAAATCACAGGAACGTGCTTTTGCGTTGATTATTTTTGCTGCTGTTCAATAAACAAATTGTCCAGGACTTCTATTTTTTTTAGGATTTTTAGATTTCCAGAAGTTTGCGTTAGTTACAGATTGCTATAGACTGTTCTGTTTTTGACAGATTCTGTTTTTCATGTGTTGTTTGCTTATTTCAATGCATATATGGCTAGTAAATTAGTTTATAAACCATAAAGAAGTTGGAATACAGTAGGTTTAACACCAAATTAAATAAATAATGAGTTCATTGCAGTACCTTATGTGGTGGTTTTGTTTTCTTTCACTAACGGAGCTTATAAGATTTCCTGTTGAGTTTTGTGTTGTGAAGTTTTCAAGTTTTGGGTAAAGCTTTTATGGACTATGGAACAAAGGGTGGCAAGAGCCTAAGCTTGGGGATGCCCATGGCACCCCAAGATATTCAAGAATAGCCAAAAGCCTAAGCTTGGGGATGCCCCGGGAAGGCATCCCCTCTTTCGTCTTCGTTCATTGGTAACTTTACTTGGAGCTATATTTTTATTCGCTACATGATATGTGTTTTGCTTGGAGCGTCGTGTATTATATTAGTCTTTGCCTTTTAGTTTACCACAATCATCCTTGCTGTACACACCTTTTGGGAGAAGCCTATTTGATTAGAATTTGCTAGAATACTCTATGTGCTTCACTTATATCTTTTGAGCTTGATAGATTTTGCTCTAGTGCTTCACTTGTATCTTTTAGAACACAATGGTGTCTTAATTTTGAAGAAATTGCTAGTCTCTCATGCTTCACTTATATTATTTCGAGAGTCTTTTAGAACAGCATGGTATTTTCTATGGTCATAAAGTTGGTCCTAGAATGATAAGCATCCAAGTTGGGTATAATAAAAACTATCATAGGAAGTGAATTGGATGCTATGATCAATTTGATACTTGATAATTGTTTTGAGATATGGAGGTAGTAATATTAAAGTCATGCTAGTTGGGTGATTATGAATTCAAAGAATTCTTGTGTTGAAGTTAGCAAGTCCCGTAGCATGCACGTATGGTTAAAGTTGTGTAACAAATTTGAAACATGAAGTGTACCTGGCTTGTGCATCCTTATGAGTGGCCGTCGGGGACGAGCGATGGTATTTTCCTACCAATCTATCCCCCTAGGAGCATGCGCGTAGTACTTGGTTTTTGATGACTTCTAAATTTTCGCAATAAGTATATGAGTTCTTTTGACTAATGTTGAGTCCATGAATTATACACACTTTTACCTTTCCACCTTTGCTAGCCTCTTCGGTACCGTGCATTGCCCTTTCTAACCTTGAGAGTTGGTGCAAACTTCGCCGGTGCATCCAAACCCCGTGATACAATACGCTCTATCACACATAAACCTCCTTACATCTTCCTGGCATTTCCATAGCCATTCCGAGATATACTGCCATGCAACTTTCCACCGTTCCGTTCATCATCATCATGACATACTTTACTTTTGTCATATTGCCATTGCATGATCATGTAGTTGACATCGTATTTGTGGCAAAGCCACCATGCACTATTTTTCATACATGTCACTCTTGATTCATTGCACCATCCCGATACACCGCTGGAGGCATTCATATAGAGTCATATCTTGTTCTAGTTTCAAGTTGTAATCCTTATGTTGTAATCAATAGAAGTGTGATGATCATAATTATTAGAGCATTGCCCAAAAAAAGGAAGAAAGGCCAAAAGAAAAAAAAGGAAAGGCCCAAAAAAAGGAAAAAAAAAGAAAAAGAAAAAAAAGAAAAAAAAAGAAAATAAATAAATAAATAAGGCAATGTTACTATCTCTTTTCCACACTTGTGCTTCAAAGTAGCACCTTGTTCTTCATGTGGTGAGTCTCATATATTGTGTTTCAAAGTAGCACCATGTTTTTCATATAGTGAGTCTCATAAGTTGTCTTTTTCATACTAGTGAGAATTTTTCATTATAGAAATTGTCTTGTATATTCCTACGATGGGCTTCCTCAAATGCCCTAGGTCTTCGTGAGCAAGCAAGTTGGATGCACACCCACTAGTTTTCTTTTGTTGAGCATTCATTTGTAGCTCTAGTGCATCCATTGCATGGCAATCCCTACTCCTCATGTTGACATCAATTGATGGGCATCTCCATAGTCCGTTGATTATCCTCGTCAATGTGAGACTTTCTCCTTTTTTATCTTCTCCACACAATCCCCATCATCATATTCTATTTCACCCATAGTGCTATATCCATGGCTCACACTCATGTATTGCGTGAAGGTTGAAAAAGTTTGAGATTATTTAAGTATGAAACAATTGCTTGGCTTGTCATCGGGGTTATAGAAGTTGGGAACATCTTTGTGTGACGAAAATGAAGCATAGCCTAACTATATGATTTTGTAGGGATGAACTTTCTTTTGCCATGCTATTTTGAGAAGACATGATTACTTTGATTAGCATGCTTGAAATATTACTATTTCTTTTATCAATATGAACTTTTATTTTGAATCAATTGGATCTGAACATTCATGCCACAATAAATAAAATTACATTATGAATTATGCTAGGTTGCATTCCACATCAAAAATTCTCTTTTTGTCATTTACCTACTAGAGGACGAGCAGGAATTAAGCTTGGGGATGCTTGATACGTGATGCGGAGCATCCCACGTTCATCCCCATGTACACTTTGACTACTCTCCAAACCCCAAGTGGACATATGACGAGACCTCGAACATACGCCATTGGACACAAGGTGAACTCGCTCCTCTCCGAACCATCACTTTCTACATGTGAGATATGGCTACTACCTCCAACGTGTGTTCTATGCATGATCAGGTACTTGGAGGAAAGCCACAAAGCCACCACATCCAACGGAACACCTAGCGAGGACGCCAAGTACAAGGACCCAGAGAAGAAGCTGCGTGAAGCTACAGCCACCGGACGACCGGCCCAGCCCGGACGTCCGGCCCCTGAGGACCCGAGCCGAATCCACGGACGACCAGAGCCACTGGACGTCCGACGACTCCCAGCGCCCGGACGACCGCCAGACACCGGACGTCCGACACTCTCCAGCACCCGGACGACCGACGCCGACCGGACGTCCGACACCATCTGTCCAGAGCCAAATCGTCGGACGTCCGACAAGTACCGGACGACCGGACCCTCGCGAGCCACCAGACGTCCGGTACCCGTCGGACGACCGGCGCCTGTGCACTGCCATGTGTTGGGCCGCAGCCCATGTACCCCTTCACTTACCCCTTCGTGGCCCTAGACTATATATACTCCTCCACCTCCTTCTAGTTAGGTTTAGCGTTGATTTAGCTCAATTAGAGATAGAGCTTCGCTCATCCACTGGATCTCCTCCTCGTCAGAGACCGCAGCCTCCTCGGAGAAGATCCTATCGGATTCAAGACCCCCTCGTGGGAAGATCCCCTCGTGGATTTCAAGGCCTCCTCACGGAGAAGAGCGGTTCCTTTGTATCCTTACCTTTGTTGACTTTGGATCTCGTGTATCTCTTTGTGTTCTTTGATCTAGCACTTGTGTGACCGATTCCTTGTTGGTTGAGTGTTTTCCCTCGTTCCTCCCCGTCATTTCCTCGTGTTCTTCCGCGCGTTCTTCGTGTTTCCCCATAGGATCCACTCCAAACGTGAAAGATCGTCCACATAGGGTTCCACCCTACATCATCTTGGATCAGAGCAAGGTTGATCACGTTTTTGGAGCCCCTACCCCTCTTTTTCTAGCTTGATTTTGTGTGTTCTTGCCTAAATCCGAAAATCCCAACCAAAAATAGCCCTAATTTTTTTTGTGATTTGTTGGTTTGATGATGTTTTGTTGATTTTGATCCATGTATTTGCTTGGTTTCAAGTGGATCTAGCATTTCCCCAAGTTTCCCCATCTTTCATCCACGAAATCCCGCGAATTTTGACCCTGAAATCACCAATTTCCGCCCAAAATCGCATCCCAGATCTGAAATTTCGCGTTGACCCCGACCCACCGGACGACCGACGATTTACGGACGTCCAGACCCCCACGAAGCACCGGACGTCCGACCTTTTCCGGACGATCGGAACCCCTATCCCGAACCGAATTTATGGATTTCCGACCTTTCCGGACGTCCGACGCCCCGGACATCCGACCTTTACGGACGTCCGTAACCTGTAGTTCCAGACTTCGGCTGATTTTTGTTTTGTCCATAACTAATTCATCCGAACTCTGATTTTGACGTTCTTTAGCTCGTTTTGAAGCTCTTGACATCCCCCTTCCCATAAAAATACCACCAACATCATTTGACTCCATCAAACTTTTAGAACTTTGGCATCTTTGCCTAGGCCTTCCACCATATAATCCGCATAGCCACCATCGACTTCCGCAACCTAACCAATTTTGTTCCCCATTGTATATGTGGTTGCTTGAGTAGTGATTCGAGTCTCCTAAGGTGTTTCGGCTACTTAGGGACAATTGCTTCTTCATCAACCACCACCAACACTTCCGCATAGACATACCCCCCATACACTTCCGACACCCCCAACTTAACCCAATAGTTGTTTGAGCTTGTCTGAGTCGTGGCTTGTGTCTCCTAAGGTGTTTCGGATACTTAGGGATGACAACTTCAACTCCGACACGTGTATAGCCCATCATTCCACCCCACATTGCCAAGTGCAAACCACCTCCGCTCTCCGCTACCACCATTTTGACATTTTTCATTTGAGATTTTGAGTTCGCAGTTTTTCCGTTTCCTAAGGTGTTTCGGCTACTTAGGGACGAGTCTCCATCTTCTTGGTATCTACATCAAGAACACCGCCACTCATCATCGCAAAGGACGGTAACCTCGACGACACCATTGTATATTCCCCTTGCAATTGCATTGTTAACCCATAGCCCATTTTGCGTTACTTGCCTATCGAGACTAGCCATTTGAGTATTGCCGGCAACGTTACTTGTGCACATTAGTGATCATACTTCCCATAGCATACATACCATATCATCGTGGTGCATATATTGATATCATATCTTGTGTCACAAGTTTGTTCCCGCATATACACAATTGCTATCTTGGTTTGTACATTGTGCAAAAGTGGCCATAGAAAAAAAAGAAATAAAGCTTTTAAGCAAAAGAAAGAGAGCAAAGAAGCTTGCAAGCAAGTGCCATAGCATCATACCACATTGCAAATAAGATTGTCATATCCGATCATCTTGGATCATCTTGAGAGAAACACCGGGAACCATACATACATAGCATACTTGGGATAGAAGTTTATCCATTTTGCATATCATAGGTTGTGCACAAGTGTCGTATCCGCCTATAGAGCAATCGTGCTAGTGTCTCTCTTGAGTTGTGCAACACGAGCATTTTTCGTGGATTCCACATTTTGTGCTCATTCCTTGGTTGCACGACCCCATTTATCTATCCGTGTGTGTGTTTCCGTGTGCCATTCTTTGCTATTGGTCCATTTGTTTCACTTGCTAATTTGTGAATCTCTTTCAACATTATTGACTCTTGCTAACATTTTGCATCAAATTTTTGTGCCACTATCCTCACCGAGCTCCATCATAAGCTTTACTTGTGTAGGTGTGAGAACCGACAAGTTTTGGTACCAATAGTGCTATTTCATTGTCCACATTTGAGTGAACTTGATTCATTGTCAACATCGGTCAAGGTACATTGGTATAAGTTCTTCTCTTTCGCCCACTCATATTTGCTCGAGTCTTGTGATGGATAGGCAAGGCATTTCCTCTCCGGTCCTCGACAACAACGACGGCGTGAACAATTACATCACCAAAGCGTCTATCCTCGATCTACAACGACAAGTGCAAGGCGCACAATCGAGATTGCGAGAGCACATTGAGAAGAAGCTTTCCGCACATAAACAGGAGCAAGATGCAAGGATGGATGAGATTCGAGCCTTGATCAAGTCTTCTTCTACCTCGTCATCTTCAAGGCGGCGACATTCGAGACACAAGTCCTCGGAGCGCAAACAAGATGTAAGCGCAAGTCGTCCAAGTCAACATCTACATGGCGACGACCATCACGTTCGTGATCAACATCGTCATGAAGGGAAAGTCACCTCCAAGCATCATGTGCACGACGACGACGAATGCCAACGAGCTCAAGCACGACAACGACATCATCATCATGAAGATGCTCCACAAGCGCAAGTGCACAAGTCCCAACAAGCCCTACTTCACGCCAAGTCCAAGCTTCATAAGCACAAGAGAAGACCGCGAGACGTCCACCACCAAGACGGTGCTACGGCTACAACAACCACTTTGGCATCTTCGCCAAGTGCTATCAAGGCGGCACCCACATTGGACTCCTACTCTGAGTCAAGCTACGCGACTGCGCATGGAGACATTTGCACCAACATCTCTCTGACACCCACATATGTCGAGATGCCTCAAGTGCCATGTGAGGAGAGCCACCACCACATGAGTGACATGAGTGACTCCACCATACGTGACATTGAAAGCATTTCCTTTGAGAGGATGAGTGTGACCACCACTAGCCCCACACATGAGAGCATGCCACACATCCTATGTGAGGTTGAGCGCCATTTGAGTGACTCCACCAACCATGTGAGTGAGAGCATCCTTGAGGGAGTGAGTGAGCCACAACACTTAGAGAGTGAGGTAGTTGACACGGCATGTGAGGCCACTATGATTTCTAACGACTTACCCTCTACTCCTAGTGTGTTTTCTTCTTTGGTGCCAGGTCTCCTACATGACGACATGCCTATCCTTGACGAGTCTATTCCTCCATTGGAGACGACGATAGCCATGGTGGACGATGATGCACCCCCCACATGGTTCCATCAAGATGACGATGACCATGACTTGATCTTCAACACCTCACCTACAACACATGAGCGACGCTCCAAAGGTAACATATGTGATGGTGCTTCTCTTGTCCCACTAGTGGACTCTCTTGACATCGATTGCTCCCATGATGTTGACCCACCTATTCCCATGCTTCATGCTAGTGAAACTTCTTCATGCCTTGACTTACCTATTTATGATGAATATGATGATGAGCATGTTGAGTTGCCTAGTTGTGATGCTATGCTCCATAGGATATCATGTGAAAATTCTATTGGTCACTTCATGTTTGACAATCCTTTGAACTTGTCATATGCTATGAGTGAGATCTCCCATATTGCATCATTACAATCTCAACATAGTAACTATGCATGCCCCATTAAGATAAATCCTATTTGCACTTATGGCATAGATGACGAGATGATGGTCATTGGCTTTTGCTTCTCTTGTGATGATATTTCCATGCTTCCTTTACATGAGTTGCGCAATTCATCTACTATGTCATGCCATGATCACATTGTTCCAAATATGCATTGTTTTGGTTGTTGTCAATATTCTCCATGTGATGTTCCTACTAATGCTCATGAGAAGACCCCCATAGTTTCCTCATACATATTAGGAGATCTTGATGCATTCCATACTTTGCATGATTCCCATAATTGCGTGCACCATATGCATTCCATGAATAACAATGCTCTAGAAATTTTTCATGATGCATTACATCCTTTGAGTCTCCATTATGCCATTCATAACAACAAACCTATCATGATGGATGACATGTTTCTATATCACGCATCTCATTTATTCGAGCATTGGATATTTTGTGCTAACCGACACATGCACGTGCGCATCATGATGGATGATGTGTACATATACCATGCACACACAATTTTTCCTTTGTCTTTGTTTTGTGTAGGTACTCACGTATACTCGTCAACCTCTCAATCCCAAGAGTTGACGAAACGAGCTCTTGAGAGCAACGATGCTTTGGGATCCCGTGGACTATCCTTACCACCGTTCCCTTCGCGCAAGGACTACGCGCATCTCTTCTACTTGGCTCTCACATGGCTATGGGCTATTTACCACTTGTCACCTTATGCCCACACTTTTGTGTTCACTTTGCATGTTATACTTGCTTCTATGCCTTTGCCATGCAATTGTGACCCTTGCTTGCATCTACCCATGATTGACCTTATGTGTATTTGCATGCTTGGTGGAGATCCTTCTTGCTATTGCCATGTTTATCATGTGCCCCATGCTATTGATGTTTGTTGTGTTGGGAGAGTCATGATGTCCCATTGCTATTTACATATGGTCTCTCGCCAATACATTGATGCTATTTGCCTCATATCTTGCTTTCATGATTGTGCTATGACATGTGAATTATTCATGCCCACTATTTGCACCAATGATATGCTTGCCATGATTCCTCCTAGTATGTTGCATCTTCGCACTACTAGCTTGCTTGACTTGATTGTTATGATTGCTTGCTATGTCGCATCACCCATGTTCCACTATTACTTGCTTTCTTGGGTTGATGACATAGATGTTGATGCCTCTCACTTGATTTGTCATGATCATTGCCTATTGTCTCCATTAGTTTCATCTCTCATATCACCTTGTATTGAGTGCAACCATATTATGCTTATTGATCTTAGAGACTTTGACACCTTACTTGTGATGCATGCTTGTTTGATTGAGCCTATTGCATTTGGTTGTTCTCGCATCATATGCCTCCATACTATGCAATACTCCCTTGTCATTTCTTATGATGAGCATGATGCATACACTTGTTGGGTATCTTACCACACGAATGATAGGTTTTGCCCTTTCGCTAACCTCATTTGTTTTTCCAAGTGTTTGTCATGTTCTTTCATTTTGAAGGATTTACAAGGCGGTACCACCACGAGACAAGGCATACCAGATGCGCGACTCCATCATCCGTGAGAAACTCCTAAAGGTGATCTCCTTCTCTTTGAGCCATCCTCAAATACGCATATTGGATGGGTCACTCTTTCATTGTTGTTTCCTTCTTGTTATCTACATGATACATCTCGTGAACGGAGGAGCGACATTGGAGATTGGCTACATGGACCTTCACACTGAGGAGCGCTCGCACTTATTGGATGCACCTTCGGAACTCCACTCATGCCTCGACATCGAGCTTTGGTACACCAACACCTCCATATTTGTTGATTGTGCTCATACATGTCATGCTCGATGGACATATCATAGTCACCACAAGTTTGCACCCCATGCATGGATTGACTCATATTATGCTTGTCTTGTTGCATCTATTTCCATGTCATCCATGATATATGAGCTTGTGCATTTTCTTAGCAAATTTGTTGTGATCTTTCTTGATGGCATATTCATACATCGTGATTATATTGCCTATCATCAATTGCATGATAACATAATCATATTGAGCATCCATTACCATATTCATGCTACTGATGAACCGTCACTCTACGACATCATTTTGCACAATGGTAGAATTTGTCGCTTTGTGCACCATGCTTTTGTTCCCATGAATGCTTTGCATCTCATTCTAGATCATATTGATAAGCTTCATGCCCTTTGTCACGACCAATCTTGCCGCACGGACTCATTCTTACATGATGGACACTCTGTGTGAGCTAACCATTGTATTCCCGAGTGTTGCTTGTGTTTGCTCTTTTTGCATGTCTATCACTCTGGCGACACCTTGGACTACTTGGATTGCGCCATGTCTTCAACTTTGTCCAACTACAAGTTCGTCCCCAACAACCGTTTCCATGGTGATGAGGATCACGATCCGAGGTCGGATCTTTCCCAAGGGGGGGGGGCAGATGATGCGGAGCATCCCACGTTCATCCCCATGTACACTTCGAGTACTCTCCAAACCCCAAGTGGACATATGACGAGACCTTGAACATACGCCATTGGACACAAGGTGAACTCGCTCCTCTCCGAACCATCACTTTCTACATGTGAGATATGGCTACTACCTCCAACGTGTGTTGTATGCATGATCAGGTACTTGGAGGAAAGCCACAAAGCCACCACATCCAACGGAACAGCTAGCGAGGACGCCAAGTACAAGGACCCAGAGAAGAAGCTGCGCAAAGCTACAGCCACTGGACGACCGGCCCAGCCCGGACGTCCGGCCCCTGAGGACTCGAGCCAAATCCACAGACGACCGGAGCCACCGGACGTCCGACGACTCCCAGTGCCCGGACGCCCGCCAGACACCGGACGTCCGACACTCTCCAGCACCCGGACGACCGACGCCGACCGGACGTCCGACACCATCTGTCCAGAGCCAAATCGCCGATGTCCGACAAGTACCGAACGACCGGACCCTCGCGAGCCACCGGACGTCCGGTACCCGTCGGACGACCGGCGCCTGTGCGCTGCCATGTGTTGGGCCGCAGCCCATGTACCCCTTCACTTACCCCTTCGTGGCCCTAGACTATATATACTCCTCCACCTCCTCCTAGTTAGGTATAGCGTTGATTTAGCTCAATTAGAGATAGAGCTTCGCTCATCCACCGGATCTCCTCCTCGTGAGAGACCGCGGCCTCCTCGGAGAAGATCCTATCGGATTCAAGACCCCCTCGTGGGAAGATCCCCTCGTGGATTTCAAGGCCTCCTCACGGAGAAGAATGGTTCCTTTGTATCCTTACCTTTGTTGACTTTGGATCTCGTGTATCTCTTTGTGTTCTTTGATCTAGCACTTGTGTGACCGATTCCTTGTTGGTTGAGTGTTTTCCCTCGTTCCTCCCCGTGATTTCCTCGTGTTCTTCCGCGCGTTCTTCATGTTTCCCCGTAGGATCCACTCCAAACGTGAAAGATCGTCCACATAGGGTTCCACCCTACATCAATACGTCTCCATTTTGATTGTTCCATGCTATTATATTACCCCTTTTTGGATGTTTATGGGCTTTATTTTACACATTTATATCATTTTTGGGACTAACCTACTAACCGGAGGCCCAGCCCATATTGCTGTTTTTTGCCTATTTCAGTATTTCGAAGAAAAGGAATATCAAATGGAGTCCAAATGGAATGAAACCTTCGGGAGCGTGATTTTTGGAATAAACTTCATCCGGAGAGCTTGGAGTGCAAGCCAAGAAGCACCCGAGGCCCCCACGAGATAGGAGGCCGCGCCCCCCCGTAGGGCACGTCCCCCTGTCTCATGGGCCCCTCGGGCGGCTACCGACATACTTCTTCCTCCTATATATACCTACGTAACCCGAAAACATCCAGGGGCACCATGAAACACAATTTCCACCGCCGTAACCTTCTGTATCCGCGAGATATCATCTTGGAGCCTTCGCCGACACTCTGCCAGAGGGGGAATCGACCACGCAGGGCTTCTACATCAACATCCTTGCCCCTCCGATGAGTTGTGAGTAGTTTACCACAGACCTACGGGTCCATAGTTATTAGCTAGATGGCTTCTTCTCTCCTTTTGGATCTCAATACAATGTTCTCCCCCGCTCTTGTGGAGATCTATTCGATGTAAACTCCTTTTGTGGTGTGTTTGTCGAGATCCGATGAATTGTGGGTTTATGATCAAGTTTATCTATGAATAATATTTGAATCTTCTCTGAATTCTTTTATGTATGATTCAGTTATCTTTGCAAGTCTCTTTGAATTATCAGTTTGGTTTGGCCTACTAGATTGATCTTTCTTGCCATGGGAGAAGTGCTTAGCTTTGGGTTCAATCTTGCGGTGTCCTTACCCAGTGACAGGAAGGGTTGCAAGGCACGTATTGTATTGTTGCCATCGAGGATAAAAAGATGGGGTTTATATCATATTGCTTGAGTTTATCCCTCTACATCATGTCATCTTGCTTAATGCGTTACTCTGTTCTTATGAACTTAATACTCTAGATGCAGGCAGGAGTCGGTCGATGTGTGGAGTAATAGTAGTAGATGCAGGTAGGAGTTGGTATACTTGTGATGGACGTGATGCCTATATACATGATCATGCCTAGATAATCTCATAACTATGCGCTTTTCTATCAATTGCTCGACAGTAATTTGCTCACCCACCGTAATAATTATGCTATCTTGAGAGAAGCCACTAGTGAAACCTATGGCCCCCGGGTCTATCTCTTATCATATTTGCTTTCAATCTACTTTTATTTGCATCTTTTATTTTTGTATATATATTATAAAATAGCAAAAATATATTTATCTTATCATACCATCTTTATTGGATCTCACTTTCACAAGTGGCCGTGAAGGGATTGACAACCCCTTTATTGTGTTGGTTGCGAGTTCTCAGTTTGTTTGTGTAGGTGCGTGGGACTTTTGAGGAGCCTCCTACTGGATTGATACCTTGGTTCTCAAAACTGAGGGAAATACTTACGCTACACTTGCTGCATCACCCTCTCCTCTTCGAGGAAAAGCAATGCAAGCTCAAGACATAACAGGCCCCACCCCGATACCCCACGGCACAAAAGAATGAAATCTGACACCGAACACATGTTGCGTCATGTCCAGGCAGTATTTTAGGGTTTTCGGCCAGGAAAATCATCGAAAATGCATTTAGTGTTAAAACGCGACAAATTTTGGCATGCATGCTTGCCACGATCATTGTATCCCGTGGAAAAAATTGTGTCGATTGACAGATGCGAAGAAGAGACATGCATCGGAGGATCCCTTTCGTCAAAACCGAAACCCCTGCCTTCCACACACTAGTAGAAAAGGGCCATTTCCCGGTTCGTAAGGCCCATTTGTCCTAGTTGGTGACCGGGACTAAAGGGTCGGTACTAAAGCCCTATACCTTTAGTCCCGGTTATTACACCAACCGGGACAGATGGGCCTCCACGTGGCCGCTGCGGCGAGCCAGGCCGGAGGGCCTTTGGTCCCGGTTGGTAGCACCAACCGGGACCAAAAGGCATCCATGCATCAGCAGCTGGCAGGAGCTGAGGTTTTTGTTTTTTAAGGGGTGGTTTAGGGGTTTTTTTGGGGGGGGGGGTTACATTAGGGTGTTAACTAGTTAATAGAGAGAAGTGTCCTCTCTTATCTCCGTGCTTGGTCGATGCTACGTACTATACGTATAGGGAGGCCCTCGACACGCTAGCTAGTAAGCAATTGAAGCAAACCATCAAGTACAGAAGTTCGTCATGAACATATGCATACCGAGAGAAGTGATATCGACCTCTCCTTCTCCAAGAGATTGGGCGAATAACATGTTTTCGTATATCTATCCGACGCTACTGGCTACATATATACAATATTAAGATCTCATACAATATAATCCCCTAATTATATATGAACTCAGCTGCAACATGGTATTCTCTGGCTTTATTGATGATGTGGTCAAGAAAGAATCCCGCCAATTCCTCTTGAATTGTTTTCATGCGATCTTGTGGTAGGAGTTCATTCCGCATCTGTCACGTCTAATTTGAAGAATGGGGTTAATACATATATATGAATGAAACTCAACAGAAATGATGGTGTAATAAAATGAAATTGTGAATATTATTGCTTACGCATCTCATATTGGCTTTTAGAGTAGCCCCGCTTATTTTTTCATGTCACGTTTTAGATGAACTCGCATGTATAGTATCCATAGTAATCATTCTCTTGTTCCTGCCACAAGCACTTTACGAGAAATAGAGGACAATCAAACTGATAATGAAAGCATTATAAATGGTATTGATGAAAGTAGCTAGAATCAACGGGAGATGCGCGGAACTAGCTAGCTAGTAGTACTTACTTTCGGGTATGTATATCGCAGCTCCCTCGGCAGTCCTAGAGATTGTGCGGTAAATACTTTCCAAACCCTGCGAGACAAAGAAACTAATTACTTGATATCAGGAAATGAACAAAAAGTTACCGATATGGTGCGATAATGATCGATTGAACTTACTTGCTGAGAATTTTAGTCATGTCTGCATAGGTCTTGGGATCTTTTCGTCTCGAGTCTAAGACGGTTACTAGTCCCTGCTCAAGCTTAATCTCCAGGAGAATATAGTGGAAGCTGCACACGCATGCATAACTCATCAATTACATTACTATAACCTCGAGTAATAAGGGAAACCGAATATGCACAAGACAGTAACACTCACTTGAAGTTGTAAGGAAAGAGTATTTTATCTTTGTTTTGATTTATTACCAACGATTTGAGAAAGTTGGCCTCGATTTCTTTGGCTTGAAATTTAACCATAAATTCATCTATGAGATTTGTGTTAATGAACCCTATATCATACATTTCTGCTTTTCTGCATTCGACAATCTTCAATCTGCATAATATAGTGAGGATAATTATAAATAAATGCAATGAAAGAGCTGAGCTATATATAGAGACTTAATGACAGAAGTAGTACTTACAGACAGTAGCAAATGACCATTAATTTATCGAGGGCCTTTTGATTGAAAAACTGGAAGAACTCCTCAAATGGAATAGACAACAGATCAATTCCAACGAGGTCGTGCTCCTCTTTAACTCTCAGCATCAAAGTATTCATCCCCCAGACTCTCTACAGGTTTCCATGTACCAATCATGGAATCTTCGCATCATCATTGTTAGAGATCTTTCATCTTTGACGAGAGGCTTCCCCTAATGGTATTTGTGTTCGTCCACCTCCAAGAAATCATAATGTACATCGTCCGGCAAGTAATCTCCAAGATTGGTATTGGGAAAAAACTCTGAATGATTAGCGACGATATCGCTAGACACCTTGAGCGGGGGGCACGATTGGTTCGCTTGTTCGCTGAGCTGGGCAGTTTTTTCCCAGCTCGTCGTTCTGCTAACCTTCGATCACTGAGAGTACTTCCCGACCGCTCCGCTTCAATATATACCTTTTCAGTAATGCGCTCATAGTCTTCAGGGCATCGATAGTGCGCTTTACTTTCACCGGATCTATCTTCTCCTCCGGAGGTGGATGTTTCTTTGCTTTCACCGCCTGAAAGAAGTTTGCCACTTTGGCTTCCATGATCTTCGCGGTTTCCTCCATGGTCCTCTCGTATGGTAACTTCTCTAGAGGCTTGAGAGATGGACCGGATCTGTATTACCTCCCGCCTCTGGCTGTACTGCTAGACGCCGGAGCAGACAGAGCGGCTGTGGCTGTCTTCTTTCCTTGCTTATGAGGCGGAGGAGGACTATGACGCGCCAGAGAAGCCGAAGCAGCGCGGTGGGTCTCTTCCGCCCTTGCTGACGAGGTGGAGAAGGAGGATGCTGGCTGCTCGGGCGCGCCGGCGCAGGCGGAGAAGGAGGTGGAGTGCCGCCACGCACCGGAGAAGGAGGCTGAGTGCCCTGATCACTTGCTGGAGGAGGACGCGGAGGAGGAGGCGGAGTGCCCTGACTTGCCGGAGGAGGAGGAGGAGGCGGAGGCATCTAGTTCGGAAGGTTGATGAGCTCCTTCCGCCATAGGCATGGAGTCTTCAGAGCAGAACCCAGCCGAGTCTCCCCTTCACCGGTAGGGTCGTCAAGCTCGAGATCCTCAAATCCCTCCATTATTTCATCCACCATCACCCTAGCATGTCCTTCTGGAATTGGACGGTAGTGAAAAGTTGCGCCGGGTTCAGGAGGTCGAACAGAGCCGACAACCGCCTTGACTTTGAAGTTCTGGCATTGCGTCATAAGGTGGTAATGTTGAGACTCCGTGATAGCATCCACGGGGTAGCTAGCAAGAGCCGTGAAGACAGGCTCCAGCTGAAGCAGCTTGGTGGAAGCCACGCTGCTTCTCCTTTGAGATGGCGCGGTAGCTTCGGGGGTAGCTTCGGCAGGTCGCTTGCTGCGAACTGGTTCTCGTTCTTTTATCGCTTGTACCCTTGCGTGCAGCGCCTGCAGTTGGGTCTGCTCCACTTTCTTCCTCCTCCCCTGGCATTTGTAACTGCCTGCATCAGGAAACCCAGCCTTCCACGGAATGGAGCCTGGCGTGCCTCGTGTCCGTTGATAACCCACAAGTGTAGGGGATCACAACAGCTTTCGAGGGTAAAGTATTCAACCCAAATTTATTGATTCGACACAAGGGGAGCCAAAGAATATTCTTGAGTATTAGTAGTTGAGCTGTCAATTCAACCACACCTGGATAACTTAGTATCTGTAGCAAATTATTTAGTAGCAAAGTAGTATGATAATAATGGTAACGATAGCAAAAGTAATGTTTTTGGGTTTTGTAGTAGTTGTAACAATAGCAACGGAAAAGTAAATAAGCGAAGAACAATATGTGAAAAGCTTGTAGGCAATGGATCAGTGATGGATAATTACGTCGGATGCGATTCCTCATGTAATAGTTATAACATAGGGTGACATAGAACTAGCTCCAGTTCATCAATGTAATGTAGGCATGTATTCCGTATATAGTCATACGTGCTTATGGAAAAGAACTTGCATGGCATCTTTCGTCCTACCCTCCCGTGGCAGCAGGGTCCTAGCGGAAACTAAGGGATATTAGGGCCTCCTTTTAATAGAGAACCGGAACAAAGCATTAGCATTTAGTGAAGACATGAACTCCTCAAACTATACGGTCATCACTGAGAAGTATCCCGATTATTGTCACTTTGGGGTTGTCGGATCATAACACATAATAGGTGACTATAGACTTGCAAGATAGGATCAAGAACACACATATATTCATGAAAACATAATAGGTTCAGATCTGAAATCATGGCACTCGGGCCCTAGTGACAAGCATTAAGCATAGCAAAGTCATCGCAACATCAATCTCAGAACATAGTGGATACTAGGGATCAAACCCTAACAAAACTAACTTGATTACATGGTAAATCTCATCCAACCCATCACCGTCCAGAAAGCCTACGATGGAATTACTCATGCACGGCGGTGAGCATCATGAAATTGGTGATTGAGGATGGCTGATGATGACGTCGGCGACGAATCCCCCTCTCCGGAGCCCCGAACGGACTCCAGATCAGCCCTCCCGAGAGAGATTAGGGCTTTGCGGCGGCTCTGCATCGTAAAACGCGATGAAACTTTCTCTCTAATTTTTTCTCCCCGAACGTGAATATATGGAGTTGGAGTTGAGGTCGGTGGAGCTCCAGGGGGCCCACGAGACAGGGGGCGCGCCCAGGGGGAGGGGGTGCGCCGCCCACCCTTGTTGAAAGGGTGTGGGCCCCATGTTCTTGATTCTTTGGCCAATATTTTTTATATTTTCCAAAAAGTGCCTCTGTGGATTTTCAGGACATTCCGAGAACTTTTGCTTTCTACACATAAAACAACATCATGGCAGTTCTGCTCAAAACAACGTCAGTCCAGGTTAGTTTCTTTCAAATCATGCAAGTTAGAGTCCAAAACAAGGGCAAAAGTGTTTGGAAAAGTAGATACGTTGGAGACGTATCAACTCCCCCAAGCTTAAACCTTTGCTTGTCCTCAAGCAATTCAGTTGATAAACTAAAAGTGATAAAGAAAAACTTTTACAAACTCTGTTTGCTCTTCTTGTTGTAAACATGCAAAGCCAGTATTCAGATTTCAGCAAATATTATGAACTAACCATACTCACAATAACAATTAGGTCTCATAATTACTCATATCAATAGCATAATCAGCTAGCGAGCCATAGTAATAAAACTCGGATGACAACACTTTCTCAAAACAATCATAACATGATATAACAAAATGGTATCTCGCTAGCCTTTTCTGAGACCGCAAAACATAAATGCAGAGCACCTTTAAAGATCAAGGACTGACTAAACATTGTAATTCATGGTAAAAGAGATCCAGTCAAGTCATACCCAATATAAACCAATAATAATGAATGCAAATGACAGTGTGCGCTCCAGAGGGTGCTTTTTAATAAGAAGGGTGATGACTCAACATAAAAGTAAATAGATAGGCCCTTCGCAGAGGGAAGCAGGGATTTGTAGAGGTGCCAGAGCTCGATATTAAAATAGAGATTGAATAACATTTTGAGCGGCATACTTTTGCTGTCAACACAAAAACTATGAGATGGTTGTATCTTCCATACTGGTAAAAGTTTATACTCCCCAACCACCAACATCCATTAATCCATGGCCTTCTCGAAACAACGAGTGCCTCCAACTAACAACAGCCCTGGGGGAGTTTTGTTTAATTATTTTGATTTGCTTTGATCTTTTTGGATCATGGGACTGGGCATCCTGGTTACCGGCCCTTTCTCGTGAATGAGGAGCGGTGTACACTCCTCTTGAGAATAACCCACCTAGCATGGAAGAAATAGGCAGCCCTAGTTGAAACATGAGCTGCTCAAGCATACAAAACAGAATTTCATTTGAAGGTTTGGAGTTTGGCACATACAAATTTACTTAGAACGGCAGGTAAATACCGCATATAGGAAGGTATGGTGGACTTATATGGAATAACATTGAGGTTTAAGGAGTTTGGATGCACAAGCAGTATTCCCGCTTAGTACAGGTGAAGGCTAGCAAAAGACTGGGAAGCGACCAACTAAGAGAGCGACAACAGTCATAAACATGCATTAAAATTAATTCACACCGAGTACAAGCATGAGTAGGATATAATCCACCATGAACATAAATATCGTGAAGGCTATGTTGATTTGTTTCAACTGCATGCGTGAACATGTGCCAAGTCGAGTCACTCAATTCATTCAAAGGAGGATACCAACCCATCATACCATATCATAATCATTCTAATAGCATGTTGGCACGCAAGGTAAACCATTATAAGTCATAGCTAATCAAGCATGGCACAAGCAACTATAATCTCTAAATGTCATTGCAAATATGTTTATTTCATAATAAGCTGAATCAGAAACGATGAACTCATCATATTTACAAAAATAAGAGAGGAGGTCGAGTTCATACCAGCTTTTCTCATCTCAATAAGTCCATCATATATCGTCATTATTGCCTTTCACTTGCACGACCGAACGATGTGTATAATAATAATAGTGCACGTGCATTGAACTAAGCTGGAATCTGCAAGCATTCAACTCAAGAGAGAAGACAGGGTAATATGGGCTCTAAATTATATAAACAATCATGCATATGAGAGCCACTAAACATTTTCAATATGGTCTTCTACTCTCGACCCCCAAAGGAAAGAAAAGAAAATAAAACTATTTACACGGGAAAGCTCCCAACAAGTAAGAAAAAAATGAGAAATCTTTTTGGATTTTCATTTTAATTTCTACTACAAGCATGGAAATTAAACTAACTATTTTTTTTGGTTTTTCTTAAGGTTTAACAAACACACAAGAAGAAAACTAGAAAAAGAAAATTAAACTAGCATGGATAATACAATGAAAGAGTATGAGCACCGACGACTAGTGTGTGAACATGAATGTAAGTCGGTGAGAAATACGTACTCCCCCAAGCTTAGGCTTTTGGCCTAAGTTGGTCTAATACCAAGGACCGCTGCTACTCTCCCCGATGTACTGGGAGGTGTAATCAGGATACCACTGGCTGGTCATCTCCGGATCCCACTGGAAAGATGATGCACGATAAGGGTCCAGTGCATGTTCCGGCTCAGGTTCAGGTTCTGGAGTGGATGCTTGGGCTCGATGAGCATACACCGCCTCCGGCGTGATAAGAAAATTATCTGCAAGCAAATCAAACAACAGAGGCGCAGGCAAAATAATAGTCTCATTGTGTCTCTTATTAAATCTAAGGTTATACAAGAGCATCTTCTCTTCGTTGTCAACAATAAATGTGTGGGCTACCATGCTCTTGTAATCTAAAATGTGAGGAGGCAATTTTGTCTCCTCTTTCTCATGGTGCCTAATAGGTATCTGAAAATGTCTAGCAAGACGTGAAGCATAGATACCTCCAAATATGGGGCCTTTTGTACGATTCAGGCTTAGCCGTTTAGCGACGAGAACACCCATAGTAAAACTATTATCTCCAAGCAAGGAATTTTTAAGAATGATAATATCAGGAACACTAAAGTTTCCACTATTTCCACGACCAATCAAGCATCTACTAGCAAATATGGCAAAGTAGCATAAAATAGGAAAATGTATGCTAGAGATTTTTGCCTCGGAACCCTTCTTTGGCTCCTCTACAGTTGTAGTGTTAACAAAGCCATCCACATCATTACGATGGGGTTCCTCTAATTCTCCCTCATAGGGTATCCTACATACCGCGCAAAAATTACGTAAAGACATTTCTCTAAATTCATCATATAAATGAAATAATACTGAAGGCGGTGACTTCTTAAGATAATAATAACATTTTTGCACGGAACTATTGGTGAGTAAGAGATACTGATCGATCTGGTCGTGGAGGAAACCGGTGAGGCCTGCATTCTCGATCAAAGAATAAAAATCTTCATGAATTCCAGCTTCTTTCAAGAAATCATCGCATGGCCATTCACACGACCGTACTTCCGCTAAGCGAGGAAGATTATACTTGGCTTTTTTCCTTCTCTTTAGCTTGTTTTTTCTGAGAGCCTTGGCTAGAAGATCCCCTCAAAAGTTTCCTTAACATTTTTTGAGAATTTCTGAAATTTTAGTAACTTCAAAATAAAAGTGAATAAAACTAAACAAGATTGATAGCAACTACTCCTACAAGTGCCTTGAGCCTATATCATGCATTAGAATTGCTTGGGACCTCATAAATTTAACATGCAAGCTCAAGAACATGGTCACCTATGCAGCAAAAATTTGCAATGAATAAAGCACTAGAACAAAAACTAATTGTACCAATGGAGGAGTCACATACCCAGCAATAATCTCCCGAAGCAGTTTTGTGAATGGAGCTTTGAGCAAGGAGATAGAAAATCGCAGCAAAATGAGCTAGAACTCGTGCTTGATCTGGATGGGGAATTTTTTTGGGTAGAAGGTGAAGTGTGTGGGTGCTGGCATAAGTGGAGGGGGGCCACCAGGGGCCCACGAGACTGGGGGGCGCGCACAGGTGGGGTGGGCGCGCCCTCCAATCTCGTGGCCTGGTGCTTGCCCCTCTTGTAGTGATTTCAATGCCTAAAATCCTCAAATATTCCATAAAAATTCATACTAAATTTGCAGGGCATTTGGAGCACTTTTATTTTTGTGCTATTTTTTTAATTGTACGGATAATTCAGAAAACAGACAGATAATACTAGTTTTGCTTTATTTATTCTAAATAACAGAAAGTAAAAAGTGGGTACAGAAGGTTGTGCCTTCTAGTTTCATCCATCTCATGATCATCAAAATGAATCCACTAACAAGGTTGATCAAGTCTTGTTAAAAAACTCATTCCGAATAACACGGAACCGGAGAAATTTGGAATAACACAAAGTTACCTCAACGGGGATATGAAAATCCCCAACAATAAGAATACCAAACTTTTTCTTGACAGTAGGGAGAGGAAATTCAAAACCTCCAATAATGATAGTTGGAACTTTTCAAATAGAATTGATGCTATGAATTTGAGATTGTTTCCTCGGAAAGTGTACAGTATGCTCATTACCATTAACATGAAAAGTGACATTGCCTTTGTTGCAATCAATAACAGCTCCTGCAGTGTTCAAAAAAGGTCTACCAAGGATAATCGACATACTATCGTCCTCGGGAATATTAAGAATAACAAAGTCCGTTAAGATAGTGACATTTGCAACCACAACAGGCACATCCTCACAAATACCGACAGGTATAGCAGTTGATTTATCGGCCATTTGCAAAGATATTTCAGTAGGTGTCAACTTATTCAATTCAAGTCTACGATATAAAGAGAGAGGCATAACACTAACACCGGCTCTAAGATCACATAAAGCAGTTCTAACATAATTTCTTTTAATGGAGCATGGTATAGTTGGTACCCCCAGATCTCCATGTTTCTTTGGTATTCCACCATGTAATTAGCAAGCATGGTGGAAATTTCAGCTTCTGGTATCTTTCTTTTATTTGTGATGATATCCTTCATATATTTAGCATAAGGATTTACTTTGAGCATATCAGTTAAGCGCATACGTAAGAAGATAGGTCTAATCATTTCAGCAAAGCGCTCAAAATCCTCATCATCCTTTGTCTTGGATGGATTAGGAGGAAAGGGCATGGGTTTCTGAACCCATGGTTCTCTTTCTCTACCGTGCTTCCTAGCAACAAAATCTCTCTTATCATAACGTTGATTCTTTGATTGTGGGTTATCAAGATCAACAGCGGGTTCAATCTCTACATCATTGTTTTTGCTAGGTTGAGCATAAACATGAACATTATCATTAACATTATCACTAGGTTCATGTTCATCACCTGATTGTGTTTCAGCATCAGAAACTGAAATACCATTGGGATTCTCAGGTGTGTCTACAGTAGGTTCACTAGAAGCATGCAAAGTCCTATCGTTTTTCTTTTTCTTCTTTTTAGAAGAACTAGGTGCCTCTATATTATTTCTCTGAGAATCTTGCTCGATTTTCTTAGGGTGGCCTTCATGATACAAAGGTTACTGAGTCATTCTACCAGTTCTAGTAGCCACTCTAACTGTTGGGGAACGTAGCAGAAATTCAAAATTTTCTACGCATCACCAAGATCAATCTATGGAGATTCTAGCAACAAGATAGGGAGAGGATGAGCATCTTCATACCCTTGAAGATCGCTAAGTGGAAGCGTTACAAGAACGCGACTGATGGAGTCGTACTCGCGGCAATTCAAATCGCGGAAGATCCGATCTAGCGCCAAACGGACGGCGCCTCCGCATTCAACACACGTACAGCCCGGGGACATCTCCTCCTTCTTGATCCAACAAGGGGAGAGGAGAAGTTGAGGGAGAACTCTGACAGCACAACGACGTGGTGGTGGTGGAGCTCGTGGTTCTCCAGCAGGGCTTCGCCAAGCACTACGGAGGAGGAGGAGGTGTTGGAGGAGGGAGAGGGCTGTGCCAGGGAAGAGGTGCAGCTGCCCTCCCACCCCTCCACTATATATAGGGGCAAGGGGAGAGGAGAGGCACCCTAGGGTTTTCCCTAGGGGGCGGCGGCCAAGCAGATTGGATCTCCCTAGGGAAAATCCTATGGAGACTTGCCCCCCAAGCCAAGCAGGTGGAGGATTGCCTCCCAAGCCAGGTGGAGGCGCCCCACCTCCCCAAATAACATGGGAAAGGGTGTGGAGGGCGCACCACCCCTTAGTGGGCTGGTTTGCCCCTTCCCCTTTGGCCCATGAGGCCCTCCAACACTTGTCGGGGCTCCCGAAACACCTTTCGGTCATGCTGGCCATAGCGTGGTACCCCCGGAACACTTCCGGACTCCAATACCCTTTGTCCAATATATTGATCTTCACCGCCGGACCATTCCGGAACTCCCCGTGACGTCCGGGATCACATCCAGTGCTCCGAACTACCTTCGGTAAACACATACTATTTCCCATAACAACTCTAGCGTCACCGAACCTTAAGTGTGTAGACCCTACGGGTTCGGGAATCATGCAGACATGACCGAGACATCTCTCCATCCAATAACCAACAGCGGGATCTGGATACCCATGTTGGCTCCCACATGTTCCATGATGATCTCATTGGATGAACCACGATGTCGGGGATTCAAGCAATCCCGTATGCAATTCCCTTTGTCAATCGGTACGGTACTTGCCCGAGATTTGATCGTCGGTATCCCAATACCTCGTTCAATCTTGTTACCGGCAAGTCACTTTACTCGTTCCGTAATGCATGATCTCGTGACTAACTAATTAGTCACATTGAGCTCATTATGATGATGCATTACCAAGTGGGCCCAGAGATACCTCTCTGTCATACGGAGTGACAAATCCCAGTCTCGATTCGTGCCAACCCAACAGACACTTTCGAAGATACCTGTAGTGCACCTTTATAGCCACCCAGTTATGTTGTGACATTTGGTACACCCAATGCATTCCTATGGTATCCGGGAGTTGCACAATCTCATGGTCTAAGGAAATGATATTTGACATTAGAAAAGCTCTTAGGAAATGAACTATACAATCTTGTGCTATGCTTAGGATTGGGTCTTGTCCATCCCATCATTCTCATAATGATGTGATCCCGTTATCAATGACATCCTATGTCCATGGTCAGGAAACCAAAACCATCTATTGATCAACGAGCTAGTCAACTAGAGGCTCACTAGGGACATGTTGTGGTCTATGTATTCACACATGTATTATGGTTTCCAGTTAATACAATTATAGCATGAACAATAGACAATTATCATGAACAAGGAAATATAGTAATAACCATTTTATTATTGCCTCTAGGGCATATTTCCAACAGTCTCTCACCTGCACTAGAGTCAATAATCTAGTTCACATCACTATGTGATTGCAATGAATCCAACACCCATTGGGTTTGATCATATATCGCTTGTGAGAGAGGTTATTAGTCAACGGGTATGAATCTTTCAGATCCGTGTGTGCTTTACAAATCTCTATGTCATCTCCTAGATGCAGCTACCACGCACTATTTGGAACTATTCCAAATAACTGCTCTACTATATGAATCCGGTCTACTACTCAAAGTCACCTAGATTAGTGTCAAAGTTTGCATTGGCGTAACACTTTACGACGAACTCTTTTACCACCTCCATAATCGAGAAAATTCCTTAGTCCACTAGTTACTAAGGATAACCTTGACCGCTGTCCTGTGATCCATTCCTGGATCACACTTGTACCCCTTGACTGACTCATGGCAAGGCACACTTTAGGTGCGGTACACAACATAGCATACTGTGGAGCCTACGTCTAAAGCATAGGGGACGACCTTCGTCCTTTCTCTCTCTTCTATCGTGGTCAGGTCTTGAGTCTTACTCAATACTCACACCTTATAACACAGCCAGGAACTCCTTCTTGGCCGATCTATTTTGAACTCCTTCAAAATCTTGTCAGGGTGCGTAATCATTTGAAAGTACTATCAAGCGATTTTGATCTATCCTTATAGATCTTGATGCTCAATGTTCAAGTAGCTTAATCCAGGTTTTCCATTGAAAAACACTTTTCAAATAACCCTTTATGCTTTCCAGAAATTCTACATCATTTTCGATCAACAATATGTCAACAACATATACTCATTAGAAATGCTATAGTGCTCCCACTCACTTATTTGGAAATACAAGTTTCTCATAAACTTTGTATAAACCCAAAATCTTTGATCATCTCATCAAAGCGTATATTCCTTCTCCGAGATGCTTACTCCAGTCCTTAGAAGGATTACTGAAGCTTTGCATACTTGTTAGCATCTCTCAGGATTCACAAAACCTTCTGGTTGTATCACATACAACCTTTCCTCAATAAAATCGTCGAGGAGAAAATGTTTTGACATCCTATCTGCAAGATTTCATAAATAATGCAGTAACTACTAATATAATTCCAACAGACTCTTAGCATCGCTAAGAGTGAGAAAGTCTCATCGTAGTCAACTCCTTGAACTTGTCGAAAAACATCTTAGCGACAAGTCAAGCTTTCTTAATGGTGACACTTACCATCATTGTTCGTCTTCCTTTTAAAATTCATCTGTACTCAACAGCCTTACGACCATCAAGCAGTTCTTCGAAAGTCTATACTTTGTTTTCATACATGGATCCTCTCTCGGATTTTATGGCCTCAAGACATTCGTCGGAATCCAGGCCCACCATCGCTTCTCCATAGCTCATAGGTTCATTGTTGTCTAGCAACATGACCTCTAAGACAGGATTACGTACCACTCTGAAGTAGTACACATCCTTGTTGACCTACGAGGTTTGGTAGTGACTTGATCTGAAGTTTCATGATCACTATCATCAGCTTCCACTTCAATTGGTGTAGGCGCCATAGGAACAACTTCCTGTGCCCTGCTACACACTAGTTGAAGTGATGGTTCAGTAACCTCATCAAGTCTCCACCATCCTCCCATTCAATTCTTTCAAGAGAAACTTTCTCTCGAGAAAGGACCCATTTCTAGAAACAATCACTTTTGCTTCCGGATCTGAAATAGGAGGTATGCCCAACTGTTTTGGATGTCCTATGAAGATGCATTTATCCGCTTTCGGTTCGAGCTTATCAGGCAAAACCTTTCACATAAGTGTCGCAACCCCAAACTTTTAAGAAATGACAGCTTAGGTTTCTCTAAACCATAGTTCACACGGTGTCATCTCAATGGAATTACATGGTGCCCTATTTAAAGTGAATGCGGTTGTCTCTAATGCCTAACCTATAAACGATAGTGGTAATTCGATAAGAGACATCATGGTATGCACCATATCCAATAGGGTGCAACTATGATGTTCGGACACACCATCACACTATGGTGTTCCAGGCGGTATTAGTTGTGAAACAATTTCCACAAGGTCTTAATTGTGTACCACTCGTAACTCAGATATTCATCTCTATGATCATATCATAGACATTTTATCCTCTTGCCACGATGATCTTCAACTTCACTCTGAAATTGCTTGAACCTTTCAATAATTCAGACTTGTGTTTCATCAAGTAAATATACTTAGAATCTACTCAAATCATCTATGAAGTAAGAGCATAACGATATTCACTACGTGCCTCAGCACTCATTGGATTGCACACATGAAATGTATTACTTCCAACAAGTTGCTCTCTTGTTTCATCTCACTGAAAAACGAGGCCTTTCAGTCATCTTGCCCATGTGGTATGAGTTGCATGTCTCAAGTGATTCAAAATCAAGTGAGTCCAAACAATCCATCTGTATGGAGTTTCTTCATGCATATATACCAATAGACATGGTTCGCATGTCTCAATCTTTTCAAAAATGAGTGAGTCCAAAGATCCATCAACATGGAGCTTCTTCATTCGTATTATACCAGTATGACTCAAATGGCAGTGCCACAAGTATGTGGTACTATCATTACTATCTTATATATCTTGGCATGAACATGTGTATCACTACGATCGAGATTCAATAAACCATTCATTTTAGGTGCAAGACCGTTGAAGGTATTATTCAAATAAACAGAGTAACCATTATTCTCCTTAAATGAATAGTATTGCGATAAACATAATCCAATCATGTCTATGCTCAACACAAACACCAAATAACAATTATTTAGGTTTAACACCAATCTCGATGGTAGAGGGAGCATGCTATGCTTGATCACGTCAACCTCAGAAACACTTCCAACACACATCGTCATCTCACCTTTAGTTAGTCTCCGTTTATTCCACAGTTTTTATTTCGAGTTACTAACACTTAGCAACCGAACCAGTATCTAATACCCTGGTGCTACTAGGAGTACTAGTAAAGTACACATTAATATAATGTATATCCAATATACTTCTGTCGACCTTGCCAGCCTTCTCATCTACCAAGTATCTAGGGTAGTTCTGCTTCAGTGACCGTTCCCCTCATTACAGAAGCACTTAGTCTCGGGTTTGGGTTCAACCTTGGGTTTCTTCACTAGAGCAGCAACTGATTTGCCGTTTCATGAAGTATCCCTTCTTTCCCTTGCCCTTCTTGAAACTAGTGGTTTTACTAACCATCAACAATTGATGCTCCTACTTGATTTCTACTTTCGCGGTGTCAAACATCATGATTTGCTCAAGGATCATCATGTCTATCCCTGATATGTTATAGTTCATCACGAAGCTCTAGTAGCTTGGTGTTAGTGACTTTGGAGAACCATCACTATCTCATCTGGAAGATAACTCCCACTCGATTCAAGCGATTGTAGTACTCAGACAATCTGAGCACATGCTCAACGATTGAGCTTTTCTCCCTTAGTTTGCAGGCTTAAGAAACTTGTCGGAGGTCTCACACCTCTTGACGTGGGCACGAGCCTGAAATCCCAATTTTAGCTCTTGGAACATCTCATATATTCCGCGATGTTTCAAAAATGTCTTAGTTGCCTCAATTCTGATCCGTATAACATTACGCACTGAACTATCACGTAGTCATCAAAACGTGTATGTCAGATGTTCACAACATCCACAAACGACGCTCGAGGTTCAGCACACCGAGCAGTGCATTAAGGACATAAGCCTTCTGTGCCGCAATGAGGACAATCCTCAGTATACGGACCCAGTCCGCATAATTGCTACTGTCAACTTTCAACTAAATTTTCTCAAGGAACATATCTTAAATAGTAGAACTAAAGCGTAAGCTGCAACATAATTTGCAAAGACCTTTTGACTATGTTCATGATAATTAAGTTCATCTGATTATTTAATGAACTCTCACTTAGATAGACATCCCTCTAGTCATCTAAGTGATACATGATCCGAATCAACTAGGCCGTGTCCGATCATCATGTGAGACGGACTAGTCATCATTGGTGAACATCTTTATGTTGATCGCATCTGCTATATGACTCATGTTCGACCTTTCGGTCTCTTGTGTTCTGGGGCCATGTCTGTACATGCTAGGCTCGTCAAGTCAACCTAAGTGTTTTGCATGTGTAAATATGGCTTACACCTGTTGTATGCGAATGTTAGAATCTATCACACCCGATCATCACGTGGTGCTTCGAAACAACGAACCTTCGCAACGGTGCACAGTTAGGGGGAACACTTTCTTGAAATTTTATGAGGGATCATCTTATTTATGCTACCGTCATTCTAAGCAAGTAAGATGTAAACATGACAAACATCACATGCAAATCATAAAGTGACATGATATGGCCAATATCATCTTGCGCCTTTGATCTCCATCTTTGAGGCACGGCATGATCACCTTCGTCACTGGCATGGCACCATGATCTCCATCATCGTGTCTTCATGAAGTTGTCTCGCCAACTATTACTTCTACTACTATGGCTAACGGTTAGCAATAAATTAAAGTAATTACATGGCGTTTTCAATGACACGCATGTCATACAATAAATTAAGACAACTCCTATGGCTCCAGCCGGTTGTCATACTCATCGACATGTAAGTCATGATTCCTATTACAAGAACATGATCAATCTCATACATCACATATATCATTCATCACATTCTTTTGGGCCATATCACATCAATAGCATACCCTGCAAAAACAAGTTAGACGTCCTCTAATTGTTGTTGCAAGTTTTTACGTGGTTGCTATAGGTTTCTAGCAGGAACGTTTCTTACCTACGCCAAAACCACAACATGATATGCCAATTGCTATTTACCCTTCATAAGGACCCTTTTCTTCGAATCCGATCCAACTAAAGTGGGAGAGACTGGCACCCGCTAGCCACCTTATGCAACAAGTGCATGTCAGTTGGTGGAACCTGTCTCACGTAAGCGTACATGTAAGGTCGGTCCGGGCCGCTTCATCCCACAATGCCGCCGAATCAAGATAGGACTAGTAACGGTAAGAAAATTGTACAAACCATCGCCCACAACTACTTGTGTTCTACTCGTGCATATAATCTACGCAATAGACCTAGCTCATGATGCCACTGTTGGGGAACGTAGAAGAAACTCAAAATTTTCTACGCATCATCAAGATCAATCTATGGAGATTCTAGTAACAAGAGAGGGAGAGGATGAGCATCTTCATACCCTTGAAGATCGCTAAGTGGAAGCGTTACAAGAACGCGGTTGATGGAGTCGTACTCGCGGCGATTCAAATCGCGGAAGATCCGATCTAGCGCCAACCAAGCTTTTAAATAGCGGATAGCGGACTTGTTGCGGATGAAGGTCCGTGTAGCGGGATGCGGATAGCGGGCGGTATTGCGGGCGCTATGTCCACATAGCCAATTTTTAAAAAGACACTCATAAATTTGAGATTGTTGTGTATATTTCTAGGTCATTGGCAAAAAATATGACAACTAATTTGAGAAATCATCATTTATATAAGAATATAAGTTATAATTGAGCAATATTTGGTCATGCAACCATGCAAGCAAGACACATTTACCAAAATAGATTACACAACAGAACAACAAGGACTTATATAGCGGGCGATATTGCGGATAACGGACGATATAGCGGTCTAACAAGTGATATTGCGCCAGCATCATGACAACACGCTATTTTCTAATGCAACCTTAAACTAATAGCGGCAGGGTGACGCTACCGCTATTGCGGCCGCAATAGCGGAGGTAGCGGGCACTATTTTAAAGCTTGGCACCAACGGATGGCGCCGCCGCATTCAACACACGTACAGCCCGGGGACGGCTCCTCCTTCTTGATCCAGCAAGGGGAGAGGAGAAGTTGAGGGAGAACTCCGACAGCACGACGGCGTGGTGGTGGTGGAGCTCGTGGTTCTCCAGCAGGGCTTCGCCAAGCACTACAGAGGAAGAGGTGCGGCTGCCCTCCCACCCCTCCACTATATATAGGGGCAAGGGGAGTGGGGAGGCGCCCTAGGGTTTCCCCTAGGGGGAGGCGGCCAAGTAGATTGGATCTCCCTAGGGAAAATCCTAGGGAGACTTGCCCCCCAAGCCAAGCAGGTGGAGGATTGCCTCCCAAGCCAGGTGGAGGCCCCCCACCTCCCCAAATAACGTGGGAAAGGGTGTGGAGGGCGGACCACCCCTTAGTGGGCTGGTTTGCCCCTTCCCCTTTGTCCCATGAGGCCCTCCAACACTTGCCGGGGCTCCCGAAACACCTTTCGATCATGCTGGCCATAGCGTGGTACCCCCGGAACACTTCCGGACAACAATACCCTTTGTCCAATATATTGATCTTCACCGCCGGACCATTCCGGAACTCCCCGTGACGTTCGGGATCACATACGGGGCTCCGAACTACCTTCGATAAACACATACTCCCTCTATTCCTAAATGTAGTGCGCATAGGAAAGTTCAAAAGTCAAACTCTCCCTACTTTGACTTCATTTATAGATGACAAATATCTACATCTACAGTATTAAGTATATATCATTAGATGCATCATTAAGCATATATTTATATTATATTTGTTCAGTATTATTTTGGTTGATGCTTTTCTCACTAAACTTGGTCAAACTAAACAATGTTTGACTCCTAGGAAATTCTATGCGCACTACATTTAGGAATAGAGGGAGTACTATTTCCCATAACAACTCTAGCGTCACCGAACCTTAAGTGTGTAGACTCTACGGGTTCGGGAATCATGCAGACATGACCGAGACATCTCTCCGGCCAATAACCAACAGCTGGATCTGGATACCCATGTTGGCTCCCACATGTTCCACGATGATCTCATCGAATGAACCACGATGTCGGGGATTCAAGCAATCCCGTATGCAATTCCCTTTGTCAATCAGTACGTTCCTTGCCCGAGATTCAATCGTCGGTATCCCAATACCTCGTTCAATCTCGTTACTGGCAAGTCATTTTACTCGTTCCGTAATGCATGATCCCTTGACTAACTACTTAGTCACATTGAGCTCATTATGATGATGCATTACTGAGTGGGCCTAGAGATACCTCTCCATCATACGGAGTGACAAATCCCAGTCTCAATTCGTGCCAACCCAACAGACACTTTCGTAGATACCTGTAGTGCACCTTTATAGCCACCCAGTTACGTTGTGACGTTTGGTACACCCAAAGCATTCCTACGGTATCTGGGAGTTGCACAATCTCATGGTCTAAGGAAATAATACTTGACCTTAGAAGAGCTCTTAGCAAACGAACTATACGATCTTGTGCTATGCTTAGGATTGGGTCTTGTCCATCACATCATTCTCATAATGATGTGACCCCGTTATCAATGACATCCTATGTCCATGGTCAGGAAACCATAACCATCTATTGATCAACGAGCTAGTCAACTAGAGGCTCACTAGGGACATGTTGTGGTCTATGTATTCACACATGTATTATGGTTTCTAGTTAATACAATTATATCATGAACAATAGACAATTATCATGAACAAGGAAATATAATAATAACCATTTTATTATTGCCTCTAGGGCATATTTCCAACACTAACAGCAAAGTCATTTTTATTATTTAATTCATTAAGCAAATCATTTTGAGCTTTAAGTACTTGCTCAGCTTGAGTAGCAACCATAGAAGGATATTTGCTAATGAGTTTGAGTTCACCTTTAACTCTAGCCATATTATCGCTCACGCGTCCAATCTCGAAAGCATTATTCTTTAGCTCTCTACCAACATAAGAATTAAAACTTTCTTGTCTATCCATAAAGTCATCAAATTCATCTAAGCATGGGCTATGAAATTTAGTAGAGGCGATTTCAACTTTATCATATCTATAGAGAGAATTTACCTTTACTACCTGTGTCGGGTTATCAAGATAATGTGGTTCTTCAACAGGCGGTATATTAAGACCATATATTTCTTCAATAGGAGGTAAATTCTTAACATCTTCAGCTTTAATACCTTTTTTTATTGATTTCTTTGCCTCTTGCATATCTTCAGGACTGAGAAATAAAACACCTCTCTTCTTCGAGTGGGTTTAGGAATAGGCTCAGGAGTTGGCTTAATTGGTTCAGGAATTGCCTCAGGAATTGGCTCAGGAAGAGTCCAATTATTTTCATTAGTCAACATATTATTCAATAGTAATTCAGCTTCATCGACTGTGCTTTCCCTGAAAACACAACCAACACAACTATCCAAGTGGTCCTTGGAGGCATCGGTTAGTCCATTATAAAAGATATCAAGTATTTCATTTTTCTTAAGAGAATGATCAGGTAAAGCATTAAGTAATCGGAGAAGCCTCCCCAAGCTTGTGGGAGACTCTCTTCTTTGATTTGCACAAAATTATATATTTCCCGCAAGGCAGCTTGTTTCTTATGAGCAGGGAAATATTTAGCAGAGAAGTAATAAATCATATCCTGGGGACTACGCACACAACCAGGAGCAAGAGAATTATACCAAGTCTTAGCATCACCCTTTAATGAGAACGGGAATATCTTAAGGATATAATAATAGCAAGATTTATCATCATGAGTAAACAGGGTGGCTATATCATTCAACTTGGTAAGATGTGCCACAACAGTTTCAGATTCAAGGCTATAAAAAGGACCAGATTCAACTAAAGTAATAATTGCAGGATCAACAGAGAATTCATAATCCTTATAAGTAACACAGATAGGTGAAGTAGCAAAAGCAGGGTCAGGTTTCATTCTAGCATTAAGACACTCCTGCTTCCATTTAGCTAATAATTTCTTAAGATCATATCTATCATTGCAAGCAAAGATAGCTCTAGCAGCTTCCTCATTCATAACATAACCCTTAGGAACAACAAGCAATTCATAATCATTGCGAGAATTTTGATCATCACTATCATCAATAATAGCATCTTCAATAATGTCATTCCCCCTAACTCTAGCAAGTTGTTCATCAAGAAATTCACCTAATGGCAAAGTAGTATCACGCACAGAAGTAGTTTCATCATAAGTATCATGCATAGAAGAAGTGGCATCATCAATAACTTGCAACCTATCAGAATTCATGGTAGTAGCAGGTTTAGGTGTCGCAAGCTTACTCAAAACAGAAGGAGAATCTAGTGCCGAGCTAGATGGCAGTTCCTTACCTCCCCTCGTAGTTGAGGGATAGATCGTAGTTTTCGCGTCTTTCATGTTCTTCATAGTGATCAACAGATATAAATCCCAAGTGACTCAGAGAATAGAGCTATGCTCCCCGGCAAAGGCGCCAGAAATTACTCTTGATAACCCACAAGTGTAGGGGATCGCAACAGCTTTCGAGGGTAAAGTATTCAACCCAAATTTATTGATTCGACACAAGGGGAGCCAAAGAATATTCTTGAGTATTAGCAGTTGAGTTGTAAATTCAACCACACCTGGATAACTTAGTATCAGCAGCAAAGTATTTAGTAGCAAAGTAGTATGATAATAAAGGTAACGATAGCAAAAGTAATGTTTTTGGGTTTTGTAGTAGTTGTAACAATAACAACGGAAAAGTAAATAAGCGAAAAACAATATGTGAAAAGCTCATAGGCAATGGATCAGTGATGGATAATTATGCCGGATGCGATTCCTCATGTAATAGTTATAACATAGGGTGACACAGAACTAGCTCCAGTTCATCAATGTAATGTAGGCATGTATTCTGTATATAGTCATACGTACTTATGGAAAAGAACTTGCATGACATCTTTTGTCCTACCCTCCCGTGGCAGCGGGGTCCTAGCAGAAACTAAGGGATATTAAGGCCTCCTTTTAATAGAGAACTGGAACAAAGCATTAGCACTTAGTGAATACATGAACTCCTCAAACTACGGTCATCACCGAGAAGTATCCCAATTATTGTCACTTCGGGGTTGTCGGATCATAACACATAATAGGTGACTATAGACTTGCAAGATAGGATCAAGAACACACATATATTCATGAAAACATAATAGGTTCAGATCTGAAATCATGGCACTCGGGCCCTAGTTACAAGCATTAAGCATAGCAAAGTCATAGCAACATCAATCTCAGAAAATAGTGGATACTAGGGAACAAACCCTAACAAAACTAACTTGATTACATGGTAAATCTCATCCAACCCATCACCGTCTAGCAAGCCTACGATGGAATTACTCACGCACGGCGGTGAGCATCATGAAATTGGTGATTTAGGATGGTTGATGATGACGACGGCGACTAATCCCCCTCTCCGGAGCCCCGAACGGACTCCAGATCAGCCCTCCCAAGAGAGATTAGGGCTTGGCGGCTACTCCGTATCGTAAAACGTGATGAAAATTTCTCACTGGTTTTTTTCTCCCCGAACATGAATATATGGAGTTGGAGTTGAGGTCGGTGGAGGTCCAGGGGGCCCACGAGATAGGGGGGGCGCCCAGGGGGAGGGGGGCGCCCCCCACCCTCGTGGACAGGGTGTGGGCCCCCTGGTCTTGATTCTTTCGCCAGTATTTTTTATATTTTCCAAAAAGTGCCTCCGTGGATTTTCAGGACATTCCGAGAACTTTTGCTTTCTACACATAAAACAACATCATGGCAGTTCTGCTGAAAACAGCATCAGTCTGGGTTAGTTTCATTCAAATCAAGCAAGTTAGATTCCAAAACAAAGGCAAAAGTGTTTGGAAAAGTAGATACGTTGGAGACGTATCATCCGTCTAGGGTGCTCCAAATTCCCGAGGGCCATTGTGAGCTCATCGTTCTCTCTGTCTGGAACGAACGTCCCTTGCTGCGCTCCGGCGATATAGTCCTGTAGCTTCGTGATGGGTATTCGCATTTTCTCATTCATTCAAACGTACTTCCCTGATACAGGGTCCAAGGTTCAGCCAACCCCGAAGAACCAGGTCCGGCAATGGTCTGGCCAGTTCAATGTCTCTGGTTTGACCCCTTTATCAAGCAGGTCATTCTCAGCCTTGGGCCACAACGGTCGGGCTTTGAGGTAGCCACCTGACCCCGTGCGATGGTGAAGCTCCTTCTTTGCAGCATTTTTCTTGTTTGTCACTGACATCTTCTTACTCTTGTCCGATGTCTCGTGGGCCACAAATGCGGGCCAATGATCTCTGATCTTCTCATACCGGCCAGTGAATTCTGGTGTCCTTTCTTTGTCGACAAACATTGTTTTCAGCTCATTCTTCCACCTCCTGAATAGATCTGCCATCTTCTTAAGAGCATGAGACTTGATCAATTGCTCTTTAACTGGCTTCTCCGGATCCTCCTCTGGCGGTACGGTAAAATTTGCCTTCAACACGGTCCAAAGATCATCTTTCTGCATATCGTTGACATAAGACACCTCAGGGTCTTCCTTCTTAGGCTTAAACCATTGGTGGATGCTGATCGGGATCTTGTCCCTAACAAGAACCCCGCACTGAGCAGAAAATGCTTCCTTGGTTCGCATGGGTTCAATGGTTGGCTATCGCGCGCGATTGCTGTGATCTCAAACCTTTCATCCGAGCGCAGCTTTTTCTTCGGGCCTCGTTTCTTTACCGAAGTTGTGCTCGATCCGAAGGGCTAGAAAAAAGAAGAAAGATGAGAGTTAATTAATATATGTACATAACAAAACAATGAATTCATCAATTAGCTAGTCAGCACAGGCTTAATTAATATATATACCTGGCCGGACTTTGTTCGGTCACCGGGGCCGTCATCACGCTCTCCTTCTTGCACCCGCATTCGGCCATCGGAGCCATCATAATCATGTCTTTCCTCCTCCATTGTTTGATCACCGTAGCCTGCTTCTTCACCCTGTCCTTCCAGACCATCATTGTCGTTCAGATATGACAAGACATCAACTCCGGCTAAGATTATGTCCCCCAACACCTCTTCTGCTGCCTCGTCTCGTCCGTGCTCCATTGTTTATGCAAATATTACAACATGGCAATTATTATGCAAACATGACAACAGGTGGATATATTAGTGGCAAACATAGACCTAGCTACCTAATCACAATAAGGAATCATATTAGTGGCATGGACGCTTCTCTAGGGTTTGGGGTGGCCTCAACAATGCTTCAAGGGTTCGGGGTGGCCTCGACAACAACGCTTGGCGATCCTTGACCCTCGATCCTTAACGACCCTCGAACCCTCGGCCCCTCGACGACCCTCGACCCCTCGACCCCTCGACGACCCTCGAACCCTCGACCCCTCGCCCCTCCAACCCTTGACGACCCTCGACCCTCGGTGACTTCTACCCTAGTTCCCGACCCTCGCCCCT
>NC_041385.1:63594541-63608607 GCF_002162155.2 Triticum dicoccoides
ATATCGACTCCCCCCTCATGTCGAAGTTATCGGGGAGGGGGTATATCGACAACGACATACCCGATAAAAAATAAGAAGAGGAAGAAGAAGAAAAAAAAGAAGAGAAGAAGAAAGGAATAGAGGAGGATATCGAAGAAAAAAAGAAGAAAAAAGAGGAGAAGAAGAAAGGAATAGAGGAGAAGAAGGAAAACATAGAATAATTCTTTTTTTTTCTTCTCCTCCTCTATTTCTTTCTTCTTCTCCTCTTTTTTCTTCTTCTTTTTTTTCTTCTTATTTTTTCTCCTCTTCTTCCTCTCCTCTTCTTCTCTTTCTTCCTCTTCTAGTTTTCCTTTTTCCTCTCCTCTTCTTTTTCTTCTTCTTTCTTCTTCCTTCTTCCTAGTCCTAGATAGAACTTTTCTAAAAATGTAACATTTGCATATATAAAAGTTATTCTTTTTCTTCCTTCTTCCTTCTTCCTAGCTAGATATCACTGTTCAAAAAATCTTCCGATTCAGCGATTAATGTTCCGATTTATCGCTACTCGTGGGGTGACCGATAAGATTATGTGTTATCTTCATCGTTTATCTTTTGGGTCGATTTATCGCTCTAACAAGCGATTTATCGGGAATCTACTGATAAATTGGACCTATTCGTAGCTCTATATTTGCAAAAACTATGTATATTTGTGTTTTGTGGACCTTGTTACGCAATATGAACTGTTGTCCTATTTTGTTTGTCATTATATGAGGATTCAAAGGCCGGGAATCAAGGTAACACTTCTGTCCAATATTTTTTTGGTGTTTAATATATCATATTTTAGTGTTGGGAACCTAGGATTTGCAGAAAATATCTGACTAATAGTCGACCGATAAAATCAATTAATCGACTGATTTCTGATTAATCTCTAACCCCCAGCCGACCAAGACGATAACGATAAGCGATATCCTCAACATTGCTAGATATATAAAACTTTTTCTAAAAATGTAACTTTTGCATCTATAAAACTTTTTATTCTTCTTCCTTCCTTCTCTTCCTTCTTCCTAAATATATATAACTTATCGAAAAATGAAACTAACCTAAAATGCACTAAATCAAAGAACATACATAGATAAAACTTTTCTAAAAATCTATCTTTTGCATACATGAACATATATACACAAAGAACATACATACATATATACATTTTTATAAAAATGCAAAAGAACAAATCATCATATATATGAACAAAAAATTAAAAAAAAGGACATATAATCAGATATACACACATATACATATAATCTGGAAAAAACATCATATATATGTGAAAAAAACAGGGAGGAGAGGACAGGGGAAGGGGGCGGCGCCGGCCTGACCAAGGAGAGGTGCGGCGTGGTCGGGGAAGGGCAGATGCACGGCGTCGGTGTAGAGGGCGGCGACGGTGGCGTGGTCGGGGCAGGGCGACGGTGGCGTGGTCGATCGGGCCGGGCAGGGCGAGGTAGAGGCAGGGCGAGGACGCGCGGCGTGGTCGGGGGCAGGTGCAACAGCGGCATGGTCGGGGCAGGGGCGGCGGCGTAGACGGGGCAGAGGGCGGCGACGGCGTCGACGGGGCGAGCTCGAGCAGCCTGGCGTCGTCGTCAGAGGGATCGGAGAACTGAAACGAATTTTTCACAAGTGTTGGCTTATATAACAAAGGCTTTAGTCCCGGTTCATGGCAGCAACCGGGACCAATGCCACCTTTAGTCCCGGTTGGTGCCACCAACCGGGACCAAAGGTCTCTTTTCAGCAGGCCAAAGGGCGGGAAGCAGAGGCCTTTGGTCCCGGTTGGTGGCACCAACCGGGACTAAAGGGGGGCATTGGTCCCGGTTGGTGCCATGGACCGGGACCAAAGGATGGCATTGGTCCCGATTCTTGCCACCAACCGGGACCAATGGCCTTGAATAGCGGCGTGGTGGTGGGAGTTTAGTCCCACCTCGCTAGTTGAGAGCGCCCCACACATGTTTATGAGCTCCGCTGCCTCTTCCCTCCCGAACTCCTCTGAACTGGAGGCCTATGGGCCTAATATGACACTGCTATGACTGTGGGCCTGCTGGGCCTTCCGCGGGCCCGAATCCTGGCACAACTAGCTGGGTTTCTAGTCGTATTCAGGTCGTGGTGGCCCAGTAGGTGGCATTTTTTATTTTTCCCAGTTTTTTTGTTTTCTTTGTTACTTTATTTTTTATTTTGTTTCTACTTACAACAAAATACTTACTATTGCTATTTTTATTTATTTTATTAAAGTTTATTTATTTTATTTTATTAAAGTTCATATTATTTCATTTTATTTTGTTTCTACTTATTTATTTTATTAAAGTTTATTTTATTTTGTTTCTACCTACTTATTTTATTAAAGTTTATTTTATTTTATTGTATTTCTACTTATTTAGTAAACTTTTTTGTTTCTACTTATTTATTTTATTTTGTTTCTACTTATTTATTTTATTTTATGATAATTCTTTTTGCTATTAAAGTTTCTATCAAAAAAAGTTCTTTTCTAAAATTCTTTTTACTTTTAATGTTTTGGACAGAAAACACTTTGATAATTATTTTATGATAATGAAATCTGAAAAGGTTGAAAGTTGGCATGGTATCATCATTTCACCCACATAGCATGTGCAAAATAGTTGAGAGGGTTACGACAAAAACTAGATGCACTTCGTGTACAAAACGGACAATCTCTTTCGAAGTATCACGGTTTCATACGGAAACTCATATGATACAAAGGGATTTCATTTTTTTGAACTTATTTGAACTCCAGACTTTTTATGTGTTCAAAATGCACCATTGAAAGCTACATCATCAATTTTCAACCCTTTCTAACTTCATTTGTTATTTTTCATGCATTTACTGATTTTTTTGAGCTATAAGACCTAGAAATTCAAAAGTATTTCAAATGAACTCTGAAAAGGTTGAAAGTTGGCATGGTATCATCATTTCACCCACCTAGCATGTGCTAAAAAGTTGAGAGGGTTACGGCAAAAACTAGATGCACTTCGTGTACAAAACGGACAATCTCTTCTGAAGTATCAGTGTTTCATATGGAAACTCATCTGTTACAAAGGGATTTCATTTTTTGAACTTATTTGAACTTCAGACTTTTTGTGTGTTCAAAATGCACCATTCAAAGTCACATCATCAATTTTCAACTTTTTGACTTCATTTGTTATTACATGCATTTACTGATTTTTTTAGCTATATATAAGACCCTGAAATTCAAAAGCATTTCAAATGAACTCTGAAAAGGTTGAATGTTTGCATGGTATCATCATTTCACCCACATAGCATGTGCAAAAAATTTGAGAGGGTTACGGCAAAAACTAGATGTACTTCGTGTACAAAACGGACAATCTCTTTCGAAGTATCAAGGTTTCGTACGGAAACTCATCTGTTACAAAAGGGATTTCATTTTTTTGAACTTATTTGAACTCCAGACTTTTTGTGTCTTCAAAATGCACCATTCAAAGCCACATCATCAATTTTCATCCCTTTCTGACTTCATTTGTTATTTTTCATGCATTTATTGATTTTCTTGAGCTATAAGACCCTGAAATTCAAAAGCATTTCAAATGAACTCTAAAAAGGTTGAAAGTTGGCATGGTATCATCATTACACCCACATAGCATATGCTAAAAAGTTGAGAGGCTTACGGCAAAAACTAAATGCACTTCGTGTACAAAACAAACAATCTCTTTCGAAGTATCACAGTTTCATACGGAAACTCATCTATTACAAAGGGATTTCATTTTTTGAACTTATTTGAACTCCAGACTTTTTTCTGTGTTCAAAATGCACCATTCAAAGCCACATCATCAATTTTCAACCCTTTCTAACTTTATTTGTTATTTTTCATGCATTTAATGATTTTTTTGAGCTATAAGACCCTAAAATTCAAAAGCATTTCAAATGAACTCTGAAAAGGTTGAAAGTTGGCATGGTATCATCATTTCACCCACATAGCATGTGCTAAAAAGTTGAGAGGGTTACGACAAAAAATAGATGCACTTCGTGTACAAAACGGACAATCTCTTTCGAAGTATTAGGGTTCCATACGGAAACTCGTCTGTTACAAAGGGATTTCATTTTTTTTGAACTTATTTGAACTCCAGAATTTTTGTGTGTTCAAAATGCACCATTCAAAGACACATCATCAATTTGCAACCCTTTCCGACTTGATTTGTTCTTTTCATGCATTTACTGATTTTTTTGAGCTATAAGACCCTGTAATTCAAAAGCATTTCAAATGAACTCTGAAAAGGTTGAAAGTTGGCATGGTATCATCATTTCACCCACATAGCATGTGCTAAAAAGTTGAGAGGGTTAGGGCATGGACAACACATACCATTCTTCTTGTTTGTCTCAGCCACTTCGAGAAAATTATGCAGGCCCTTAATGTACTCAGAGTTGTGTCTGTCATCGTACATCCATTGCCGGTTCATCTGCATGCATTATATATAATTATGTGTGTCAAAAACCATTACAGATTCACATGGATAGATAAGTGACCATATTAATAGAAGTTCATCATCACATTAAAACCAAAGTACATACATAGTTCAAATTGAACAACATATAGCTCTCCAGAGCATCTAGTTAAACCATACATTGAAACTATGTAAAACCTTTCAATGCAACAACAAATGCGATCATAATCAAACCAAGGTAACAATTAATCCAACGGCATAATGATACCAAGCCTCGGTATGAATGGCATATTTCTAATCTTTCTAATCTTCAACCGCATTGCATCCATCTTGATCTTGTGATCATCGACGACATCCACAACATGCAACTCCAATATCATCTTCTCCTCCTCAATTTTTTATTTTTCCTTCAAGTAATTGTTTTTTTCTTCAACTAAATTTAACCTCTCGACAATAGGGTCGGTTGGAATTTCCGGTTCAACTACCTCCTAGATAAATAAAATCTATGTCAACTTGATGGGCATAATTGTCATAAACAATAAATGAACCAAATAGTTATAAAAGATAATATATACCACATCCGAATCATAGCCAGGACGAGGGCCGACGGGGGCGGATACCAAAACCATCGCACTATATAATAACAAGCAATAATAAAAGTAAGAAAATTAGACAAGCATCTATTTAAAGTAAGAATTTTTTTATTTCAGAAGAAGATAAGAACAAGTGGCTCACCATGGTGGTGCCGGCGACGAGATCGGCGTGGGTGATCGACGACGGTGAATGATGTCTACTACGCAACCTTCTCCTTGTAGATGTTGTTGGGCCTTCAAGTGCACAGGTTTGTAGGACAGTAGCAAATTTCCCTCAAGTGGATGACCTAAGGTTTATCAATCCGTAGGAGGCGTAGGTTGAAGATGGTCTCTCTCAAGCAACCCTGCAACCAAATAACAAAGAGTCTCTTGTGTCCCCAACACACCCAATACAATAGTAAATTGTATAGGTGCACTAGTTCGGCGAAGAGATGGTGATACAAGTGCAATATGGATGGTAGATATAGGTATTTGTAATCTGAAAATATAAAAACAGCAAGGTAACTAATGATAAAAGTGAGCGTAAACGGTATTGCAATGATAGGAAACAAGGCCTAGGGTTCATACTTTCACTAGTGCAAGTTCTCTCAACAATAATAACATAGATATATCATATAACAAGCCCTCAACATGCAACAAAGAGTCACTCCGAAGCCACTAATAGCGGAGAACAAATGTAGAGATTATGGTAGGGTACGAAACCACCTCAAAGTTATTCTTTCGGATCAATCTATAAAAGAGTTCATACTAGAATAACACCTTAAGACACAAATCAACCAAAACCCTAATGTCACCTAGATACTCCATTGTCACCTCAAGTATCCGTGGGCATGATTATACGATATGCATCACACAATCTCAGATTCATCCAACCAACACAAAGTACTTCAAAGAGTGCCCCAAAGTTTCTATCGAAGAGTCAAGAACGTGTGCCAACCCCTATGCATAGGTTCCCAATGTCACGAAACCCGCAAGTTGATCACCAAAACATACATCAAGTGGCACATGATATCCCATTGTCACCACAGATAATCACGGCAAGACATACATCAAGTGTTCTCATAAAAGACTCAATCGGATAAGATAACTTCAAAGGGGAAACTCAATTCATCACAAGAGAGTAGAGGGGGAGAACCATCATAAGACCCAACTACAATAGCAAAGCTTGGGATACATCAAGATCGTGCCATAGAGGGAACATGAGAGAGAACACGAGAGAGAGAGAGAGATCAAACACATAGCTACTGGTACATACCCTCATCCCCGAGGGTGAACTACTCCCTCCTCGTCAAGGATAGCACCGGGATGATGAAGATGGCCACCGGTGATGGGACCCCCCTCCGGTAGGGTGCCGGAACAGGCTCCCAAGAGGTTTTTGGTGGCTACAGAGGCTTACGGCGGCGGAACTCCCGATCTATCTTATGCTCTACAAGTTTAGGGTACGTAGGTATATATGAAGGAAATATGCCCTAGAGGCAATAATAAAGTTATTATTTATTTCCTCATATCATGATAAATGTTTATTATTCATGCTAGAATTGTATTAACCGGAAACATAATACATGTGTGAATACATAGACAAACTTAATGTCACTAGTATGCCTCTACTTGACTAGCTCATTAATCAATTATGGTTATGTTTCCTAACCATAGACATGTGTTGTCATTTGATTAACGGGATCACATCATTAGGAGAATGATGTGATTGACTTGACCCATTCCGTTAGCCTAGCACTTGATCGTTTAGTATGTTGCTATTGCTTTCTTCAGGGCTTATACAAAGTTCCTACAACTATGAGATTATGCAACTCCCGTTTACCGAAGGAACACTTTGTGTGCTACCAAACGTCACAACGTAACTGGGTGATTATAAAGGAGCTCTACAGGTGTCTCCCAAGGTACATGTTGAGTTGGCGTATTTCGAGATTAGGTTTTCTCACTCCAATTGTCGGAGAGGTAACTCTGGGCCCTCTCGGTAATGCACATCACTATAAGCCTTGCAATCAATGTGACTAATGAGTTAGTTGCAGGATGATGCATTACATAACGAGTAAAGAGACTTGCCAGTAATGAGATTGAACTAGTTATTGATTATTGACCGGAAACAGTTCTAGGTCATGTCTACATAGTTCTCGAACCCATAGGGTCCGCACGCTTAACATTACGATGACAGTTTTATTATGAGTTTATAAGTTTTGATGTACCGAACATTGTTCAGAGTCCCGTATGTGATCACGGACATGACGAGGAGTCTCGAAATGGTCGAGACATAAAGATTGATATATTGCAAGCCTATATTTGGATATCGGAAATGTTCCGGGTGAAATCAGGATTTTACCGGAGTACCGAGGGGTTACCGCAACCCCCCGGGGGTTAATGGGCCTACATGGGCCATGAGGGAGAAGAGTAGGGCCGGCCAGGGCAGGCCGCGCGCCCCCTCCCCCCCAGTCCGAATAGGACAAGGAAGGCGGGGGCGGCGCCCCCCTTTCCTCTTTCCCCTCCCCCCTTTCCTTCTCCACCAAGGCAAGAGGGGGGAGTCCTACTCCCGGTGGGAGTAGGACTCCTCCAGGCGCACCCCTAGGGGGCCGGCCGCACCTCCCCCTCCCTCCTTTATATACGGGGGCCAGGGGGCACCTCTAGACACACAAGTTGATCATCGTGATCGTTCCTTAGCCGTGTGCGGTGCCCCCCTCCAACATATTCCACCTCGGTCATATCGTTGCGGTGCTTAGGCGAAGCTCTGCGTCGGTAGAACATCATCATCATCGCCACATCGTCGTGCTAACGGAACTCATCCCCGACACCCTGCTGGATCGGAGTCTGGGGATCGTCATCGAGCTGAATGTGTGTTGAACTCGGAGGTGCCATATGTTCAGTGCTTGGATCGGTCAGATCGTGAAGACGTACGACTACATCAACGTGTTGTCATAACACTTCCGCTTACGGTCTACGAGGGTACATAGACAACACTCTCCCCTCTCGTTGCTATGCACCACCATGATCTTGCGTGTACATAGGGAAATTTTTGAAATTACTGCGTTCCCCAACAGTGGCACCCGAGCCAGGTTTTATGCGTAAATGTTATATGCATGAGTAGAACACAAGTGAGTTGTGGGCGATATAAGTCATACTGCTTACCAGCATGTCATACTTTGGTTCAGCGGCATTGTGAGATGAAGCGGCCCGGACCGACATTACTCGTACGCTTACGCGAGACTGGTTTCACCGCTACGAGCACTCGTTGCTTAAAGGTGACCGACGGGTGTCTGTCTCTCTCACTTTAGTTGAACCGAGTGTGGCTACGCCCGGTCCTTGCGAAGGTTAAAACAACACCAACTTGACAAACTATCGTTGTGGTTTTGATGCGTAGGTAAGAACAGTTCTTGCTCAGCCCATAGCAGCCACGTAAAATTTGCAACAACAAAGTAGAGGACGTCTAACTTGTTTTTCCAGGGCATGTTGTGCTGTGATATGGTCAAGGCGTGATGCTATGTTTTATTGTATGAGATGAACATGTTTTGTAACCGAAGTTATCGGCAACTGGCAGGAGCTATATGGTTGTCGCTTTATTGTATGAAATGCAAACGCCCTGTAATTGCTTTACTTTATCACTAAGCGGTAGCGATAGTCGTAGAAGCAATAGATGGCGTAACGACAACGATGCTATGATGGAGATCAAGGTGTCGCACCGGTGACGATGGTGATCACGACGGTGCTTAGAAGATGGAGATCACAAGCACAAGATGATGATGGCCATATCATATCACTTATATTGATTGCATGTGATGTTTATCCTTTATGCATCTTATCCTGCTTTGATTGACGATAGCATTTTAAGACAATCTCTCACTAAATTATCAAGAAGTGTTCTCCCTGAGTATGCACCGTTGCGAAAGTTCTTCGTGCAGAGACACCACGTGATGATCGGGTGTGATAGGCTCTACGTTCAAATACAACGGGTGCAAAACAGTTGCACACGCGGAATACTCAGGTTAAACTTGACGAGCCTAGCATATACAGATATGGCCTCGGAACAAGGAGACCGAAAGGTCGAACGTGAATCATATAGTAGATATGATCAACATAGTGATGTTCACCATTAAAACTACTCCATCTCACATGATGATCGGACATGGTTTAGTTGATTTGGATCACGTGATCACTTAGATGACTAGAGAGATGTCTGTCTAAGTGGGAGTTCTTAAGTAATATGATTAATTGAACTTAGATTTATCATGAACTTAGTACCTGATAGTATTTTGCTTGTCTATGTTTGATGTAGATAGATGGCTTGTGCTATTGTTCCGTTGAATTTTAATGAGTTCCTTGAGAAAGCTAAGTTGAAAGATGATGGTAGCAATTACATGGACTGGGTCCGTAACCTGAGGATTATCCTCATTGCTACACAGAAGAATTACGTCCTGGAAGCACCGCTGGGTGCCAGGCCTGCTGCTTATGCAACTGACAATGTTAAGAACGTTTGTCAGAGCAAAGCTGATGACTACTCGATAGTTCAGTGTGCCATGCTTTACGGCTTGGAACCGGGTCTTCAACGACGTTTTGAACGTCATGGAGCATATGAGATGTTCCAGGAGTTGAAGTTAATATTTCAAGCAAATGGCCGAATTGAGAGATATGAAGTCTCCAATAAGTTCTATAGCTGTAAGATGGAGGAGAATAGTTCTGTCAGTGAACACATACTCAAAATGTCTGGGTATAATAATCACTTGATTCAACTGGGAGTTAATCTTCCTGATGATAGTGTCATTGACAGAATTCTTCAATCACTGCCACCAAGCTACAAGAGCTTCATGATGAACTATAATATGCAAGGGATGGACAAGACTATTCCCGAGCTCTTCGCAATGCTAAAGGCTGCGAAGGTAGAAATCAAGAAGGAGCATCAAGTGTTGATGGTCAATAAGACCACCAGTTTCAAGAAAAAGGGCAAAGGGAAGAAGAAGGGGAACTTCAAGAAGAACAGCAAACAAGTTGTTTCTCAAGAAAAGAAACCAAAGTCTGGACCTAAGCCTGAGACTGAGTGCTTCTACTACAAGCAGACTGGACACTGGAAGCGGAACTGCCCCAAATATTTGGCGGATAAGAAGGATGGAGAAGTGAACAAAGGTATATGTGATATACATGTTATTGATGTGTACCTTACTAATGCTCGCAGTAGCACCTGGGTATTTGATACTGGTTCTGTTGCTAATATTTGCAACTCGAAACAGGGACTACGGATTAAGCGAAGATTGGCTAAGGACGAGGTGACGATGCACGTGGGAAATGGTTCCAAAGTCGATGTGATCACGGTCGGCACGCTACCTGTACATCTACCATCGGGATTAGTTTTAGACCTAAATAATTGTTATTTGGTGCCAACGTTGAGCATGCACACTACATCTGGATCTTGTTTGATGCTAGACGGTTATTCATTTAAATCAGAGAATAATGGTTGTTCTATTTATATGAGTAATATCTTTTATGCACTACAAGAAATATGTCAACTAGTGACCTTCTGTCAGTGACCCTAGAAGAATTGGTCATAGATCTATGACCATTTCAGACCAATTGGTCTAAAGCTGTTCGGGGGGCTCCAAACCCTAAACCATTGCGACCATTTTGGTCAGAAAGGTTGTAATTTCCTTACACGAAATGGTCACAAAGCAAACAGTGCTAGTCCGCTGCCTTATTTCTAGTTGTTAATGACCAATATAGATGGTCATAGCCTTGTAGATTGTGGTGGGTTGTGATGACTAGGCGCCATCTCATCAGTTTTGCCTATGTGTCATGTCCATGTGGCAGTTTTTGCCCTAGGTTGTGAAGCAACCTATATTTCTGTTATTCCCAAAATTCCCAAAAAAATCTCATAAATGTTTTGGATCATATCTTCATCAAATATGTCAAAAACATTCCTTGCCTAGTTCAAAAATAATTCGAAAATATTCATTTTCCTATTCTATTCAGAGAAGCACTTTGTGAAGGAAGTACCACTTTGGCATGTCCAAATGGTATCCATTTTCTACAGTGCTTTCCTATGCCCAAATAACCATTCTCCACCAAATGCCAGCTCAATCCATTCATTATTTTGAGCCCAGCTTCAACATTCGTATTTATGTCTAGTGTGGTACTTTGTAAAGCAAGTACCACCTAGGCTCCTCCTTTTGAGGTGAAAATTTGTGAAGACGGTCTTCTTAGTAACTGATCATCCTCAGCCAAAACTCACGCCCATTAGCCATGTGCATTTCCCGTACCGCAAATCAAACACTTGGCTGCTTATTCATGTTTGAGCATCGATCGGTCTCCTCGTGAGAATCTTATGTTGTGATTTTCTTCCTAGCACCTAACTGGGTAGTGCCCAATCCACTAGACATGCCTAGGTAGCCCAGAACACATGGCAATGCCACGGTCACGCGGTGACCACGCGGCAGGCATGCGAGCTTACGCGCTCTAGAGTTGGGGCCCTCGGCCACCGTCCAAACCTCGATGTCTCGCCATAAAACCATGTATTTGTCATTAAATAGATACTTATTTATCTAGATATGATTTTTGGAAAAAATAAAGAGCAAACTATGAGGCAGTTGCAGTTCAAATTTGACCCGCTTCTAGTTGAATCGACGGGAATTTGTCTTTTTCACCAGAGGTGGATCAAAACTTTTGACACCCAACCATTTTGTCAATTGTGCATTAAGTATGTCCTAGTATTTTATAAAATTGATTAGGTCCAATTTTGCAACAAATATATGGTAGGTCCTTCACAAAAAAAAACTCATTTCAGGCACTCAGAAAATGGAAAATGGTTTTTCGTCCAAAGAAAATGAAAACTTCCTTAGGCAACATTGTTTGCCATTCCAATATGCACCCTTGTGCACAATATGAGATCATTTGAACAAACTATGCCATGAATGTGGCCATAAGATTGATCATTTGGCTTGAAAGCCATGAATCTTCACACTTCACAGGTCATTTCTGAGAACACTTTTTCAAAATAATTACCGTATTACAAGTTTATTATTTTTCCTGGAAACTTGGTCACATATAATGACACAATGCGAAGGTTTTCCAATTTTTTGATATTTTTTTTGAATTTTTTATGCCTGTTTCAAAATGCGGTCAAAACGGCGGGCTTGACCGTTCCTAGCTAGTGGTTGAATCTTGGATTTTTTTTGGTGTTTCTATGATTAAATAGATACTTATTTACCTAGATATGATTTTTGGAAAAAAGAGCAAACTATGAGGCAACTACAGTTCAAATTTGACCCGCTTCCAGATGAATCGGCGGGAAATTGTCTTTTTCACCAAAGGTGGATCAAAACTTTTGACACCCAACCATTTGGTCAATTGTGCATTAAATATGGCCTAGTATTTTAGGAAAATGATTTGTTACAATTTTGCAACAATTATTTGGGAGGTCCTTCACAAAAAAACCTCCTTTTGGGCACTCCAAAAATGGAAAATGGTTCTTTCATCCAAAGAAAAAGAAAACTTCCTTAGGCAACATTGTTTGCCATTCCAATATGCACCCTTGTGCACAATATGAGATAATTTGAACAAACTATGCCATGAATGTGGCCATAAGATTGATCATTTGGCTTGAAAGCCATTGATCTCCACACTTCATAGCTCGTTTCTGAGAACACTTTTTTAAAATAATTGCCGTATTGCAAGTTTATTATTTTTCTTGGGAACTTGGCCACATATAATGACACAATGCGAAGGTTTCCCAATTTTTAATTTTTTTTAATTTTTTATGCCCGTTTCAAAATGCGGTCAAAACGGCGGGAATGACCGTTCCAAGCTAGTGGTTGAATCTTGGAATTTTTTTGGTGTTTCTCTGATTAAATAGATACTTATTTACCTAGATATGATTTTTGGAAAAAATAAAGAGCAAACTACGAGGCAGCTACAGTTCAAATTTGACCCGCTTCCAGCTGAATCGGCGGGAATTTGTCTTTTTCACCAGAGGTGGATCAAAACTTTTGACACCCAACTATTTGGTCAATTGTGAATTAAATATGGCCTAGTATTTTAGAAAAATGATTTGGTCCAATTTTGCAACAATTATTTGGGAGGTCCTTCACAAAAAAACCTCCTTTTGGGCACTCGAAAAATGGAAAATGGTTCTTTCGTCCAAAGAAAAAGAAAACTTCCTTAGGCAACATTGTTTGACATTCCAATATGCACCCTTGTGCACAATATGAGATCATTTGAACAAACTATGCCATGAATGTGGCCATACGATTGATCATTTGGCTTGAAAGCCATTGATCTCCACACGTGATAGCTCGTTTCTAAGAACACTTTTTAAAATAATTGCCGTATTGCAAGTTTATTATTTTTCCTGGGAACTTGGCCACATATAATGACACAATGCGAAGGTTTCCCAATTTTTTGATTTTTTTTGAATTTTTTATGCCCGTTTCAGAATGCGATCAAAACGGCGAGAATGACCGTTCCTAGCTAGTGGTTGAATCTTGGAATTGTTTTGGTGTTTCTATGATTAAATAGATACTTATGTACCTAGAAATGATTTTTAGAAAAAATAAAGAGCAAAGTACGAGGCAGCTACAGTTCAAATTTGACCCGCTTCCAGCTGAATCGGCGGGAATTTGTCTTTTTCACCAGAGGTGGATAAAAACTTTTTACACCCAACCATTTGGTCAATTGTGCATTAAATATGGCCTAGTATTTTAGAAAAATGATTTGGTACAATTTTACAACAATTATTTGGCAGGTCCTTCACAAAAAAACCTCCTTTTGGGCACTCGAAAAATGGAAAATGGTTCTTTCGTCCAATGAAAAAGAAAACTTCCTTAGGCAACATTGTTTGAAATTCCAATATGCATCCTTGTGAACAATGAAAATGTTTCTTTTTGAATTTCTCATATCATAAAACTGTTTATATGATTTAACACCTTTTTTGAAAAAAAAATGGTTCAACACCTTATTTTTAGTCGATTACGACCAATTTAAAAGGTCATAACGTGTACTGGGTTCTGATTGGTCCATGGGCATGTCACGCGGATCGTGCTCAAACACCGTCGGATGCTCTCGGATC